>NC_060069.1:9348235-9662500 GCF_922984935.1 Meles meles
GTTCCCTTTCTCCGCATCCTTGCCAGCCTCTGTCATTTCCCGACTTGTTAATTTTAGCCATTCTGACTGGTGTGAGGTGGTATCTCATTGTGGTTTGGATTTGTATTTCCCTGATGCTGAGTGATGTGGAGCACTTTTTCATGTGTCTGTTGGTCATCTGGATGTCTTCTTTGCAGAAATGTCTGTTCATGTCCTCTGCCCGTTTCTTGATTGGATTATTTGTTCTTCAGATGTTGAGTTTGCTAAGTTCCTTATAGATTTTGGACACTAGCCCTTTATCTGATATGTCGTTTGCAAATATCTTCTCACATTCTGTCAGTTGTCTTTTGGTTTAGTTAACTGTTTCCTTTGCTGTGTAAAAGCTTTTGATCTTGATGAAATCCCAATAGTTCACTTTTCCCCTTGCCTCCCTGGCCTTTGGCGATGTTCCTAGGAAGATGTTGCTGTGGCTGAGGTCGAAGAGGTTGCTGCCTATGTTCTCCTCAAGGATTTTGATGGATTCCTTTCTCACATTGAGGTCCTTCATCCATTTTGAGTCTATTTTCATGTGTGGTGAAAGGAAGTGGTCCAATTTCATTTTTCTACATGTGGCTGTCCAATTTTCCCAGCACCATTTATTGAAGAGGCTGTCTTTTTTCCATTGGACATTCTTTCCTGCTTTGTTGAAGATTAGTTGACCATAGAGTTATGGGGCTATTTCTGGGCTCTTTATTCTGTTCCACTGATCTATGTGTCTGTTTTTGTGCCAGTACCATGCTGTCTTGATGATGACAGCTTTGTAATAGAGCTTGAAGTCTGGAATTGTGATGCCACCAACTTTGGCTTTCTTTTTCAATATTCCTTTGGCTATTCGAGGTCTTTTCTGGTTCCATATAAATTTGAGGATTATTTGTTCCATTTCTTTGAAAAAAATGGATGGGATTTTGATAGGGATTGCATTAAATGTGTAGATTGCTTTAGGTAGCATAGACATTTTCACAATATTTATTCTTCCAATCCAGGAGCATGGAACATTTTTCCATTTCTTTGTGTCTTCCTCAATTTCTTTCATGAGTACTTTATAGTTTTCTGCATATAGATTCTTAGCCTCTTTGGTTAGGTTTATTCCTAGGTATCTTATAATTTTAGGTGTAATTGTAAATGGGATTGACTCCTTAATTTCTCTTTCTAATGTCTTGTTGTGGTGTAGAGAAATGCAACTGATTTCTGTGCATTGATTTTATATCCTGACACTTTACTGAATTCCTGTACAAGTTCTAGCAGTTTTGGAGTGGAGTCTTTTGGGTTTTCCACATATAGTATCATATCATCTGCAAAGAGTGATGGTTTGACTTCTTCTTTGCCGATTTGGATGCTTTTAATTTCCTTTTGTTGTCTGATTGCTGAGGCTAGGACTTCTAGTACTATGTTGAATAGCAGTGGTGATAATGGACATCCCTGCCCTGTTCCTAACCTTAAGGGAAAAGCTTTCAGTTTTTCTCCATTGAGAATGATATTTGCGGTGGGTTTTTCATAGATGGCTTTGATAATATTGAGGTATGTGCCCTCTATCCATACACTTTGAAGAGTTTTGATCAGGAAGGGATGCTCTACTTTGTCAAATGCGTTTTCAGCATCTATTGATATTATCATAGGGTTCTTGTTCTTCCTTTTATTAATGTGTTCTATCACATTGATTGATTTGCAGATGTTGAACCAACCTTGCAGCCCTGGAATAAATCCCACTTGGTCGTGGTGAATAATCCTTTTAATGTACTGTTGAATCCTATTGGCTAGTATTTTGGTGAGAATTTTTGCATCTGTGTTCATCAAGGATATTGGTCTGTAGTTCTCTTTTTTGGTGGGATCCTTGTCTGGTTTTGGGATCAAGGTGATGCTGGCCTCATAAAATGAGTTTGGAAGTTTTCCTTCTCTTTTTATTTTTTGGAACAGTTTCCGGAGAATAGGAATTAGTTCCTCTTACATGTTTGGTGGAATTCCCCTGGGAAGCTGTCTGGGCCTGGGCTTTTGTTTCTTTGGAGATTTTTGATGACTGTTTCAATCTCCTTACTGATTATGTACCTGTTCAGGTTTTCGATTTCTTGGTTCAGTTGTGGTAGTTTATATGTCTCTAGGAATGCATCCATTTCTTCCAGATTGTCAAATTTGTTGGCGCAGCATTGCTCATATTATGTTCTTATAATTGTCTGTATTTCTTTGGTGTTAGTTGTGATCTCTCCTCCTTCATTCATGATTTTATTTATTTGGGTCCTTTCTCTTTTCTTTTTGATAAGTCTGGCCAGGGGTTTATTAATCTTATTAATTCTTTCAAAGAAACAGCTCCTAGTTTCATTGATTTGTTCTATTGTTTTTTTGGTTTCTATTTCATTGATTTCTGCTCTGATCTTTATGATTTCTCTTCTCCTGCTGGGTTTAGGGTTTCTTTCTTGTTCTTTCTCCAGCTCCTTTAGGTGTAGGGTTAGGTTGTGTACTTGAGACCTTTCTTGTTTCTTGAGAAAGGCTTGTACCACTATATATTTTCCTCTCAGGACTGCCTTTGCTGTGTCCCACAGATTTTGAACTGTTGTGTTTTTATTATCATTTGTTTCTATGAATTTTTTCAATTCTTCTTCAATTTCTTGGTTGACCCATTCATTCTTTAAAGGATGCTGTTTAGTCTCCATGTATTTGGGTTCTTTCCAAATTTCCTCTTGTGATTGAGTTCTAGCTTCAGAGCATTGTGGTCTTAAAATATGCAGGGAAAGATCCCAATCTTTTGATACGGGTTGAGACCTGATTTATGACCCAGGATGTGATCTATTCTGGAGAAGGTTCCATGTGCACTAGAGAAGAATGTGTATTCTGTTGCTTTGGGATGAAATGTTTTGACTATATCTGTGATGTCCATCTGGTTCAGTGTGTCATTTAAGGCCTTTATTTCCTTGTTGATATGTTGCTTGGATGATCAGTCCATTTCAGTGAGGGGAGTGTTAAAGTTCCCTACTATTATTGTATTATTATTGATGTGTTTCTTTGATTTTGTTATTAATTGGTTTATATAGTTGGCTGCTCCCACGTTAGGGGCATAGATATTTAAAATTGTTAGATCTTCTTGTTGGACAGACCCTTTGAGTAGGATATAGTGTCCTTCCTCATCTCTTATTACAGTCTTTGGCTTAAAATCTAATTGATCTGATATAAGGATTGCCACCCCAGCTTTCTTCTGATGTCCATTAGCATGGTAAATTGTTTTCCACCCCCTCACTTTAAATCTGGAGGTGCCTTCGCATCCAAAATGAGTTTCTTGTAGGCAACATATAGATGGGTTTTGTTTTTTTTATCCATTCTGATACCCTGTGTCTTTTGATTGGGACATTTAGCCCATTAACATTCAGGGTAACTATTGAGAAATATGAATTTAGTGCCATTGTATTGCCTGTAAGGTAACTGTTACTGTATATTGTCTCTGATCCTTCCGATCTACTACGTTTAGGCTCTCTCTTTGCTTAGAGGACCCCTTTCAATATTTCCTGTAGAGCTGGTTTGGTATTTGCAAATTCTTTCAGTTTTCGTTTGTCCTGGAAGATTTTTATCTCTCCTTCTATTTTCAGTGATAGCCTAGCTGGATAGAGTATTCTTGGCTGCATGTTTTTCTCGTTTAGTGCTCTGTATATATCATGGAGCTCTTTCTGGCCTGCTAGGTCTCTGTAGATAAGTCTTCTGCCAGTCTAATATTTTTACCATTGTGTGTTACAGATTTCTTTTCTCGGGCTGCTTTCAGGATTTTCTCTTTGTCACTAAGACTTGTAAATTTTGCCATTAGGTGACAAGGTGTGGACCTATTCTTGTTGATTTTGAGGGGGGTTCTCTGCACCTCCTGGATTTTGATGCTTGTTCCCTTTGCCATATTAGGGAAATTCTCTCCAATAATTCTCTCCAATAGATCTTCTGCTCCCCTCTCTTTCTTCTTCTTCTGGAATCCCAATTATTCTAATGTTGTTTCATCTTATGGTGTCACTTATCTCTCGAATTCTACCCTCATGGTCCAGTAGCTGTTTGTCCGTCTTTTGCTCAGCTTCTCTGATCTCTGTCATTTGGTCTTCTATATCACTAATTCTTTCTTCTGCCTCATTTATCCTAGCAGTGAGAGCCTCCATTTTTGATTGCACCTCATTAATAGCTTTTTTGATTTCAACTTGGTTAGATTTTAGTTCTTTTATTTCTCCTGAAAGGGCTTTTATATCTCCAGAGAGGGTTTCTCTAATATCTTCCATGCCTTTTTTGAGCCCAGCTAGAACCTTCAGAATCATCATTCTGAAATCTAGATCTGACATATTACCAATGTCTGCATTGATTAGGTCCCTAGCCTTTGGTACTGCCTCTTGTTCTTTTTTCTGTGGTGAATTTTTCTGCCTTATCATTTTGTCCAGATAAGAATATATGAAGGAGCAAGTAAAATACTAAAAGGGTGGCAAAGTCCCCAGAAAAATGCACTTTCAGAAAATGGTTGATTTTCTGTTTCTAGAATTGCTGTTCTTCTTCTCTTCGATCTCCTATTGGATTTGTAGGTGTTTGCAATGTTTAGATAAGCTCTCTAGCTGATCTACTGCTGCCTGGTGTAGTCTCAGCTTGCTACTTCTCCACCATCTTCTCTTCTCCCCTTGTGCACTGATTTTTATTTTTATTTTTTAAGATTTTATTTATTTATTTGACAGAGAGAGATCGTAAGTAAGCAGAGAGGCAGGCAGAGAGAGTGAGAGGGAAGCAGGCTCCCTGCCAAGCAGAGAGCCCGATGTGGGACTCAATCCCAGGACCCTGAGATCATGACCCGAGCCGAAGGCAGCAGCTTAAACCACTGAGCCACCCAGGCACCCCTTGTGCACTGATTTTTAAACTCATATTATATTATAAGCATCTTCCTGTGGTATTATATTATCTTTATATATATGATCTTTAATGACTTCCTTAGAAATTCCATTGTGGAAAAAAAAAATTTTGATTTACAGATATTTTCTCCCAATTTGTAACTTGTCTCTTCTTTTAACAGTGCCTTCAGCAGTACAAAAGTGTTTCATCTGATAAAGTCTAATTTATCAATTCTATTATAGATCACCCTTTTGATCTTATATTTAAGAACTCTTTGCTTAGCCACCAGTCATTAAGGGAAAATTTTTATTTCCTTTTTTCCGAAGTGTATTTATTTTGTTTTCCCTATCACACAAACTAGAATATCCTTATGTTGAAAAGGATGACAAAAGTACACGTACTTGCCTTATTCTTGATCTAAGGGGGCAAGCAGTCTGTCACATTGCAATGATATGAGCTATACATCATTCTGTAGATGGTTTTTATCTTGTTGAGGGAGTTTCTTTCCATTTTTATTAGGCTAAATGTTTTAAGTAGGAATGGGAGTTAAATTTTATAAGATTTTTTTTCTGCCTTACTCAATATGACCATATAGATTTTCTCTTTTAGACTATAAATATGGCAGATTGCATTAATTCATTTTTGAGCATTGAACCAACATAGTATCCTGGAATAAACCCCCCTTGGTCATGGTGCATTATTCTTTTATGTATTTACTATGTTTTTGTTAAGATTTTGCATCTGTGATCCTGAATGCTATGGTTCAAATGCCAATTTCATTTTAAAGCCTTTATTTTTTTTTTAAGTGTTTAAATTCCAGTTGGTTAACATACAGTGTAATATTGGTTTCAGGTGTATAATATAGTGATTTGACTCTGCAACACCCTGAGCTCAACAAAGGAGCACTCCTTAATCCCCTTCACCTATTTCTCCCATGCCCCACCCACCTCCATTCTGGAAGTGCGATTCTGGTCCGCCCCAATTGGGTGCACCACCTGGAGGACAACCTGAAACCTGGGTGATGTTTGATACCGTAATTCAGTTCTCAGAGCACTTTCCATGTTCATTCTGGTTGGTTTCATGCGTGGGCCACTTCAGAATAACCTGGGAGTTGAAACACAGAGATAAATGATTCCTTTCTAGCTTCCTGTTCTCAGCATCCTCTCCCCAGTCTCAGATTGGAGTGAGGAAGGAAGAAGAGAGACATTGCCTCTGCTTACATTTGCTTAGTGAAGGCTGTGGATAGCCCTGTAGAGCTCCACTCTGCTGTAGCTGCAGCTGTCACACCAGGGGGTGCGGTGAGTCATCACCTCTCACTGGTGTTTGCTCAGTGTAAGGAGTGAGTTGATTGGGCTGACTCCATACCAAGACTCCAGTGGATGAACTCACCGGGCTGAGGCAAAGAAAGGGACACTCTCCGTATGTTACAGCTATGCATCTGAGAAGGCAACTGCTTCTTTTGTTTGGTTAGTAGGGCTGGTAGGGTAACAGGGATCCACCCCATAGGGCTTCTCTCGTTTCCGTCCTCCTAACAAAGGAAGTGGACTTTTCTTGGGACATTATTTTTTTACTATACCCTTTGGTATTCTGTGTTGCAGGCAGCTCAGCACCTGGACCAGACATATATGAGAAAAAAATAAACTCCAAAGAACTCACGGTGAAGTCTTCCTTTAGTAGCCCAACCATCTTCCTGTTGCCACCTTTCAGCATCTTCTGGTAGTTGCTCTGTGTGGGTCCAGGGTTTATTTGTAATTAGTCCCAGCAGAAGGGTAGGCCCTGCTTATCCCACCTTCACCAGAACCATAGCCAGCATTTTGTTTTCATTACTAGTGAGATATAATTTATTTTCTATATTCATTATTCTCATTTCCTCATTGAATTTACTTGTTTATGTTCTCTGGCTAATTTCAAAGGAGATTTAAATATTTCTCTTATTATTTAATAGGAACACTTTATATGTATTACATGTTTATAATACTTTTATTTGCTATCACATAATTTCTCCTTTTGTTTTTTATCATTATTTTTACAAATCTATAATTATATTTTTTTCTATTGAGATTTCTTCTTTTTATAACCTATGGTCAGGTAAACAATCAGTTATATTTTCTAGGGTTTCATTTATTTGTTTTTCACATTTAAATCATAGTCCATCTTGAATTTATTTTTATTCTGTGGTAAGAAGAGATTTGACTTGTTTTTTTTTTCTTCCAAGTAGTTAATTGTCTCAGCATTTTTATTTAGTGATCCTTTCCTCTTCTACTCACAGATATAATTATTGAATTAATAAATCCCTTTCCCTTCAAAGAAAATTTTCTTTGCTACCCACACCTTCAATCCTAATGAATCCTCTTTTGGAATCTAAATAAGAAAATAAAATCTAACTTCTCTTATAAAAGCTGACACAGAAAGACTCTCTTTGTCTTCGTTTTCTACCCCTCCCTCATCAATCCACATCTAAAGGAATAAATAAGTAAATGAGCCCAACAAAGAAATAAGAAACATAATTTAAAGGAGATAATGAAATCTAGCTGTCCCATGATACCAATAAATGGAGAAAATGCAAGAAGATAAAGGTTATTATAAAATCTAAAGAGGGAATTTAAACCACAAGCTTTCACTGTAGTTTACATTTTTCTCACTAGCTTTTGTCTTTCAAAAAATACAAAACAGGGATGCCTGGATGGCTCAGTTTGTTAAGTGGCTCCCTTCGGCTCAGGTCATGATCCCAGCGTCCTGGAATCAAGTCCCACATCCGGCTCCTTGCTGAGCAGGGAGCCTGCTTCTCCCTCTGCCTCTGCCTCTGCCTGCCACTCTGTCTGCCTGTGCTCACTCTCTCTGACAAATAAATAAATAAAATCTTAAAAAATACAAAACATAGGATAATTTATTATCATCTTATGTCTCCAAAATGTTGAATTAAAGTTAGTGTTTCATGGAGAAATAAAATAATCTTATCTTTCTTCATTTGCAGATATTTCTTGTTTTCCTGCTTAAATCCTTTGAATTTTTCAAATAATTCTAATTCGCTATTTTAATAGCTATATAAATTTAAAGGTATACATCAGCCCCCAATTACCCCTACTTTTGGAAAGATGGGGCAAATATACACCAAATGCTAATTTTCTCTTGCTGGAATGTATGGGACATTCACCATGGAAAAAGGAATCTGGGTGAAATGTGGGGTAAAAGAGAGAATTGGAAATGTTGGATGTTCTTGATGAGTCAGTGGTGACCTTTGCAAATTTCCCCAATTTTGATGAATTATTCTTTAGCTAGTCAGCCCAACTGAATTTCTTATCTTGATACACTGGGTCAGCCCTCCTTTGGTACAGATGGCATTTTTAGCTGAAAGATCATCCTTGTTCCCAATGTGACCTCAATTGACCTATCATTTACTGCCAGTCTCCATTCAAAACTGGCTGGGCTTGCTGTATAAGAATATCTGTAACATGTGCTCCCTCCCCCAAACTTTAATGACAAATTGGTATAAATGTCAACTATAGAATATAAGCCATAAATCCATTAAAGAGAACTTTGAACCCTTGGCCATGTGGACTCATGGGTGCCCTGAACAGGGAGGATTTGAAATTAAAGGCCAGGAATCTTGTTTGACCCAGAAGGGAACTAATGTTTTAAAGCATCTGGTTGGAGGTTTCACATATTCTATCATGTAACTGTCACATCAGTCGCATGCAAAACAGGCACTAGATGTCCCATTTCACAGATGAGGGAAAATGAAATTTAGAGAGTTTATGTGTCTAGCTCAAAGGCTGTGGAGTTAGTAGACGATGGGGCCAGCATTTGAATCTGAAAGTTTCACTCCAGAGTCCATGCTAACCACCATACGGCACAAGGGACACATGAATATTATAGGGGAATCTGGGCACTTTCTTGAGTAATACTGAATCACACATTGAAATGCATCTTAAAATTCTCTTTCTACTGATAATGTCAAAAAGAAACTTGTTTTGGTATTATATATTTTCATATCTTTTTTAACATTCTATATTCTCCATTTTCAAGAAAGATTTAAAAAAAAAACAAAAACAGCAACAACAAACTCAAAGCATTGGCCCAGCAATAGCATCTAACTGAAATTTAACAACTTTTAAATTTTCATTATATGTATGTTTGTCTCTTCTGTTTATGGCAAGTGGTTCTAATCTCCCATTTGTGATAGTGATAATAAAGCTTCAGGTTTTTAGATATACTAAATTTTATAATATGTCTATTTAAAGAAAGAATAATATTCTAGACACAAGTAATAGTAATATATAAAAGATGAATATGTGGGAAGTACTCATTTTGTTTTAAATATGATGGTATAAATTCTTAGAACGTTGTCAATGCTTGAAAAACATGATGTATAATCCCTTCCTCTAGGGCTCACAACATTAAGCCCATGGGGCATGGACCACTGAATTTGAGAAATATCAGTGCCAGAACATGGTAACATTTTTCTTGCACGGTAAAAAAAAAAAAATATTGTTCTCACTTTTGAGGGATTTCTAACAATGTTATATACTAGAGGAACTGCTAGAAAAACTCGATTTTTCTTCCTTTAAAAGCCGCCCTAGAAGGCTCCATAGCTCAGGGGTTAGAGCCCTGGT
The DNA here is from genome assembly GCF_922984935.1 of Meles meles. Lineage (NCBI taxonomy): Eukaryota > Metazoa > Chordata > Mammalia > Carnivora > Mustelidae > Meles > Meles meles. The sequence goes on from NC_060069.1 coordinate 9,357,694, forward strand.
CTTGTAAAAGCCGCCCTCTACTTCCAGGTAAGATAACTTTTACCTAGAGTTCTATATACGATTTAAAATTTGACATGCAACAGTGCTTCTAACAGTATCTTTCAATATATTTTCTAAATTTTCCATGCCGAAGTTAACCTCAAGGGAGACCTTCATTTTCAGAAGCATCTAATGCAAGGTTATTCATTTGTTCCTCAAATGTTTATTGAGTACCTCATACATGCTAAGCATTGCACGCTTGGGGTATCATCTTTGGATAAAATAGATGAGAATTTGTGGAGCTGGCCTTTGGGAAGAGGCAAGGGAGCTGGCTAGGGAAGAGAGACAACCGATAACATCTATAACAAGTACAGAGAGAATGTGATACGCTCTGTGATGGAAGGAGGACTGGGAGGGCAGGCTGGTGCTAGGATTTGATGAAGGTGGTCTGAGCAGACTTTATCGGAAAGATGACATTTGAGGAAAGACTTGAAAGTGGTATACAGGAGTATCGCCGGGATGTTCAAGGACTATCAGGGAGTCCTGAGTTGTAAGAGGTAAGTAAAAGAAGAAGGAAATTCCATCACGCTTTCACGGTACAGGAGTGTCCCTGGGATGTTCACGGAATATCAGGGAGTCCTGAGTTGTAAGTGCTAAGTAAAAGAAGAGGGAAATTCCATCACGTTTTCATGGTACAGGAGTATCCCTGGGATGTTCACGGAATATCAGGGAGTCCTGAGTTGCCGGAGTAGGGGGTGTAAAGAAGTGACATGGTAGGAGGCAAAGTGTTTGGTGAGAAATAGAGTACCAGTGATCTCTCTTATCTTTCAGAAGAATCATGCTGTCAGCTAGGTTGAGAACAAGCTGTAAAGGAACAAGGATGAAAGCAGGGACACCCGAAGGAAGGGTGTTGGGGTAATACAGGTGAAAGATGATGGTAACTTGCACTAGTGCAGAGGTGGAGAAAATTCACAATATTCTGGATATATTTTGAAGGTAGATGGATTTCTTAATGAATTGGATGTAGAGTGTAAAAGAACTTGTCAACAAGAGGGCTGCATAGAATGAAATACCTGGAAAGAAATCACTGTAGCAAAGATGTAAATCCAGAGGATATGGTCCTTAGGTAGTCATATTTAAATGGAATACTTTGAGCTCTAAACACATACTTGATCCAAGAGAAAAGACCTAAAAGATACTTGGTTTTTTTTGCCTGTATAGTGAAGTAAATCTAAATGACGACCAATACTTCTTGTGAGAATCTTCTATAGTGTTGAATTTTGGAGTATGTGTGTTTGCATGTACGTAGGATCTGCTAATTTCAACCTCTAAAAGCAATCTGGGGCTTCATTGAAATGCATCATCACATTCTGCTGCTTAACAGTCCCAATGGCAGTGATGTGTATGAAGTTATTTCAACAACAGATGACAGAGAAATCCAACCAATTTCTCCCCATCCTCTCGTGAAGAGGTATAACTTATGATTTATTCTAGCTTAGTATCTTCAACATTTGTCAAACAGTGCCCTATTGGGCTCTTTACTCCTTAATTTGTTGTTTTCATAGTATAGTTACAGTATCATTTTATAGGATTGTGTAGTTAATGTTCTGGGCATCCTTTTTCTTTTCTTTCTTTTTTTTTTTTTTTTTTTAAAGTTGTTGCCATATCAACTCCATGTGGGATTTGAATGTTAATTCCTGGTTCATAACTTTTTACCTTATATTGATGAGGTTGGGTTGTGGATAAGAGGGAGTAACTAAACTGTACCAATGAAATGTAAGTTTGGGTGACTCAGCAGAAGCACACATTTCACTTCCCCCCAAAATAGCTAACCTCTGGCCAGGTGCCAGGCAGTGAGGTCATAATGAAGAGATACTGACAAGATACTTCAAGGTACAGTATTCCAAGTGAATGGTGATAAGGCCTGGTCTAGAGCAATGACATTATAGTAGATAAGAGAGGAGATGGAATTCAAAAGTGTATTATACATGTGCATAAAAACAAAGCATATTTGTTTAAGTCCTCAAGAAATAAACCATTTCTGAGAAACATATCACCTATCAAACTTTTCAGCAAAAAAGCATTCAAATATGATCCAGATGACCAAGAGGTTAATCAGAACAAAAGTTCAAGAAAAAAAATGTGTGAACTCAACAGTTTTTCTCCTTTATATTCATCCATGAAAAAAATATATATCCATACTAGGACTTACACAAGAATGTTCCTATCAGATTTATAACAGCCCAAACTGCAAACAATCTAAATATCCTTCAATGTAAGAATAAATAAGCAAATTTTGGTATATTCCTACAGTGGAACACCACTTAGCAATAAGAACAAACTATGAATGTATACAATAATCATAATCTTCATTTTACTGAAGGAAGCCAAATATAAAAAAGCACATACTGTATGATTCTATTTGTATAAACTAAAAATAAGCAAATCTAAGTTGGGGCAATAGAAATCAGTACAGGGAGACGCTTGCTTGGATTATGGAAATGTTCTGTATCTTGCTTATGGTATTGGTTATATTAGTATATACATTTGCCAAAACTCAGTGAACTGTACTCTTAAAATCTGTGCATTTTATACCTCAATAAAATTATACCTCAATAAAAAAATCATACCTCAATAATAAAAAAGGGTTGGAGGGGATAATATTTGAGGATCAAAGCAATCAGAAAATTACTGCAAGCAGATTTAGAATCTGAGCAATACAGATTGCCCTAGCCTTATCAAGATGCTATCCCCATATAGATGATTTACTATATTGGGCCATTTTTAATCATTGCTTCTACTTCGTTCTACTTCATTCTCCCTCATTGATCGAGCTCATTAGTTTCTAATTCATCTTGGCTGAAAGCATAGTGCACATCAAGAAATATTTTCTTGCAATCTACTGTGTCCCTGGTCTCAGAAAACCATCAAAGCTACCATCCGGCTCCTGGGAGATTTGTTGTAGGATGGCTGTATGCTAAGCCATGCTCCAGCAGGGTCAGCATCATGTTTAATCAGCTTCCCAGTTGCTTCTATTATAAATCCAACTTGAAGAACCACCTCTTTTCAACATTTCAGTTCCAACTCAACGTTCTTCCTTATGAGATCATGAAATAAGTCTAAAGACTAAAATTAAATACCCTAAAACATAATAGTCACTGCGGCAAAAATATGGGAATTCACTAGATTTGATTCACTCCTCTATTTTGCCTTTTTTGGTGGGGGGGATTATGGCTACTGTGTTTAAATCATAAAATGTTTTATGTCTTGCTTTGCTACTGGCTATATCCTATTTGTCCATTGCTGCTATTTTCCAAAAATACAAATGAAATAAGGCTAGAATCTGCTATTGTAGATGAGCCCATGAGGCTGTCATAACAGCCACTGAGTGTTTTTCCCACTTGGTTTAATGTCTCTTGTTTTATATATATAAAGCACATTAATCCACACATATAATATACACATTAAAGTCATACGTGTAGTAAAGCAGGTTTCCACTTCTGACAAAACCAGAAAGCTTTGGAATAAATAGATCATTTTTACAATGCAAAGTCTGGTTTCTTCTTAGAATACATTTTAGGTAATTCGATGTCTGTGGTTGGGCACAGAAGGTGTTAGGAACTGGGCTGATCTGGCTTGATGGTGTTTTTCTAAAGTGGTCATCACGAGACATGTTCTTCTTCTCTCAAATATGCGTCTCTGACACTAAAGTTTTAGCTGTATCTTTTTCGAATCCCATAGGAGAATCCTCAACATAACTCAAATTCTTTATTTTCTTTAAAAAAATGAAGTATAGGGGCGCCTGGGTGGCTCAGTGCGTTAAAGCCTCTGCCTTGGGGCGCCTGGGTGGCTCAGTGGGTTAAGCCGCTGCCTTCGGCTCGGATCATGATCTCGGGGTCCTGGGATGGAGTCCCACGTCGGGCTCTCTGCTCAGCGGGGAGCCTGCTTCCCTCTCTCTCTCTCTGCCTGCCTCTCTATCTGCTTGTGGTCTCTGTCAAGTAAATAAATAAAATCTTTAAAAAACAAAACAACAACAACAAAAAAAAAACCCTCTGCCTTCAGCTCAGCTCATGATCCCAGCATCCTGGGATCGAGCCCCTCATCGGGCTCTCTGCTTAGCAGCGAGCCTGCTTCCTCCTCTCTCTCTGCCTGCCTCTCTGCCTTCTTGTGATCTCTATATGTCAAATAAATAAAAAAAAAACAAAGTCTTTAAAAAAAATGAAGTATAGTTAGCACACCATGTTAAATTAGATTTAGGTGTACAACCGAGGGATTGAACAAGTCTATACATTGTGCTATGCTTACCGCAAGTGTAGTCACCATCTGTCACCACACATCGCCATGACAGTATCACTGACTATATTCCCTGTGCTGTGCCTTTCCCCCCGTGACTTATTCATTCCATGACTTGAGATACCTCCCACTGCCCTTCACTCATTTTTCCTAGCCTGCCACTACCTCCCCTCTGACAATCTTCGGTTTGTTCTCTGTATTTATGGGTCTGTTTATGCTTCTTGTTTGTTTGTTTTGTTTTTTATATTCCACATATAAGTGAAATCTTATGGTATTTGTCTTTTTCTGACCTATTTCACTTAGCATATACCCTCTAGGTCCATCCACCTGTCACAAATGATAAGTCCTCCTCCTCTTATATGGCTGAGTGATAGGCCACGATGTATGGCTATACCCCATCTTCTTTATCCATTCGTGTATCAATGAATACTTAGGCTGCTTCCATATTCTATATCTTGGCAATTATGAATAATCAAATTCTTTCCTTTCAAAGTGAAATATAGCAAATATTATAGCTTCAAATTGCATGGAACAATCTTTAAAGAATAGCAAAACCCAAGAACAGTAAGAAAGAAAAAAAACTTGGGCTGTTTGTGGAGACATAGAGCTTATCAGATTTTGGCGTCTAAGAAAGAGACCCCCAGAAGTCCTAATGTGATGGAATACACAGTACCTCTGTGTGTGTTTACATTTACAGGGTGGGGTTGGATGTGAAGATCTCAACGGATAGCTCTGTTCAAAAAAAACAATGTTTAGGATAAGGTTTAGGGAAGGGTGTTAGCTTAAAGAACAGGTGATATGAATTTCTTCCATTTGCTTCATCTTTCTCAATTCTGAGTGAGTTAGTGGTACAAGGGACTCATTCCACAGGGCAGCAAGGGAGACCAAAGAACACACTGAACCTAAAAGCTACTTGCAAATTTTTCCTAAGAAAGTATTGTGTTCTCCCAGATTCATCTTGTAGTTTTCCCTTGATTCTGAACTTAATGATGTAAGAGACTAGATGAAAGGTAGCCTACTTGAAGTTCTAAAATGGGGATGCAACTTGGTACAAGAAGTAACTGAATGCAGAAGAACTGGGGTTAGTCCTGCCTCATCTGGCAAATACATCTTTGTCCCGTGAGCCCTAGTGTATAAAAGCACAAGTGAGGCTTCCCCAAATTTCCTTTCAACCCTCTCTGACTTTCTGCGACTCTGGCTTGAACCTTTCTCAGTTTTGAAATGATCCATAAACGTTTTTTGCTAATCTACCCACCTGTGCTCATCTTTGTATCCTTTATTTTATTTTTATTTATTTATGTATTTTAATTATTTTTTACTATGTTCAGTTAGTCAGTATATAGTACATCATTAGTTTTTGAGGTAGTAGTCTATGATTCATTAGTTGTATATAACACCCACAGTGCTCATTACCACACGTGCCCTCCTTAATATCCATCACCTGTTTGTATCCTTTAATCATTTGTATTACTCTTAACTGAAAGATCCCAGATTCTCTAGAGCTCCCTTAGGCCCTGAAGAACCAAACAAACACACTTTTTGACTATCTGCTGTAAGGTAAACATTCTGTTAGACACATATGTGTGCACATACATACACACACATGCACACAGTTTTATTTCATCATAATCTACAACCCCGTGAAATAGGTATTATTTCCCTAGTTTTCAGGCGGAGGAAATGGAGCAACTTAACCCAGGATATGGCTTGTATGAATCAGAATTAGACCCCAGGGCCCATGTTCACCTCTCTATCTTACGTCAACTCTCCAAAATATTCATTTCACTTATTTATTCATGCAAATCCAGAACTTGTACTAAGAACCTATTATGTGCTTGTCTCTATCCTGGGGATTTGGGTTGTTCTTAGTGTCTACAGGAATATTAGCTCAGGCATTTTATTTTCTTCAGCAGTGGAAATACTTAAACATAGATTCCACTAGAGCTTTTGAGGCATTCTCTGCTCTTATAAACTTCTCTGGGCCCTTTGCATTTTTTTAAAATTATTTTTAGTGTCACACAATGCCCATCAAAGACCCAGGGCAGAAGGACTGGGCTCTAGGTCACGCTTTGGTTATCAACTGCCATGCTAAGGACAGATGGCCTGTGCCTTTGGGTCTACTATTGTAGACTGGGAAATATCTATTGAAGTGACTGAGCGTTCGTTGTGTTTTATAGCTTTTATGAAGCCCAAGGACCTTGGCTGAGCCTATCTCTGATGACCTGAATCACAGTCATGAGCCTGGGAAAGAATTTTTTTTTTTTTTTTAAGATTTTATTTATTTATTTGACAGACAGAAATCACAAGTAGGCAGAGAGGCAGGCAGAGAGAGAGGAAGGGAGGCAGGTTCCCTGCAGAGCAGAGAGCCCGATGCGGGGCTCGATCCCAGGACCCTGAGATCATGACCTGAGCCGAAGGCAGCGGCTCAATCCACTGAGCCACCCAGGCGCCCCCTGGGAAAGAATTTCATGTCCACTTTCAACATAAGCCTTCACAGAACAGATGCATCCTAACCTGCCTTGAACTTTGCGCTGCTACTCAAATTACTGTATTCAAGGCAAATCAGGACATGGCCAAGAAACGGCTGACACTGGTAGGAAAAGAACGAAATCATTACATATTTGTTTGTTCTCACATTCTTCTTGCAACTAAGCTCTACCTTAGAAATTACTACTCACAGAAATTACCACTTTATTTGTTGATCAGACTTCAAAACAGTGAAAATGGTTTTGCCAAATTTTAGCTGCCATTTCTGAGGATCATTTTTAAGAATAAGCTGTAAGGGGGCCTCTGGGTGGCTCAGTGGGTTAAAGCCTCTGCCTTCGGCTCCGGTCATGATCACAGAGTCCTAGGATCGAGCCCCGAGTTAGGCTCTCTGCTCAGCAGGAAGCCTGCTTCCTCCCCTCTCTCTCTGCCTATCTCTCTGCCTGCTTGTGTTCTCTGTCAAATAAATAAATAAAACCTTAAAAAAAAAAAAAAGAACATGCTTCACTCACATAGTCCCTATTTCTCATTCTGCATAACATTTAGAATAATTTGTTACCAAGACACCAAAATCTACGAAGGAGTTTCAGCATAGCTCACTCACAGTTCCTGGAAGCTCCTGGGTCCCTCACCAGGTCCTGCTTCAGCGAAGCCAGTTGAGTTGGTTCATTTATACTCCATTGACTGTAGGAGTTCAACTGTCACATTCCATGAGAATAGGACTAGAGGCTCCACTTGAGTGGTCCCACCAAGATTTTGAAATTCTGTGCTGGTATGAAAAATTTGCAGGAATATCAGACCTCTCTTACTGCCTGTTCCCTAATTTGCTCTCTACTCCAGAACCTTAACCAAAGATGCTCTTCAAATCCAAGGTACCCTAGAAAAAAGAGGAAGGATACTCTGTCCTTCTCTAGTTTCTCTCTCTTCTCTAATCCCCCATACAAGAAGGAAGTGGACACACCAAATAACTGGGAAAAGTTTTTCTTCTGAAGATGTTCCTATGCTTAATCTGCTTCCACTTGTACAACATAGTTTTCTTTCCTGTAAGAGAAAATTACATGGGCTTACCTACTTAAATATGGATAAAACTGAGGCCCAGACACATTAAAAGACCTGATTAGACCCCTGACTGGAATTAACCTCAGCAATTTTACCCTCCTTCCCACCATACCCAACTAAAGGATAAAACTAGGCCCCACGTCACATCACATGTGCAAAGGTTACTGGCAGCCACTAAAGATTCGGCTTCCATCCCTTGTCCACTTACTCAAGAGTCCTCATGCTGCCTTTTGAGCTAGGTAGGTCCCCCCCCTACTTTTTTTTTAAGAGAGTAGGGGGAGTGCATGTGTGAGTAGGGGGAGGGGCAGAGGGAGGCAAAGAATCTTAAGCAGACTCCACACTGAGGGTGGAGCCCCACATGGGGCTCCATCTCAAGACCCTGAGATCACCTGAGCAAAAATCAAGAGTCGGACGCTTAACTGACTGAGGCACTGAGGTGCCCCGATTCTTTTTTTTTTTTTTTTAAACTTTGAGTTCTGCATTTCTTTCTAAACCATATTTTGTCAAACTCCTATGTTTGACAAAATAAAGAAAGATGTCAGAGATATCAGATATCAAGGAGTAAGATAACAGAGAGTAAGTATGGTCTGAATAACTGATTCTATTCCATAGAACCACAGAGTCATGGTGTTAAATGGGACCTTTCAAATCTCTCATATGATAAAGTAGAAAAGACCAGAGAATTTAAATTATTTACCCAGTTAGTTAGCTGTAGAAGTCAGGTTTTCTGTCTTCTAGACTCATGTTTAGTCTGAGAGCTTAGCAAATTAAAGATTCTTAGTCACTGTTGGATTCTGTCCTCTGGCCTCTGAATAAGGAAACAGGATCTTATCCATTCATTCGTTCAGTAAGAATTGGTTGTATATCTTTTCTGTGCTAATAAAAGAGCTCCAAAGAATCATGAAGTAACTCCTGTATCCAGACCTTACAATCTAGTTACAAGTTCCAACATGCACTTCAATGCCTCTATTTCTTTTTTTTTTTTTTTTCATTTAAATAAATAAAGAAAAGAAATATCTGGCTTGCTACATGTGATACCAGACTGGAAACAGAATATAGTTTTGATGTTGGTCTTATTGAAACCCCGCAACATGTGCTTATCCTTAAATATTTTGCAATGTGGCTGATGAAAGCATCTTGGCCTTCCTGCCTAACTTTTAGAGAGGGTGTGATTGCAACACGATTTTACAACTCCAGTCATTTTTGCATTCATTAGAAAGTGCCTCAATGATGCGCCAAAGCTCATTCTCCATCATGTGCTTTCAGGAAGGTATTTAATTGCCATGTGCTCAGTGAAAATGAAAGTCTTGACCCTGTCTGTATTCAGAACATATGTCCCATTTTAATCGCAGGAACTCACAGTGTATTGATGTGACAGTCTCCAAGAGGCTGATTTCTGAATTGTGGTGCTGTCAAACTTGTCGTTTGTTTGCTATGCTATAGTGGAAGGCTCAAGAGTGACGGAGTTCGGGTCAAATACAACTCTGCCAATTATAGGCTGTGGGATCTGGGATGAAATGCTAACATCTCAAAATACCCATTCAGTGAAAATAACACAGCATCCTGCAGGTTTGCAATGGGGATGGAATGATATGCGGAGTATCCAGCATGATGTTTGGCACATAGTAGGTTTTTATTTTATTTTTTTTTAAGATTTTATTTATTTATTTGACAGAGATCACAAGTAGGCAGAGAGGCAGGCAGAGAGAAAGAGGGGGAAACAGGCTCCCTGCTGAGCAGAGAACCCAATGTGGGGCTCAATCCCAGGACCCTGGGATCATGACCTGAGCCGAAGGCAGAGGCTTAACCCACTGAGCCACCCAGGCGCCCCAGTAGGTTTTTAATAAATGTTAGTTTCCTTCTATTTTCCTGCATAAAGAAACTTGTGATGTGTAAGTAGCCATGTATTACTGCCTCCTTGCTGAGATATGGGGAAATTATGTTGGAGATCCAATACTGGATGAAAATAACAAGTTGAAGCATATGAAACAGCAGTACTTCCCAAATGATCTTTTAGGTAGCTGGATTTTTCTGGAACTGCAGAAGTGCAGCAGTGACCTTGACGTGTGTTACATCTATGTGAACAAGGTACCTGCTGATTCTAAAATTGTGTCTAGGCATGTAGTTGGTTCTCTGTGCAGTGAGAAGAGCCAGTCAACTCCCCAAGGCAGACAAAGACATTGTCCTTGATGGCTGAACAGCAAACTCAAGGTCAGATTCTCTCCACCCTGTTAAATTAGTGAATTCTGAATTATGTAGGAAATTGGGAATAGGATAGATATTTAAGGAGAAGAAGAATAAATTGATTATTTTCTAACCGTTGTTAATTTATCACTTTGGAAAATAATCCATTTGAGCTATGGGTAGACTTAGTCATTGGTCTGTGCTGATCTAAATAAAGATCAGGGCAACCAGCATAAGGAACACATAAAAATCCCACTTTGGGGGATGCCTGGGTGGCTCGATTGGTTAATCATCTGCCTTTGGCTCAGGTCATGATCCCAGGATCCCAAGATGGAGCCAGCATTTGGCTCTTTGCTCAACAGGGAGCCTACTTCTCCCTCTGCCACTTCCCCTGCATGTGCTCTCTCTCTCTCTATGTCAAATAAATAAATAAAAACTTTTTAAAAAATCCATTTTTGGGGTTTCTTGACACATAACCCGAAATTCCAAATCCTATAAAAGAACTCTGATAGGATTCCTATAGAGATATGAGAAAATACTTGTGTTTTAACCTGATTGGGGGTTAAAAATCTAAGTAGTTTACTTTAGAACCTGAAAAAAAAAAAAGACTATTTTGCATAACTGACTGATGTATCAGCTCTATTAACTTCTACTTTGTTTTGTAAATCTAGTTTCTCTGAATTTTTAGGGTTTGAAAATTAATCGGCTTTTCGTGCCCTGGTTATTAGGAGTATATGTAAAATAGCAATTTCCCCAGATTATGGGACTATTTACCAATTCCTTCTTACTTTCTGAAAATGTAATTTAACATTACATTTCTTTTAGTAATGAGGGAATAGCTAGTCCCTTGAAGAAATACTCAGGGTTGATTATCAAGTTTTGCTATTTTCCAAAGGAATCTATCAGCCATAAATGGGAGGTATAAGAACCCCTGGAGCAACCTAGGGATCTGAGAAGCAGGATCCTGAAAGGAATTGAACAGCATAAGAATACCAAGAAAAAGTTGATTTAGTTCGTGGACGTAAGACTGAGTGAGCAAGCTGCAGTGGTGAGGGGGAATTTGCACTGTAGCGCACAGCCACATCCCCCCTTCCAAATACACCTGTTTTCTCTTGTGAAGTGCAATCTCCCCCAGTCTGTGTAGCCTTGGTGGGAGAAATATTCCATGTGCCTTCATTGATAGTGGAAGCCGAAGTGATCATGCCCTCTCTGTCCTCTACCCGGTATAGCCCTGGGGCATCCAACAAATGATTTCTCTCCAGACTTCCATCTTGAGTAAGTGACAAAGGGTGAAAGGAGTATTTGAGAGTCATTCATCACATGGTTACCCTAGCAGAATGGACAGCATCTATCCAGTCTTCTTACAATGAGACAGCTTGCTTCTGGGTTGCTAGCCCCAGAAAGCTGACAGTTTCCAAGCTTGGTCCTCCAGCCTTCCAATGATTCCCTAAAATCCTAGTATTCTCCAACAAATGTTCTTTTTTTATGCATTGGCCAAAGCTAGCTTCTATTGCTTGTACCCTAGAAGCCGTAACTGATCTAGTCCTTTATCCTAAGCTCATCTCAAAGTGCATTATAAACCCTCAACTAATAGGTGGGATTATGCGTGGAGAGCTCTCAAACTGAAAGGGGCTTTAGAGGTCCTCAAATCTAACCACCTCTTCTTTTGCAGTTCTTAGGGGGAATGTGGGGTGAGACATAGGTTGATTATGCTTGAAATGTGGGAACATTGTAGCATAAAGGTTAAGTGAGTTGGCAAGATACATGAGTCACCTATCTCAGCAAATGGGAAGAAAGGGAGCATAGCTCCCTTGACACTTTGTTCAATCGCTGACGAACTGAGTTAACACTGAGCAGGCACAGCAATGGTGTGGCAAGGAGCACCTTTACAGACCCGTTCAATATAGTGTCCTTTCATTCCCAACTGCCTGTTGGAGCTGTTTCTTCTCAACTCTCTTCGCTTGTTTCTTCAGCTGTAAAATGGAGATGAACATTACCTCACAGAATTATTGTGAGGTGTAAATGAGTACGGGTTTCAGAGCCCCAGAGCTCAGGATATAAGAAAGTACTAAAAAGTTCTTTTTAAGAATGAAATTTTTAGAATGTTAATCAGAGCGGGGTTCTTCTGGACACCAGCATCTCTATCAGTAAGAGGTGTTTGTGAGGATTACACCTGCAAAGGAAATCACACCTACATTAGTTGTGTAATGTGTATTCGGATATAGAGATGTGACACCCAGATCCCACTTGGTAGGATTTGTTGCCTAGCTGCTGTTAATGCTGGCAGACCTTTCAGGGACTGACTTAGCTGCAGAGAAACCACCTTACCCAGGGTCACAGCCTTCCCTGCACAGCCTGTCAGTTGACTGACTGATGGAGGTAAGATGAATGTCCTGGCCATATCAGCCCACGTCAGTCAACTCTGTAAGGTCATGTTAGCTCCAGAGCTTCCTGTAGAGGTCAGCGGAGTCTGTTATTGGGCCGTCATCTGTCCTTCTCTTGCTTTCTTCCCTTCCCTTCCACAGATGTTGATGCCAGGGACATTTTCCAATAAAATATGCTGAGCACTAAATTCAGAATCTGCTTCCAGGGAAACCCAATCGACAACACCCTGTGTTGGGCATTTTACACTGAATTCTTTGAGGGACCTTATGAAATACCTATTATTTTTCCCATCGTAACAGTTGAAGGAATTAAAGCTCAGCGAAGTAAGCAGCTTGTCTAAGGAAACACATTGCATAACGAGCTAAGATTCAAATCTAGCTCAGTTTGATTACAAAGACTGTGTTTCAAGAAATTATTAATGTATCTCTTCTTGGCCTGAAAGAACGATTTTCTCTCCCAGAGTGAGCAGCTGGGCTCACGCTTTGGACAGGGTCAGAATCATTCTGTCCACATAACGGTTTTGGTTGGTTGGGAAGAGATTCCCTTCCTTTTGCCTTTATTCATTAGCATCCTACTTTACTCCCTGAGTTCATGGCCATTGTTTTCGCCTAAAAATAGCAAGTGTCAGCTTTTACACATTTTCAAAAATTTCAATGTAATCCTTTAAAAATAGGCTCCAAAATTTTGTTTTCCCTCTATCGGCAACCACGGTTGCTATGGAGTTCAAGTAATAGATTGTGATGTTTAACACTGAATTAATTACTACTTCTCACTCCCAGGGAACATCTAATTATACATATTCATGCTGAGAAGGATTTGGTTTTCTTAAGGAAAGTGTGTGTGCTTGTGTGTGTGTGTGTGTGTGTGTGTGTCCTTTTACTCTACAAGATACATGGGATGGAGGAAGAGTCTTGGTTTGTGATCTTCTGCAAGACTTCTCTTTCTTCCTTAATTACAGTTTCTCCTCCTAGGTCTGGCCCATATTAATAATCATGTTTTTCTCTTACACACCCAAATGGCTTTTTCTACGTGGTCATGGTGGCCTTTTCCTTTTATTTTAAACATAGTGATGAGGAAAACACGATTTCCCCTTATTTCCGCTCTCAGTCTTGTTCTCATGGCCACTTGTATCATAAGGCAGTGAAATATTATTTGAAATAGGATGTGTCTTTTGGAACCAAATACATACCTGAGTCTGAATCCTTTTAATTGACTTAGAGCAAGTCACCTGAGGAATGAACCTCAACTCCTTCAGCAAGAAAATGGGGATGTACCACCTGGATTCAATTAGATTTAAAACAAACTTGGCACTGTGCTTCTCAAACTTTCATGTGCACGATGGAGATCTTGTTAAAATGCAGATTAGGTATTTGGCCCAAGGTTCAGCATATCTAATAGGCTCCAAATTGATGAAGCCACATTTTGAGCAGTACGAACTTAGATAAGGCCATATTCATAGTGTGAGGTCTGAACCCTTCATTCGTTATCCCATCCTTCGTGGACGAAAGAGCACACAATTCCTACCCATTAGCCAGATGGGTAAGCAGATCATTCAGAGTCAACAAGATGACCACTAGCAATCTGTGCTGCTTGTTGTTGCTTTACCCCTGAGAAGCATCTATTTTTCTCTGATGGAATCTATTGCAAGTCTTGCCATTAATGGGAGTTACCCAGGCATGTGCTGAAGAAAGAACATAAATGTTGTGGCATTTTTATGTATTCAACTAATAAAACAGTTCTGTATTTTACTGACAAGAAACCAATATATTTTTTACACTGGCAGTAAGACATTGAGGAATTTACTCTTTTTGATGGACTTATTAGATGACTTTTTTTTTTTAATTGAATTTGAGGTGTTCATTTGAAAATGGAATTGTGGCTCAAAAGCTTAGGGGACCCAAATGGTTGAAATTGTGCAAAACAACACGGTGCCTTTTGAGATTAGAATGCAGCCCCTTGCTGAAAAGATCCTGGGATTCTTACAAAACAGTATTTGGCAACCTTTCAGATGTGGGTAGGCGGTGTTTCTTTTATTTATACTCTTCATTTAGGGGAGGTGGTAAAATGCTGCTTCTCTAAGAAGGTTGGGAAAGGACTTTTCTGCATTCCTTTATCAGTGGCTCAAGAGAGTACTTATTTCTTTAACTTCCGCGGCGAGCATCAGCAACACAATTTCATGTCTCCTGGGCCTCCTGGCTTCTTTCCTGGAACTTCTGTGTTCTTCTGGCTTGCTTTCTTCTCTCTCTTTTTTTAAAAGAAAGATTTTATTTATTTATTTGAGAGAGAGAGAGAAAGCACACATTCACAATTGGGGGGAGGGGCAGAAGGAGAGGGAGAAACAGACTCTTCTCTGAGCAAGGAGCCCAGATGAACACAGAGTTCCATCCCAGGACCTTGGGATCATGTCCTGAGCTGAAGGCAAACTCTTAACCCACTGAACCACCCAGGCACCCTGGCCTGCCTTCTTTAATCATTCATCCCTTCAGCAAGCCTTTGCTGTTCCATCCTTTTAGATCTTGGACCACAGCTAATACATACCTGCCACTTTTTCCTGGCTAATGACCTTGCTGGCCCCAGGCTCTCCTTCCATGCTCCCTTATGAATGGTTAAATAATAATAGTCAAAGCTCTCCTTCCATGCTCCCTTATGAATGGTTAAATAATAATAGTCAAAGTCCAGTGGCTATATAGGTTGGTTCCTCCAGAAGCTCTTTGACCTTCTGTCCTACTATTTGCTTCTCAATTACCACATTCCAACCACATTGGTCTCTTGGTGCTTCTTGAATATATCAGATACTTCCTTACATTAGGACTTAACATCCATTCCCTTTGTCTGGAACTCTTTGCCCTCTGTGAGCAGCTTGGCTAACTCCCTTCCCTCCAAGTCTTACCCTCTCAAGGGAGGCTTGCCAGACTACTTCTTTAATATTGCAAATTGTGAATCAAGGCCACTCCCACTCCCACATCCGGACCCCTCCCCCAACTTCCCCTTTTCTTGTTTCCATGGGGCTAATAACCTTCTCTTCCTATGCAGTGAACACAGTTGCAATAAGAATCACTCCTTACCTCCTCACTCCCTCTCAACATTACCATTTGGACTGAAAATTCCCTTTCCCCACATTAGGCAAAACGAAGTCTTCAGAAACAGCAAAAATAGTTTGTTTCCTGAAGGAAAGTCAAGACTGTTATTTATCTTGATTTTGCTGGTGGCTACACAGATATACACATTTGTCAAATTCATCAAAATATACACTTTAAATGGGTACAGTTTACTAAATACGGATTATACCTCAGTAAAGTTGACTTTATTTTATTTATTTATTTATTTATTTATTTTGAAGATTTTTTTTTTATTTATTTTGAGAGAGAGAAAGAGACAGAGTGAGAGAGAGCATGAGAGGGGAGGTCAGAGGGAGAAGCAGACTCCTCATAGAGCTGGGAGCCCGATGTGGGACTTGATCCCAGGACTCTGAGACCATGACCTGAGCCGAAGGCAGTTGCTTAACCAACTGAGCCACCCAGGCACCCAATAAAGTTGATTTTAGAAAAGAGGATATAATTGCCCATCTCGGGACATGGATTAGGTATGAGGTGGGCTGTATTATAGGGTAGAAGTAGAAGTTGACATTTAGGAGGGTAAATTTCTTCTTCCTAAGTAGTATGGATGAAGAAATCATTACAAATTGATATTGTGCAAATCACTGCAGCTTTGAATGATTAGAGGAAATTCCTTAGTGTTAACACATCTGCATTGTCCTTGCTGGTTCTTTTCTTATTTGCAGAGTTACTCTTAAAAAACCAAAGATTAGAGGTGCCTGGGTGTCTCAGTGGGTTAAGTGTCTGCCTTAGGCTCAGGTCACCATCCCAGGATCCCAGGATCTAGCCCTGCATTGGGCTCCCTGCTCCGCAGGGGTCTGCGTCTCCCTCTCCCTCTGCCAGCTGCTCCCCTGCTTGTGATCTCTCTCTGTCCTAAAGAAATAAAGATAAAGAAATAAAAATCCTTAAAAAAAAAAAGAAATAAAATAAAGAAATAAAAATCCTAAAAAAAAAAAAAGGAAAGAAACCCAAAGATTAGAAATTTTCAGGTCAGTTGAGTTTTGTGTTGTTCTGAAGTGAGTTGATCCCTGTTTCACTCCTTTGAGGAGGTATGGATTAGAATCTCTTAACTCTGAAGACATGCAGTTTTCATCTAGAAAACAAAAATAGAAACAAACAAATAACCCTCCCCATCCTTTCTGTTTGAAAACAAGCTAGAAAAAAGTAAATAATTGCTCTCTTCTCATACGAATACCAGACATGACCGGTAAGAGAAACCAGTTAAGCTCCTCCATGTGCATACCCAGGCACCTAAAGGTGTCCACTCCCACACTCCCCAATTCCATTTTTAAATTTTTTGAAATAAAAGAGGCAAACGTCTGATGTGAGGATGCAAAGGAGTGAAGGGAAGACATAAATCTAAATTTCACTACCACCACCTCTGAACCGTGACAGCGTGGAAAGTTTGAGGAGACCTATTAGTACCTCAGTATCAGTGTTAGTCCTGGACATATTAAAACCTACGGTTCCAGACTTGGAAAAAATATTAAAATCTTTGTAGATATACCTTAAATAGCTATATTATAGCGGATGTT
The DNA here is from genome assembly GCF_922984935.1 of Meles meles. Classification (NCBI taxonomy): domain Eukaryota; kingdom Metazoa; phylum Chordata; class Mammalia; order Carnivora; family Mustelidae; genus Meles; species Meles meles. Next base: position 9,374,708 of record NC_060069.1, read on the forward strand.
AGGAATTTTTCCCAAATGTAATCCATGTATTATTTATAGCTAGGTTCTGGAATGTTCCTATGCTGGAATAGAGGGAGGGCTCGTTGTGAAGTGTTCCATGGTTTAGTTAAACTTCCGTTCTCACTGCATCAAAAACTAAGATGTACTGCATGGTGACTAACATGACACAATAATAATAAAAAAATGACAGAAAAAAAAAGAAAAATAAATAAACTTCAATTCTCAGAAGTGTTATCAGGAAGATGTATCTGCTTCTACCCTGTTCCCTGAGTCTGGAATCTGTCTAGCAATCAGAAATCTCTAGCATGAATATAGGAGGTCAGGTTTGCCCCATATGCTCTTCATTTCTATCCCTGGACATCTGCATTTCTTATCCGTTGACTTTTCTTTTTCCTATCTTCTCAAATAAAAAATATGCCATAATGCTTCTCTTTCACTTTATACTGTCAGCAGTTTGTCTAATTTTGTGATATCAGAGCCTATTTCCTCCGATCTATCTCTACAATATCTAGTGCTACTTTTCTGTTTTTCATGCTAAATAATTCTCCCTTCTGATCCTCTACATCTTATGAATATTTTTAGATTGCTACTGTGTCCACCTCTACCACCCACTGTTGCTCCCTACTGGGTTGGCTCAGCCAAACTATACATATTTAATTCTTCTAATCTTCCTTATCCACCAGACTCACCAGTCTCTTAAAATTGTGTTGCTCTTCTTTAGACCTTCTCCTGATTGTTGGTGCCCTGTATCCCTGCAGACTGTCACTTTGAGATGGTATTTGAAGGCTGCTAGCATCACATCTCAGTGCCTCGTGCCTGTGTTAAAAATAATGCAGATAGAAGGATTCTTGTGGTTGTCATTGGCAATGTTTGTCAAGCATTTCCAGTCCTCTGCCATCTGAACACACAGTGGGCTTGCACTTCCTGAGCTCTTATCGTTGGTAGAGGCTTGTGACTAATTCTGGCAAGTGAAATAGGAGGAATGAGTCACTTCCAGACCAGTGAAAGACCTTCCAGAGTGTTGTTTTCTGTCTAGAACAGTGACTGCTAGTGTTCAAGATACTGGCTGCTCTGTTAGCCTTATTTCTTGAGTTACTACAATGAGCTGAAACCCTTCTGCCAAGCTATGATGTCTACATAAAAAGAACAAAAAAATATAGTTTTGTTGCTTTAAGCCTCTGAGATTGGAGAGCTTTTTGTTACTGTGGAATAATCCAGCTTATCCTGACCAATACAACTCTAACAGAAACCATTCAAGGCTCCCATGTCTAAGGTGTCTATGTTATACCCAGCAGCCTGTTTTAGTTGTTGAGTATGTGAACACAGCAAACCTCTCTTGGATACATTACCATATCAATGATGCCTACATCCAGACTTTTGTCATTTATCAGCTGTACAGAAATCAGGTCCAGAGAGATGACACATTTGGAACCTTTTGCCAAAGACCCAAGATACAGAAAAATTAAGTATCCTCCACATCTCTGGCAGAAAAATTTCAAAGTTGTGTCAGGTGTAATTAAGCATATCATGTTTTGGATTCAGATACTGTGACAGTGACAGGAATAAATATGTGTTCTGGGACTTTCCCTCCTAGAACCCACTGTTTCATAGCATGCAAATCACTCCCTCTTCAGTTGGTTGCTGTTTGGTATTTCTATTTAAGAATGAAAATCAGTGAACCCCCCCCCCCGCCCCACCCCGAAATAGGCTAACTTGTTTCTTTCATAGGTAAATAAAATGGATATTTAGGTAATCTACTAATCTGCTTTTTTTTTTTAAAGATTTTATTTATTTGATATATAGAGATAGATCACAAGTAGATAGAGAGGCAGGCAGAGAGAGAGGGGGAAGCAGGCTCCCCGCCAAGCAGAGAGCCCGATGCGGGGCTCGATCCCAAGACCCTGAGATCATGACCTGAGCTGAAGGCAGAGGCTTAACCCACTGAGCCACCCAGGCGCCCCCCTACTAATCTGCTTTTATAAGATTCTGATGAGTTTGATATCACTTTGGTTCACCACACTTTTTTTTTTTTTAAGATTTTATTTATTTGACAGACAGAAATCACAACTAGGCAGAGAGGCAGGCACAGAGAGAGGGGGAGGCAGGCTCCCTGCCAAGTAGAGAGCCCGATGTGGAGCTCGATCCCAGGACCCTGGGATCATGACCTGAGCCGAAGGCAGAGGCTTTAACCCACTGAGCCACCCAGGCGCCCCACCACACTTTTAATTTATATATATGTGTGTGTGTTTACCGACATTCGTTATACACACTCTTACTACAACAGCATGAATGGATTTCCAATATTCCCATGCTTCTGCTATTCTGTTAAAACAACTCTCATTTCTATCTTATTTTTAATGTTCATCAGTATTTTGCAGACTGGAACTTAAAATACACGTGGAATTTTTGTTCTTTGTATTTTACCTGCCATTATTTCATGAATTCCTTTCTCTATTTCTACATAGTCTTCACAGATTTTCTCTCATTTTCATCTGAGTAACTTTCATTAGATTGAAATTCCACTGGGTTAAAAGATGGGAAACTGCCATTTATAGGTCAAAAATAGCCAAATAGACTATGAATCAATATAGCAATTTTTTTTAAGCTATTCTTCAGTAGTTCAATATGCTGATTGTTTCCAGGTTTGAACCTCAAAATAAACCTTCTTTATGTATCTTTATGCGTTTATTTAGAAATCTGTTTTCTTAGCATATATTCCCAGCTGTGGGATAACTGCCTAAAATGTTTATTCTTCCCTTTATTCCTCTCTGGTGAACTCCTGTGTATACTTTAAGATCCAGCTGAGACGGTCCCCTCTTTGGGAAGACATCCAGTATACTCCTAGGGTCCCCCTGCAACACTGTTCATATTTTGAAGCACTAACTATTCCATACATCTTGAAATTTTTGGTCTACCATTCTGTTTTCACTGGCCTCTGAGCTGCTGTAGGGTAGAGGCTGTATTTTATTTTCCTCTACATCACCAGTATTGTCAACAGTGCTTGGGACCCAGTAAGTGCTCAACATGTTTGTGGAATGGAATAAGTAAAACGTTGAGCACACTCTCAGGAACATAACATTCCTATGTGTTTGGTATTTATTGCCAGGGCTGTTGGTCACAAGACAAGGTTCAGAGAAGCTCAGATTCTTTTGTTTTTGTTTAAATGAATGGGAATTGTGTTTGGACTAATTGACAGAACAGCAGGCTCCTATATCTTTGTTTTTATCCCTGAGCCTAGTTGCTACCTTGACTGGACCTTCACCTTGCTTTGCCTCATACTCTCCTAAATATTTGTCTTTGCTTTTTTCCCTTTCCTGAGCATTCTTTTTGCACCTTTCCTCCCTTTACCAAGCTAAATCTCTTTGTTTCATTCTCCTTTTAATGTCTCCAGCTTTATTGATTCTTTGAATAAAATTGTGCTTTCCAGACTTTGAGGGTTGTTTTTCTTTTTCCCAATTTGGCCAGTGTAATTTCCATCTTCTTTTTTTCCTCTTGGGTAACCACAAACACTGGAACCAAATTATGGTTCTGTGTGATTTAGACCATCAGGACCTAGGAACAAAATTGTCTAATTTGTTAACCTAACCTTGTTAGGTCTTCATAGACCTAAAGACACAGACAGGGAGCACACTGGAATTCCTAGCAAGGACTGCTGACTTCTGAGCACCCCCTTATGGACAGCTGGCTTTCCTATACTTGAATCCCAAGCAATACCCTTCAACACTGCCTTTCTGAAAAGCCACGTTCCTAATTTTGCTGATTGTTAGCTGTGTGACCTTGGGAAGCATGCTTTATTTACCCCTGTCAGACTCCGTTTCCTGATCAAGATAATTATAGCTACCAAATAAAGAAGAGGGAGTTAAATGAGATGATGCATTTAATATTTAAACCCCTTAACATGGTGCCTGGCATGACATGCGCTATTTATAAGTATTGACATCCTCTTTATTTTGGAGTGAGCTCATCTTGGTTCACTATACTGATTGTTAACTTGAGAAGATCTATGGAACACCCTCTGAGCCACTCAGCAGAATGAGAACTTTTATGTAAGGGCTAACTGAATAACATTCTCAGAGAAAGAATTACAGGCAAGGTCGGAACAGAAGGAGAACATGGAAGGCTTTGAAAGATAAGCTTTAAAATACATAGTAGAAACCAGTTTGTACCAGATGACTGTGTCACTTGGCTGTGAAGCCATTCACTGAACTGTCTTTCTGTCATTTCTCTATCCATGTCCTAGTGTTCCAAACCAACATATTTAGGTTATTTCTAGGTATTAACCTCTTTATACATTGATGTGTCTTACATCCCTATCTTCTTTTCTTCATCCTCCTCTTCTTCCTCTTCTATTTCTTCTCCTGTTCTTTTCTTCTCCTCTTCCTCCTGCTTCCTCTCCCACTCTTCCTCCTCCTCATTTGATTTAAAAAAATTTGTGTATGTGTGTGTGTCTCACAAGATTTTTGGCCAATGCAGGAATGTAACCTATTAGACTAACCTAAGATAATAATTTTTGACCCTTAAGAAACACTGTCTGCCTTTTAATAGTCTACTTGCAATTATTTATTTCCTTTTGTGCTATATTTGCAAAGTTCTACAATAATCTATCAGACAATCATGACCTGCTTACACTCTTACAAGTGAATATGATAGCTTGTGATCTGTTTGTCCACATTATATTTCCTTTTAGCACATGTTCTATTGCTTTCTCATTAGCCCTGATATATTTTTTTGCCAATCTTATCTGATTTTTATTCCAGTTGGGTTTGACCCCTCATATTCTGCTCTTTCACTATGTCGTAAGTATCCACTGAAGCTTTGTGGATGAGGGGAGAGTGTATATTCATTTTCTATTGCTGTTGTAACAAATTACCACAAATATAATAGCTTGAAACAACACATTTATTATCTTATATTATGTATAAGTACAACATGAATCTCAATAACTAAAATCAAGGTTTTAACAAAGCTGTAATATCTAAGAGAGAATCCATTTCTTTTCTTTTTTTAGGTTCTAGAGGCCACTTACATTCCTTGGCTTGGGGCCCCCTTCCTCCATCTTCAAACCATAATGATAAGTTGAGTCCTTTTCATATCAAATTATTCTGATCTACTCTTTGGCCTCCCACTTCTACTTTTAAGGACCCTCGTGATTACATTGGGCCCTCCAGAAAAATGTAGAATAATCTGCCTTTTTAAGGTCAGCAGGTTAGCAACCCAAATTCCATCTGCAACCTTAGTTCCCTTTTATGATATTTGTAGGTTCACACATTCACAAACACACATATAGACAGAATTCATACACACATACACACACACACACACAAACACATGCATGTATGCACCCTGTATTATTGGGAAAAGCACAGGCTACTATTACCAAAGATGTAAGTTCTGTTCATTTAGTAGCTATAGAAATCTATACTTTTGGGAGAATTGCCTTCATTCTGGAAAAAATTACTTTTATTACAGTGCCTAGTTCCCCTTTTACAAAATCCCTTACAACATATTCTTCTGAAAACACTGGACAAAGAAGTTTATTCTCTTCAATATCAGACTAGAAACTGGAAAACTGTCATGTTTCCTTTTTGTTCTGGATGTTAGGAATCTCAAAACTAAATTTATTAAATAGATTTTCTCACAGAAGTTATCTTTATTACTATATGGAATAATTCTATTTAAAATATTTTAAAGATTATACAAATGGGCTCATTTTTTTAAAAAAAGTTCAAATTAAGCTTATTACCACATTTTAGTGACCATTCTTCAATTAAGATTTTTTTCTCTCTTTGTGTTTCAGTTTTAGTAGTTTGTGTTGACCTGTCTGTATTCATGTTCACTGTGTCAAGTCTACTAATGGCCTTATCAAAGTCATTCCTCATCTCTGTGACTAGTTTTTATTTATAACATTTCTGCTTGACTCCTTTTTATAGTTTCCTTCTCTCTACTGAAATTCCCTACTTTATCATGCATATTGTCCATCTTTTCCACTTTAGTTTTTATATATCAGTTAATCATTGTTATCTTAGGTTTTCTGTTCTGATAGCTCTAACATTGGATCATCTCTCAGTCTAGTTATGTTGATTAGTTTTTCTCTTGATAGTAGATTAGTCTCTTTTTCTCTTTTTTCTTTCTTTTTTTGTTTTTACTTTTTTTGTGGTTTCATGATTTCTGATTGAATGGTGGATATCATGTATGGAACAATAAACTCTGAGGTAAGGAGTATTTATGCCAGAGAATGAACACTCCTCATATATTGCTATGCTGTTAGTCTGGAAAGTTGAATCAAACTAGCCAGGAGTTGAACTCATTTTCAGTGTTGTTATTGCTATGGTTACTTTTAGTTCACCACTGGCTTAAAATTCCTGTAGCATTACCTCATGCTTAGTTTGGGGGTTGGTTTGCCAGAGGGTTTTTCTCAATGTCTGTTCTACTCCCACCTTTAGGCTTTTGCTTTCTGTCTATAATTTATAGAAGGTCTCTTCATGCTCTTGCCTCTCCCAGTAGAAGATTGCTTTTTGTATATGACTCAGTGTTTGCTAGTCTCTTTGTGGGAGAGGGTGTTCTCATTGTCCTGCTCCAATCTCAGTCTTAGGGAGACCCTAGATTCCTGATTCTTAGGTTTGAGATTTTCTCAGTAATCATACCTCTTCCTCAGTGGTAAGAAACTGCTAATGGTCCTGTCTCAGGATACTTTCCAGTTGCTTTTCCAAAGATAGAGGATTTTTTTTTTTTCCTTCTTCTAAAGGTTTTTACCTGTGCCCTGGAGAAGACAGGGTTTGCTACCCTTCCCCAAACATTTAACTCTTTTATTCCTTAAAGTGAGAAGTGTCTGTTGGGGACCCTTGCTTTTCTCACAGTGGTGAGTCTTTCCCTCCAGACTTGCACCACTGAAGGAAGCTTCCTCCAGTATCCTGCCCGCCTCTAGTTGTTCTCATGGGCAATCAGTGAGGTCATGGAGAAAAAGCTGTAAAAGGATATGAACTCTCCCTGTGTCTGTGGCTTGTGGAGTTCTATATACTCACTTTAGACCAAGTCTCCACTTAGCTTTGACAATTCATTAAAAATTTTAGCTAAATTTACTTTATTGGAGTATATATGACATATAATGTTATATTAAGCAGGTTTCATGCCCAGCACAGAGCCTGACGTGGGGCTCGATCTCATAACCTTGAGATCATGAACTGAACCAAAATTAAGAGTCAGGGGCTTAACTGACTGTGATACCCAGGCACCCCACAATATAGTCACCATGTTATTAATTATAGTCACCATGCTGTACATTACATGATTTATTTTATAACTGGAATTTTCCACCTTTTGACCCTTTTCACCCATTTTGCCCGTCACCTACCCCCATCTCTGGAAACCACCTGTTTTCTCTATTTTAAAGCTTATTGTTTTTTTTTTTATTTGATTTTTTCTGTTTTGTTTCTAGATTTCACACGTAAGTGAGATCATACAGTATTTGTCTCTCTGTGTGACTTACATCACATAATGTAATGCCCTCAAGGTCTATTCATGGTGTGACAAATGGCAAGATTTCACTCTTTTTTACAGCTGAAGAGCATTCCATCACACACACACACACACACACACACATGCCCCATCTTCTTTGTTCATTCATCCATTGATGGACTCAGATTATTTCCATATCTTGACTATTACAAATAATGCCACATTGAACATGGGGGTGCATATATATATTTGAATTGATGCTTTTATTTTCTTTGGAAAAATATCCAGAAGTTGAATTGCTAGATCATATTTTAGTTCTATTATCTAATTTTTTGAGGAAACTTCATACTGTTTTCCATAGTGATTGTACCAATTTACATTCCCACCAGCAGTGCACAAGGGTTCCCTTTTATCCACATACTTATCAATACTTGTTATTTTTTGGTTTTTGCTAATAGCCATTCTAAGAGGTGTGAAGTGAAATCTCATTGTGGTTTTGATTTGAATTTTCCTGATGATTAGTAATGTTGAACACCTTTTCATGTACCTGTTAGCCATCTGTATGTCTTCTTTGGAAAAAATGTCTATTCAGATCCTCTGAGCATTTTTTAAAATCAGATTGATTTATTTATTTACTTTTTTGCTACAGAGTTTTATGAGTTCTTTATATATTTTGGATATAAACCTCTTATCAGATATATGATTTGCAGATATCTTCTGCCATTTAGTTGGTTACTTTTTCATTTTCTTGATGATTCCCTTTGCTGTTCAGAAGCTTTTTAGTTTGATGGAGTCTCACTTGTTTATTCTTGCTTTTGTTGCCTTTAGTTTTGGAATCAGATCCCAAAAATTACTGTTAAGACCAGTGTCAGGCAGCTTACTGCCTATGTTTTCTCCAGGAATTTTATGGTTTCAGGTCTTACATTTAAGTCTTTATTTAATGTTGAGTTAATTTTTATGTATAGTGTAAGATAATAGTCTAATTTTCGCCTTTTGCCTGTGGCTGCCCAGTTTTCCCAGCACCATTTATCGAAGAGACTATCCTTTCTGCATTGTATATTCTTGGCTCCTTTATTGTAAATTAATTGGTTACATATGTGCGGGCTTATTTCTGGACTCCCAGTTCTGTTCCATTGCTCCATGTGTGTTCTTCTGCCAATACCTTGCTAGCTGAATCTCCTTATGCACTTTTATGGTAGACGCTCATACTCCGTCACAGGCATGCTAGTGGCCAGCGCCCATTTCACTTCACGGGCACTCATCTTTCCTTAGATTTGGGGCTGATTTGTTACCTCATGACCTCAGTTCTCTGCTAGGTTTAAGAAAAGTTATGAACGTTTAGATTATCTGGTTTTTTCTGACTGTTATAATGGAAGTAATGTTCTTTTCAGTTTTCATCATCCTAGGCAGAAATCTTTATTTCAAGTAGATTTAAGGAAGGCACATTTCTCCTTCCATCCTCCTCTATGTTTTATTCACTCGTTCATTCTTTCATTCATTCGTTCAATTAATACTGATTACATGTCTTCTACCAGGTACCAGGGACTGTTTTGATTTTTACATATGTAAAAATAAACAGGACAGGCAGGGTTTTCTACTCATTCTTTTGCTGCTAAAATGCATCATAAATTTTAAGACATATTTGTAAAACAATATATGTATAAATGGGAATGTATAGAAACAAATTATTTCATATTTTGCAGATTAAGATATTAATTGCCATACCCACTTCAGAGGAAATAAGGCAAGACTGAAAATGTATGTTTTAAAAATTGCATCTTCTATGACCCAGAGATTTCTCTTTTTTTCATCCCAAAATGATACATGAAAATGTTCACAAGGAGACTGTTACAAGGACATTCATTGTCACATTGTTTCAGAAGAAAATTAGGGAAGAAAATAAATATCTATAAATGGGAAAATATATTCTACTTTGTCCATACTATGAAATGATATGCAACGGATACAGCAGGGTAGATCTAAATGCAGTGACCTAAGTATTCTAAGACAAAAATTTTTTTTTAAGGTGTGAAATGGTATATGTAACCTGATGTCTTTTAAGAAATAACTTGTAGGGCGCCTGGGTGGCTCAGTGGTTAAGCTGGTACCTTCAGCTCAGGTCATGATCTCAGGGTCCTGGAATCGAGTCCCGCATGGGGCTCTCTGCTCAGCAGGGAGCCTGCTTCCTCCTCTCTCTCTGCCTGCCTCCCTTCCTCTCTCTCTGCCTGCCTCCCTTCCTCTCTCTCTGCCTGCCTCCCTTCCTCTCTCTCTGCCTGCCTCTCTGCCTACTTGTGATCTCTCTCTGTCAAATAAAAAATCTTAAAAAAAAAAAAAGAAAAGAAATAACTTGTAAAAACACCAAACTGTAATTTTTATTTCTATAGGTACATATGTGTACATGTCTCTTCATTAGAAAAGATTTGGAAAAAATACAAAGCTGAGAAATATGATTTGATTGTAATTGTAAAGATAGTTTCATTGGAATTTCAAAAGATCCAAGGCTCTGAAGAATGGTAGGGATTACTAATATAATCCAAAATCAGAACAGGTCACTTCAGAACACAACAGTGAGATGGAATCAATAAGATGAAATTGATTAGCAATGAAGATGAAGGCTCACCCTTATGTTCCAAGAGTCAAATATACAAGGATATAGGAATTAGGAGACCTGACTCAATTGAAATTTAACCTAGGGGTTTGTCAGCTGTGAGATCAGTAAAAATCAAGAACATGATATGAATGGAAAAGAAATTACGCACAAATATATGTGTACAGGGAGAGAGAGAGAGAAAGTGTTCTCTCTTAATCACTCAATGTCAAATGTCTACAAAATTTTGTTAGTAAGATAGATATCAAGAAATAAGTGATAAATAGAAGAACATACTAAACAGAGAAATTTAGGTAGTTTGTGATCTGAAAACAATGTTAAATGATGAATAGTTGAAATAACTACTTAGAGACATAACAGACAGATTTGAATAATGCTGGGGGAGGAGAAATATTTCCTCATAAACCCATTATTCAGATATTCACTAAGAAACTGTATAACCATGCATGTTCTTGAGTTGAGCAAGTAGATAATTACACGAGCTAACTTGGAGGTCTCTTGCAGCTCTGACATTATATGAGACTATTAAAAGTCAAAAGCAGGGGCGCCTGGGTGGCTCAATGGGTTAAGCCTCACCTTCCGCTCAGGTCATGATCCCAGGGTCCTGGGATTGAGCTCCGCATCAGGCTCTCTGCTCAGCAGGAGCCTGCTTCCCTCTCTCTCTGCCTGCCTCTCTGCCTACTTGTGATCTCTCTCTGTCAAATAAATAAATAAAATCTTAAAAAAAAAAAAAAGCCAAAAGCAAAAGTAAGCTTGAGCTTGTATTTCTAACCTTTTTAATATTCAAGTGAGCAAAGGTGCCACTTAGCCCTAATACATGAGGACAACTTAAGTTCTAGCAGGGAATGTTATAGCTAAAGAGAACTGACTGACTGAGAAAAATGTAAAATGGGCTCTGAGGTCTTTTTTTTAAAGATTTTATTTATTATCTGAGAGACAGAGATCACAAGTAGGCAGAGAGGCAGGCAGAGAGAGGGGGGGAGGCGAGGCTTGACCCAAGGACCCTGGGATCATGACCTGAGCCAAAGGCAGGGGCTTTAACCCACTGAGCTACTCAGGCGCCCTGGCTCTGAGGTCTTCGAATGGTTTCATGGAGCCTTATATCTTCTAGTACCATGTAACAACTTACCCTGAAACTTAGTGGCTTAAAACAATAAAATGGTTTTTTGTTTCATGCTATTTCTCTGGGTCAGGAATTTGAGAGGTGATGCTGGGTGGTTCTGGCTCAAGGTCTCTCATGAGATTATAGTCATATTGGCCAGGGTTGCAGTCATCTGAAAGCTTGACTGAAGTCGGAGGGTTTGCTTCTTAGATGGCCCACTTATGTGGATAGGGAGTTGCTGTTGGCTGTTGATGGGAGTCCTCAGTTCCTCATCCTGTGGCCCTTCCTGTAGGAATATGTGAGTGCCGTCAGCACATGACATCTGGTTTCCTCTAGAGTAAGTGGTCTGAGAGAGCAAGGCACAATCTGCACCATCTTTTATGACCTAGGCTCTGAAGGCACAACTCATCATTTCCACAACACCTTGTCCATTGAACAGGCTGACTATTCAGTGTGTGAGGGAACTACACAGGAAAGAGGTTACCAGAAACTGTTTGGAAATTATTTTGGAGACTGACCATCACAGGGTTATTTTCCAACCCATCGTAGTTTAGTCCCATTACTAAATAAAGCAATGGACAGACTACATTAGATGATGAGAATGACTTCTATAGCTTTTTATGATATGTTCGGTAAATAAAAATTGGCTTTTTCCATTATTTTCCTTTCAAATTAAGTATATTTAAATTGACTAGCCACAATTGCCTACAATATACAGCAGATAAGAGAGGAAGAGTAACGCATCTGGAGTTATAAGGCTGCTGCTTTACAGCAGGTTTTGCTTATGTTGTCCTATTTTGGCTATTCAAGAATCCTGTACATAAGTATAATTTGTTCCATATTGAGAACAAATGAAAACCTTATAATTTCACACCCAATCCATGGTGTTCTCAAGATTTGAATCCCAGACAATCTGTCTCAGTACGTTCTTTCCACAAAGCTATGATGAAAGGTATTTTCTCCTTGTTTCCTTAATTTTCTATCCACTGATGTGGAATTGATTTTATTGAACTTAAGAAAATAAAGACTGCCAAAATATCCTTTCTCTGAAAACAATGCACTGGTGATGAATTTCATGAATAAGAAATACAACTTGCTCTGTTTTCTATAATACAATTTAAAATTAACAACTCTGTTCCCACAAAAAAAAAAAAAAAAAAAGGAAACTTTAACAGCTGTCTTTTTTGTGGCTCTCCAGACCCTCCTCATTCCCTGTCTAGACGGTATCAGAGTTAGGCAAGGACCACAAAGATGATCCCTGACATACCTTTGATCCCAAAGGGTCAAAGATGATCCTTTGCCTTATGGCTTTGAAGGCTTCTGACTTCATGAGGCTTCAGTGTCTGGTTTGAAAATTTTTGTTCAAGGTGTCATCTGCCCCCTGCCTATGCCCGCCATGTCTATTTCTCCCTACAGATTTGCTGTGACCCCTTTTCTCCAGGGCTTCAACACACTGGCCACTCAGAACATTGGTTCTAGGTCTCTAAATTTCCCCACACCTCTGTGAATTTGTTGGCAATGCATGGAATGGCAGGAATGCATCCTCTTTCTCTAGAGTTATGCATATTTCTTCCTACACATATTTCTTTCTTCTTCCTAACTTGGGAAAACTCTATAGTTGTGAATAAGAAGAGCCTCTTAACCTCCTGGTTCAATTTAAGAATTTTTGTGAAAACTTCAAACTTTCTCCTTCCTTCTCCATCTTCCTGAATGGATGTTAGGTTTTTGGAAGCATGTCTTGTTTCTTTTTTTTTAATTTATTTATTTGACAGAGAGAGAGGTCACAAGTAGGCAGAGAGGCAGGCAGAGAGGCAGGCAGAGAGAGAGGGGGAAGCAGGCTCCCCGCCAAGCAGAGAGCCCAATGCGGGGCTTGATCCCAGGACCCTGAGATCATGACCTGAGCTGAAGGCAGAGGCTTACCCCACTGAGCCACCCAGGCGCCCCGCATGTCTTGTTTCTTGCAAGCCATCCACTGTACTACACCCTCCTTCAGAGGCAAGGGACATGGAGTTGACCACCTATAGGAAACGAGAGCAAGAAAATAAGGGAATGGGTTTGTTGTAGCTTATGGCTTCTAAAAGTTTCTCAGAGATTTTTGTGAATTTTCACCTTTTCCCTGCACCTAGGACTTAACATCAGCTGACGATCAGCTTGGCTGTGGGTTTTTGCTCCTGGCAGAGGCTGAAAACTGCAGAATTACTATGTTCTGATTAATATCTTAAGGTGAAGTGTATATTTTAAATTAAATAGCATTTAGCTGAATATGGAAAGATGGCATCCAGCCAACAGTAACATTCTCATTAACATCAAAGATGTTTTTTAGGAAGACTCAGGGAAAATTTCAAGTTCTGATTATATCCAAGACCTGGCTGAATATGGCCATAGAGTATTTAATGTCTCAGTCATTAGCTAATGTGATTCTAGCTGTATGTTACTAAAAGTAAAGCGACCCTGGAATTCCTCATTTCTCACTCGTTATACACCCATTTGGAGAGTTTTATTTTCCAGTGGAGACTCTGCTAGTATCTTCCACCCCACAGGTTCTTCTTTCAATGGGACCTTTCTATACCCACGAGTATGAGAGCGAGTTTCCCCTTTTCTTGTGCTTAGGCATTCCTTTTGACTGAACAGAGTAGAATAGACAGATAGACAGTGCAGTCTATTTTACAATGTAAGTGACACTGTGTGACTTTGGAGACACTGAAAGAGGTACAACCTCTGCCTAGCTTTCTCTTGGAATGCTTTTTTTTTTTTTTTTTTTTTCTGGTACACAGTCATCATGCTTTGAAGAATTCCAGGCCATGTGAAGAGAACAGTTGTAGGTGTTTGAGCTGACAGGCAGCATTCATCTCAGAGAAGTGGGTAAGGAAGTCTTCAAGATAACTTGAACTCCACTAACTGTCTGGCTGCAACTTCATGAGAGACCTGGAATGAGAATCATGTAGTTGAGCCTACTCCATGCCCACAACTGTGGGAGATAATAAGTGGTGGTTGGGCTGTTTTTTTTATATGTTTAAATTTAGGGTGGTTTTTAAAGACAGACAGAAAACTGGAACGGAACAGGGACGAAAACAGCCCGGAACTGGAGGTGTCAAAGTTGTTGGAATCACCTGCTTGTGGTTTCACTGTAGCTCCAGATGCTAATTTTTTTTCATCCACCTCTTTATCTTGCCATAAATACTTGGAAAGCATGAGAACTTCCTGTCACATACAGCTCTGCAAAATTATTCTTCAGACTAGCTATCCAGAATAATGTATCTCCTCAGGACACCGAGTAAAGTAAGAAATGGCCTTCCCAGGAGAACGCACCTCTCTCAGTTTTACAGGTACGGTGTGATTGAGTCATGGGCTGACTAGATGGGAATGAGGATAGAAAACTCACAGGATGAGCAACTAGAATTTTCCTGGCCAGACTCCAGGCAGATGAATCCAGGCAGTGGTCAGATTTAGATTTAGATTAGCGTTCATTTTAGAATCTAGTCAGTTCCTGACTATTTCCCTTTAATAACAAAGCCGCCGATCTGTAGTGGCTTAAAAAACGACCATGGGGGCGCCTGGGTGGCTCAGTGGGTTAAAGCCTCTGCCTTTGGCTCAGGTCATGATCCCAGGGTCCTGGGATCGAGCCCCACATTGGGCGCTCTGCTTGGCGGGGAGCCTGCTTCCTCCTCTCTCTCTCTCTCTGCCTGCCTCTCTGCCTACTTGTGATCTCTGTCAAATAAATAAAATCTTTAAAAAAATAAAATAAGAAAAATTAAAAACGACCATGTATTTAATTCACTGTTATGTAGGCAGCGATTTATGCTGTGCTTAGTTGAGCAGCTCCTCTGGTCTCAGGTGAACTTCTCAGGTGTCTGTGCTCCACTTCAGTGAGGCCTGGGTAATGACAGCGGCAATGGGGATGACTGGGGATGACTCCGCAGGTTAGCCTGGGATTAGTCACATGGCGGTGGCACCCTTCCAAGAGAAAGGACAAGCATATGAGCATCTGATAACCTTGGCTTAGACCTGGCACACCTGCCGCTTCTACCACATTCCATTAGCTAAAGCAGGGCGAGCCCGAATGTAAGGAACTGGGAAATACACCATACCTTTCCATGTGGTGAGTTGAAAAGTCACATTATAAAGGATGCTGGCACAGGGAAGATTTAAAAAAAAAATCCAGTCTAGCAATAACGTGTCTTGGTTGACCAGTAGTACAAACCTTTCTGCTAATTCTGTGCATCTGGATCTGGAGGGTAATCTAGCTGGATGTAGGCATTTATTCACAAGGCAGAAGTGATATTTGGAAGACATGCCTCCATTTAAGCATATATTCTGTAGATATTTACAGTTTGTATTTTTGTAATACTTGCCCACTCCCTGATACTAGCATTTCCTCTCCAGTACCCTAATTTGCTTTGCTTAAATCATGTGGATTCTTTTTGGGGCTGACAACCGAGTTCCACAGAGATATAAATGCTGCTACTGATAAAACCCAATGTGAATGGACTGGAGAGGCAAAAGGGATATCAACTCTTACAATTTCTACCTGGTAGTAGAATCACAGAATCTCAGACTTCCAGTGCTAGCAGGGAATTTCAGCCAACCACATCAGCTCTGATGGGATAGATTAATTCACAGTGGTGTGTGTGTGTGAGAGAGAGACAGAGACAGATTTATTTCTAGGTACCGTGAGGCGTATGAAATAAAACAAGGTGAGAAAACAGAATATTCGTTGTGCCAGGAACCATATCTAACAAACTAGATATTCAGAAATGCAGTCGACCTTAATAAGAACCGTAATTTCTTACTTGGTAAGAGGCTAGTTCTTATTTATGGTTGTCCATTCTTTTTAGAGCTATCATTTTTACTACTGCATGATGTTCCAGCAATTAGAAGCACATAATTTATTTAACTGTTTCCCCATTGTTAAATATTTATATTGTGTCTTGTTTCTCATCATTACAAACAGTGCTGCAGTAAACATTTCTGAGCAGAATATGTTCTCCCCAACTTGTCAATAAGCTTCAGGAGGCAGACAGCTGTCCATCTTATATGTCTCTGGTGCTAAGAACAGTGCCTAGCACAGAGCAGGTGACTAACATTGTTTTTCGGTATCTCTTCCCACGTTTTAAATTCTTTGCTAGGAAGATTCCCAGATGCCTATGCCTTTGAAAGTGTTCTTACCCAAATAGTTCCTTTAAGGCAAAAAACTAGTCACTTAACACAGTTTTCTTCCCTGTGAAAAACTTGACAGAGGCAATTATCAGCTAGACTCTTTACCTTTGTTCTCTGGCAAGATATAAGGAACTGAACTGTAATGGGACTGACTGCACAGAGAAGGGGGAGAGAATGGGCTCATCTCATCACCTGCTATGTGCCAGGAACTGTGCTAGGCATGATGCTTGCATGATCTCATGTCACCTTTACAACACCCAAGATGTGGCAGAAATCATGCCCATAGCCAAGTGCTGGGAGATATACCAGATCCCAAGGGTACCGGCTGGCTAATGGTAGAGCCAGGATTTGAATTCAGGCTTGTCTAATTTCAAAACACTTCTGGTTTTTTAGGGGAGTTTGTTTTGCTTTTGTTTTGTTTTGTTTTGTTTTGTTACCTCTCACTGCCTGCTTGGAAACCAAATTGGATATAACACTTAGAAAATACTCTGATACGCCAACCCCCAAACTTTAATTCCAGTCTTTTGTTCATCAAAGTTTTCAACCTGAGACCAAGATGTTAAAATCCCAGGCTCCAAGTACCCATTTAGAGACAATTATCCTTGTGGGTTGCTGACTTCTTCTATGATGATTTTTGCTTTGTGTTATCATAACCTGGTCTCTCTTTGCAGAGAAGGAAAAGCAGCATCTTCTTCTATATCTACAAAGCTGAGTATTCTGTTTTCACTGTTTGATTCAGTTCTGAGTTTCCAAATATATTAACAGGTTTGGGGGGATTCCAGGGTTTCCCTCTATGAATCCTTTGTGGTTGGGGATGCTGCTAAGGGGATTTGACATCACTGACATCATTTACAGCCACAGACTTGCTGTGAGATCAGTGCAGGGTGACTTAGGTCTTTCCATTTAATAGTGCCTGTCTGTACTGTCCTGGCCCCATCCCAGCTATATTCAAGACAAAGCCCCCATCTGCTGACTACCTCACTCCTCCTCAGTTTTGGAACCCAGAGGGAGCAGCTGGGTAATTTGTCAGTATTTTTTGCTGTGCAAACGGGAAGAGTTTGTAATAGTCTACTGTTCCACACACACCTGAGACCAGAGGTCTGAGGCATTTGAATGATATTCCTTAATATTCTTGGTGTTTTCTGCTTTGGGGACCTGATGTCTGTGTTACCGATTGAAAGGGAAGCCTTGTGCTCTGCTTTGGCCAGGTGGCTCAGTCCTGATTCTTCCCAAAGTCCTTCTGGGACATTTTCTAGGTTATTCTTTTCCTCTCTCACCCTGGACGCATAGCTTGATTTGGTATGGAAATGACCCTCCTTTTATCTTTTTTCCTTGAACTTCCCCCACCCTGTTTCCTCAGCGTGGAAGATAGGCTCATGAGTTTATTGCCATCTCATCTAGGGATCCTAGCAATGCTATGCTCTCTCTCTCTACGTTTCTTTTGGCTTCTGGCTTAGTTTCCTTTGAATCCTAGCATGGCTTAGACTTAAGGCACTAGTCAATTTACCCAGACTAAATTCTGACACAGAGCATTTACTAAATGCCTATCAACACTCACAAGTCTGAGAAAAAGCGGTAAACCATACTACATTTTATATTCCAGAATTTTTTACACTGTGATACCATTTTGGAAAGAGTTTACCCAGGGTTGAATCTTGTCTTTGGTAAGAAGTAATGGCCCATAGCTTTCAAGACTCCCCAGTTTCTCTTTTGCTGACATGTAACTTTGGCAGAGACCTGAGCAGAGGGAACACCTGGGTTTAATTCTACTTCTGTTTAGGGTCACAAGGCAACTTTGTGCCTTCATCTCATAGATTCAACTCTTCTGCATTGGTATACGTGGTGTGGAGTGATTAGACAGGAAGCTCTTGTGAAATGCAGTCAAGTGCAAAAATAAACCTGACCCCATTTCATTCATGAAAGCAGCATGAGATTTTTAGAAAATTTCAGGCACTGCCTGAATAGTGACTGATTGGCCTGCTGTAGGCATTGCTAACAGAAGCAGGTCATTTCTCCCAGGCCCCTTGAATCAATGATGGAGGCTGCCTGCAAATGCCATTCGAAGAAATGTATGTTCATGACCCCATTACAGGGCTCTGGATACTTACTCTAGTTGGGGTAAGCCCCTGCTGGTATTTTGAACTCTGTCCTTTTTCTTATCTCTATTTTCTTCTTTACAACCAACACAGAATCTCTTGGAAATCTTTCTAGATAATGCCTTTCTGTGACGATATGATGCGTTCACTCTAAATGGTCCTGAATCCCAAGTTCTTTTTTCTTCTCACCCTTTTTGAGATCTTCGTTTCTCACGGTGCATCTGCCTTTGTCCTTGGCCTTCTCCCATTGTTACCAGTGTGGTTTCCCCAAAATAGATCAAACTGTGTTGCTTATCCCAAGCATAGATCCAATCATCTCTGCCATGTGTTTGAAAACTTTCATCATGAAGTTAAGGCCACAGCCTTAGGCTGACATTCAGAGCCTCCCCAGTTGTGACCCAGTGCTTCTTTCTCAGATTATCTTCAGCCAGGCCTCCCCAGCCTGCACATGGGCAGCATTAGTGGGCTGGACACAGCAGGAGGGCCTCACACAGTGTTAATAGCCCCACAAAACTCACTGCATTAAACAGAATTGGAAGAGGCCCTACTCTTCTCACCCATCAACTATTTTGGCAAGTAATGTCTCAGATCTGCTCTCTCTCTGACATTTTAAGTGTCTATAAAATTGAAATATTAGTACATTTAGGGGCAAAATCCTGAATATTATTTCCTTTTTTTGCCAACAGCAGATTGATAAAATGTGACCAAATGAGCAAGGTCGTCAGATTTGTGCAAAACCATTTTTTCTGCCATCTTTCCCAAGGCTACAACCCCAATGCAACACCCGTTCTACCATTTATCCACCCTTCCAGTCATCAGTAAGTATGTTTTGAGCAACCACTATATGCTAGGCACTATCAGGAAGCTGAGAATATATAGGTTCTTAAGATAAATGGGCCCTATCTTCAAGCAGCTTGCCACGTGTTGGTGGTGGAGACCTGCACCCAGAGCTGTGTCATTTTGTGTTAGGAGAGCTGCAGTGTATCAACCATAATGGTTACGTGGGGAGTACAGACTTTCCTGGGGTGGTCAGGAAAGGTTCCAGGGAGGAAACATGAAATTCTCACACACCAGCAATAAACGGTCCTCGTGAAGACTGAGATCTGATGGTTAGGGCTCTCAGAGAATAAAGCCTGCTCCATTCCCAGACCTTGCTTTTGTTCTTCTTCAGTAGGAAGGAGGCAATAACTCTGGATGCTCGTGCCAACCACTTCTTTACTAACCCTGAGATAACCTGCAGGCCACTGAGTTATCCTTCCAGGTATGTTTGACCAGTGATTGATTGCACTAGGTAAAGGGAGTCCAGGGTGCCGTTGAAAACCAAGATTGCAGGTAGCCCTAATGGTAGTGATGGAGGGGATAGTGATAGATTGTGATTCATGGGGGCTGAGGGAAGGGAGAAAGGGAGACGATTATGGAAGAATAATCTTCCACAATTCAATTTATTTCATAACTGAATTTGGAGACTGGGGTAACAGCAAAATATTAGAAAACAAAAAAAAAAAAAACAAACAAAATAAGCAGGTAAAAAATAATGATCTCTTTTCAGCATATATAATAATTCTATGAATCCCTCTTTTCTATAGGGTAGATTCAGTGAGTTGGGACTAAATAAACCCTCACAGGCTCACATGGGAGAATTCTGAGCTTAACCCGACTCCTTGGGTCCTGTCTCTTGGATGACATTATTATGATGGTTCCATTTAGTATTGCAGCTCTGCTCCTTACCTTGGTCTTAAAGACACTGCACAGAGTTTAACCTTTAATGAGTTTATTTTTATCTCAGGAGCAAGTCCTGGCCCAGCTGCCTGTGTCCTTTCTAACTCAATTATATCTAGTCTCTCATGGGATAACTTACACAGTTAAAAACATATCCACAGCAGTATTCATGACATTGTTTTTCTTTCTGAGCCAGTTTTCAAAATTCCACAAAGTGAATGAATACATCTTAAGCTCTTTGGAAATGTCTTGTCAGTAGAGTTTGGAGAAAAGTGTTTTTCTTTTTTCTTTTTTTTTTTTAAGATTTTATTTATTTATTTGACAGAGAGAGAGATCACAAGTAGGCAGAGAGGCAGGCGGAGAGAGAGGCAGAGAGAGAGGAGGAAGCAGGCCCTCTGCGGAGCAGAGAGCCCGATGCGGGGCTCGATCCCAGGACCCTGAGATCATGACCCAAGCCGAAGGCAGCAGCTTAATCCACTGAGCCACCCAGGTGCCCCCGATAAAAGTGTTTTTAACTGACTACGGGGAACACAAGTTCAATTTAAATTCCAAAGTGTAATGGAGTCAAACCTTCCACAATTTTATTTAATTGATTTTCTTCTTGGGTTTGAGTTAAAAGAATGAAGAAGGAATAAGAAAAACTTCCAAGCAATCAGTTTTCTTTGTGCAATTCAAGCTATGATGCCAGTAACATTCATGCCATATTAACACCACCTAATTAATGCCATGTAAACATCACCTAATGCCCATTTAAATGTCCCGATTTGGCTAATTATGTCATCAGGCTGAAAAGAGAGTAAGAGATAACTACTTTCTTTCTTACAAACTCTTGCTTAGTTGAAAGAAACGTGGAAGGTTGCAAAACTGTTTCCTTGAACTCCCAACTACTCCTAAAACTGTCACATCACACACAATTTAAGAGTCACCTGGTCTAGGGGGACCTGGGTGGCATAGTTGGTTAAGTGTCCACCTCTTGGTTTCAGCTTAGATCGTGATCTTACAGTTTTAGGATTGAGCTCTGCTCACAGCTTGGAGTCTGCTTGAGATTCTTTCTCTCTCTCTTTCTGCCCCTCCCCCTTGTGGGCTCACTTGCTGTCTCTCTCTCTAAAATAAATAAATAAATCTAAAAAAAAAAAAAAAAGAAGAAGAATCACCTGTTCCAGGAAGTATCTTTTTTTTTTTTTAAGATTTTATTTATTCACTTGAAAGAGAGAGGGATCACAAGCAGAAGGAGAGGCAGAGGCAGAGGGAGAAGCAGACTCCCTGCCCAGCAGGAAGCCCTCATGTAGCGCTCCATCTCAGGACCCTGAGATCATGACCAGAGCCAAAGACCGAACCCAACTAAGCCACCCAGGTGCCCCAGAAAGTGTTTTTTTATTACCCCTTACTAGGCCAGGTTAGATGATGTTCCTAGGTGCCAGTTTTCATATCACTCTATGCATGGCTTCAACATCAGACTACATTTTTTGTGTGTTTCTAAGTATCTGTTTATGGGTCTCTTTTATACAGTAGTTCCCTCCCCCCAACCCCATCCCACCCACAGTTTCACATCTTGTGGTTTTAGTTACCTGCAGTCCATAGCAGTCTGGAATCAGAGTTCCTCCTTCTGACGCGGTTGGAGGGTCAGTAGTAGCCTCCCCTCCATCCCAGGGCCCACCTCATTCACCTCATGTCATCTCACCATGTGGCCATTTTATCACGTCACATCAACAAAAGAAGAAGGGTGAATACTGTACAAGAAGATATTTTGAGAGAGAGAGAGTGAGACTATATTCACATAACTTTTATTATAGTACATTATTATAATTGTTCTCTTTTGTTATTAGTTGTTGTTAATCTCTTGCCGTGCCTCGCATATGAGTTGAGATTTATCTTAGGTACATATGCAAAGGAAAAAACATAGTACATATAGGGTTCAGTACTATCTGCGGTTTCAGACATCCACTGGAGTTCTTGGAACACATTCCCCCATGGATAAGGGGGGCTGCTGTATTATAATATCCCTGAGGGTGGAAACCATGCCCTATTTATCTTCCCATTGTCTTGCATGGGTTATGGAACAGAATAGGTCAATGGTGGTCATTGAATGAATTATTGTCTGTATTTCCACAGATCATCTTGGTTGGACAAAGTGTATGACTGAGGCCTTTTGAGGAATGCTCTTCTGATTATGGCAGAATTTCAGTGGTAGAGCATCTAAGGCCACATGTTCATTTACTGGGCAATTTCATTCACCCGGTGCATTTAGTAGGCCTTAACACAGCTCCTTTGGTGAATTTTGATGTAAAAGACATTAATGTGTTATGTCTGAGCAGGACTATCTTAAAACATCTACTTCAGTTTTAGTGAATAGTGACCAATCACCTTGCCATTCCTAAATGGAGTATAATGCTTAACGCATTTTCTATAGCCATTGACTCTAAAGTATTAGCAAGGTTTATAACTAGAGCTCCCTCATTTCTATGTCCCTAGTTCAGGCAGAATAGGACAAAACATATAATAGGTATCCTGAGTGTTGAAACATGCTAGAAAGTTCATTTCATAAGCTTGTAACACAGTCCAGTTTAAAGTTTCTAATGGAATATCTTGTCACCTTTGTCTGCATTCTGGTAGGGGTCTCTGTGGAAGGATAAACCAGTCGTCTTGATTAGTCAGTGGCTTGAAGCCAGTCGCCGTCATGGTTTATTCATACAGAGCTGCCTAGTAAATTGGATATATTCTGTACTGTCTTATCCAGAACCAGCCCCCTTGCCAGTTTGGGGATCCTGGCTCAGGAAATGTTAAATCCAAGAAAACAGACAGAAGCCCAAGATCATTACAGATTATGAGGGTATGGTGTGTCCTGCTTTCAGCTCATCTCTCTTTTACAAATTGAGAATGTCAAGAAAGATGGTCCTGATGTGGTCAGCATTTCAATCCAGAGTTCCGACTTCCTTAGCTTAAGAATACCAAAGCCACTGTGACCTACAGTATGGAGGAAAGCTTAAGTAAATACATGTCTAGAGGCTGGAGGTGGCTAATACCATCTGGAGTGAATTGGAGCAGTTCCGCCCTTTTCCAAAGAAGGACTTTAGTCTTCTGTTTGGAGGCAGAGTTGTTACCTTTACAAAGAAAGTTAGACTTGCCCAACATCATTAGATGAAAAGAATATACATATATTATTCTAACAACAAAGCAATGGCAGTGAGAGGAAGGCTCCTGCAGTTTGCTTCTGTGAGCTACAGTGGCATTGATGCTCTTTGAGTGGGAGGTTTCTGTTCATTTGCAAATGCGATGACATTTTCAGCTTTTTGTACCAGGAAGGGAATCGCCTTGGGAAGCTTGTGGTTGAATGCATTCTCCCTTGAGAGCAGCAAATGAGGTTAAATCCATTTACTGATGGAGAGTCTAGGGGGAAGCAGGAGCCAGGGAGAGGAAGGGGCACATGGGTGCGTCGAAATGAACTGACTTAGAGAAAATGTATTTGTTTGCATCCTTCCTCCAACCTTCACCGTTTCCTCCAAAGACTGCAGTATAAGTCTTGGAAAACCTTAGCAGAAAGCTATGGGGTGGTTGTGTGCTCTTGACCTGAGGAGGCAGGTCCAGAATAAATGAACATGCCTGTAATTAAGCTCCTGGAGACAGGACATCTGACTCATCCAAGGTAAGGATTCAATTCAACATCAAGTTTGATAAAAAGGAAGGATGGTAGTGACCAAACTAACCCCCTGAAGTAGCTAATGAGGCTGAAGATAATTCCAAAATGGCTTAATGTGCCAGAAGTTGTCTCAAAGGATGGTTTTGATTCAAGTAACCTGGGGCCAGCTGTGATGAAAAAGTGAAGAAAGTTCTCTGTTTATGAAAAGCTCTGCTGCTATCTTGAGCCAAAGATATTAGATCCCTCTATCGAAGTTGCTGGATTGGTGCTGAGTCCACCCTGTCAATTTCCAAGGAAGGAAAAATGAACCCTGAGAAATTAAATGATTCCCATGGAATTGGAGGCTATCATTAATGTAGTTCTCTGTGCTGTAATGATTATGCCTCTTGCTCTGGAATCTTGCAGCCAACTGTTGCTCTGTAAGCCTTGGTTACAAACCAGGAACCACCCAAAGTAACAGTGAGAATACTGATCATGACAAAGGTAGTGATCCGAAGGGGCACGTGCACCCGAATGTTTATAGCAGCAATGTCTGCAATAGCCAAACTATGGAAAGAACCTAGATGTCCATCAACAGATGAATGGATAAAGAAGATGTGGTATATATACACAATGGAATACTATGCAGCCATCAAAAGAAATGAAATCTTGCCATTTGCGACGATGTGGATGGAACTAGAGGGTATCATGCTTAGTGAAATAAGTCAATTAGAGAAAGACAACTATTAAATGATCTCCCTGATATGAGGAAGGGAAGATGCAACATGGGGGATTTGGGGGGTAGGAGAAGAATAAATGAAACAAGATGGGATTGGGAGGGAGACAAACCATAAATGACTCTTAATCTCACAAAACAAACTGGGGGTTGCTGGGGGGAGGGGGGATTGGGAGAGGGGGAGTGGGGTTATGGACATTGGGGAGGGTATGTGCTATGGTGAGTGCTGTGAAGTGTGTAAACCTGGCGATTCACGGACCTGTACCCCTGGGGCTAATAATACATTATATGTTAATTAAAAAAATACCGATCATGGAAAGAGCTCCAGTTATTTTGTTAATTCGCTAGAAGCTTTTTGACTCATGGAAATAGCTTCTACTCGGATAGGGTGCTTAACCTCTGAATAATGGAGCTGTCATCTGCAAAATAAGACAATAAGTATACAACAAACAAAAATAATAGCGTTGCCGGGGCTATGGTCCACCATATGTGGCACCTCTGCAGAAAAGAGGAAAAATGCCCCCTCTGGTGGTTGAATTTGAGAAATACACCCTTTCCTCTGGACTGGCTGGCCCTTGCCAGGGACCCACTGGGTGAGGGGCTGGGTTTTGTCCCTCACACACCCCCTTAGCCAAGCACGCTTCTTAGGATGGCTGCACACTGCAGGCAGAGTAACAGAAGGGCAGCCACTGACCAAAATCTCATAGAAAGAGGACACATTATCTGTGAGTAACTGGAGAAATCATGGTGGGAACTTCTAATGGGAGGCATCTGATCTCAAGCACACAGACAAGGTTTGCAAGTCTGCTGCCCAACTCTATGAGACTCTCTCCTCATTGAAGAAGTGATATTTGCACAGGGAAGTGAATGACGAAGGGAGCCAGCCACTTTGACCATTTGGGTGTAAAGCATTCCAGAAAGAGGAAATGGTTAGTGCAAATGCCCTGGGGGCAGGCACAAATTTGGTGTGTTCAAAAGAAGAAATGGATTGATGTGTTTGGGATTTTGGTGAGTGAGAGCAGTAGTGATTTGAGAAATGGACGTAACAGTGGAGAGAAGTCATATCATGTTGGGCAGCGGTGGTCAACTCTTACCATGTATCAAAAATGCAGGTGCCCTAGATTCAGGTAATCTGGGACGGTGTGCTCGTATTTGATTTTTGTTGTAGCTGTTGCCTCTCTTGTTGTTATTTTAGGTTTTCCAGGGAGTTTTAATCGCAGGTGAAAATGTACTGATATAAAGCCTTATAGACTCTCAAAGAAGTTTGGATTTTATTTTAAGAATAATAGAAAACCAGGGATACCTCGGTGGCTTGGTCAGTTAAGTGGCCAGCTTTGGCTCAGGTCATGATCCCAGGGTCTTGGGATCGAGCCCTGCATTGTGCTCTTTGCTCAGTAAGGAGTCTGCTTCTCCCTCTGCCTGCTGCTTCCCCTGCTTGTGTTCTCTCTCACTCTGATAATAAATTAAATAAAAAAATAAATAAATAAATAACCTCTTAAAAAAAAAAAAAAAGGAAGAAGAAGAATAGAAAACCATAAAGGGCTTTAAGAAGCAAAGTGCATGAAATGATTTCTGTGCTTAAAATGTCATTCTTATTCCTGTGTAGAGAATTGATTGAAAGGGCAAAAAAGGGCAAGGATAAGGGAAACTATCAGGAGAACTTGACAAATCTTCATGGAAGCTTACTGTAGTGGAGAGAGAGAGAAGTGGAGAGATAAGGGAAACGTGAAGGTGGAGTCCGTCACATTTTCTAAAATGTTTATTTGCTGATGGATTAGGATTTGGGGGAATGGGAAATGATGAATGACCAATGGATTTTTCTCTAGAACAACCTGGTGTATTGTGGTGCTACTTATAGAAGCAGAGGGCCCTGAGGAAAAGCAAGTTTTTTGGAGGGTAATGGAGTAGAATTAAAAAAAAAAATGGCATGTTATCTTGGGGCTACATATTGGATTTCCAAGTTTAGATGTCTAGTTGGTAGTTGGATATATACAATAGGAATTTAGAAGAGAGATAAAGGCTTTGCACAGAAAATTGTCAGTTTATATAGTGTATTGATGGTATTTCAAGCCATATATTGAGATTTTCTTGAGACTGAATGTGGACAAATTATTGGGATATCTAAGGTATATGGGAGTTTTTTGGGTGAATTAAAGGAAATAATGTCTCTATGCAAACACCTTCACACTGGAATCAAAATACCTTTTCCCTGAAGAAGAAAAAGTATTGGAAGTGGAAGAAAAGGGAAGTAAAGAGTTTGTTATATATACAACAAGGTATATTATGTAAATTTATGTATATGTTATATACATTTCTATACAATTAATATATAACAAATGGTTGATTGATTTTTCTCTTGAGAAAGAAATTCGATAGAAACAGGTGTGAGATGGTATGAGGGTGGGGGCAAGAATAAATTTTTCAGTGGTAGTAATGTAGATTCTTTCATACTATGGTAGCCAAAGGCAAATCTATTCTGATCCTGCTCCTCACCCCAGGTTGGTTCTCTCTGCCAGGAAAGAAGTAGATATTTTTAGATTCTGGTTTCCTTTAATTCTGTTACAACAGAAAACTGCCAGCTTTGTGACTGAATAATTACAATCCAATTGGTAAATAACTTTATGATGTCTTTTTTTTTTAAGATTTTTTTTTTATTTTTTATTTTTTATTTTTTTAATTTTTTTTATTTATGACAGAGAGAGATCACAAGTAGGCAGAGAGGCAGGCAGAGAGAGTGAGAGGGAAGCAGGCTCCCTGCCAAGCAGAGAGCCCGATGCGGGACTCGATCCCAGGACCCTGAGATTATGACCCGAGCCGAAGGCAACAGCTTAAACCACTGAGCCACCCAGGCGCCCAACTTTATGATGTCTTAATACCAGACTTAATGGTGAAAATGTCGTGTTGATAGAGAATGGCTGAAGTCATAGCGGACACAGCCATGGCTGCAGATGGCTGAGGAGAGATGAAGTCAGCCACCAAGATGGCCCTAGGGCACCAAATTGGTACTTTCCCAGCGAAGTTGGATGGATTTCTCCATCCCAGAAACATACCAGTCATTTGCTTCTTTCCCTGATTTTATATGGTCAGTTGATTCATTGACTTCGGGCAGCACTCTTCAAACCTGGAAAGACACAGCCCTAGGAAGGCAGGAAGGTTTTCTGAAGAGTACACAGGGCTTAATTTACAGTTCAATTATCACCTGCACTATTTCCTAAAATTGAGCTGCATAGGAACTCCCTCTTCTCCTATTTTATCTAAGGAAAGAAACTTGGTGCCACTGTGATGTTTATGACACATTGCTCTGTGTTTTGCAAAACCTTCTAAGTGCTAGACAAAAGGCCATTTGAAATACTAATGTAGGTGTTGAGAGAATGGATGACAGCCCTGGGGCACCTGGGTGGCTCCATCAGTTAAGCATCTGAGTTCTGCTCAGACCCTAAGCATCTTAGGGTCCTAGGATCGAGCCCTGAGTCCTGCCAGGGTACAGCCCTGCACTTGATGGGGAGTCTGCTGGTCCCTCTGCCCCTCTCTCCACTTGTGCTCTCTCTGTCTCTCTTTTAAGTAAATACAATCTTTAAAAAAAAGAAGAAGAAAAAGAAGAAAAAAGTGGGTGGCCATCCTGACTCAGCCATCAAGAAATCTTTCTGTAAGTCAAGTCTTCCAGCTCTTTGCTTTCTACATAGCTGAAGGCAGACCCAATTGGCTTGTCAGTGCTGGATCATTAACAATAATTTTTGATGATAAATGACCATGTGATATTGTCATAAAACTTGGAAGAGGTACCAAAAAGTGAGTGGCACTACTATTAGAAAACTTCCATTCATGTCTATTTATTTATGAGTAGAAGTTTCTCAGTTCTAAGCATTTATAAAAATGAAAAATAGGAAAGCAGTTGAGGCTGAATCCCATTTATTCTAGTGATTGCTTATATTCATCCCTGAATACATGAAGTAATTATAGGAGGAGTGGCCATTCATCTCATTAAGAGAGCTATTTTGAATTATAATTTTAACTTTAGTCATTTTTTTATCAGAATTAGACAACATCTTATTACTTTGATCAATTTTTTACTCATAATTATAATGATAACTCAATCCAGATTGAGTCCTTTACACGTAGGGTTACAGAAAACTTTTGGTCAAGATTTACACTTCCGGACTTACTTTTGTCCCAAAGAGGTAGGAGAGACTGATTAATAAAGTATTTTAAAGCATAAAATTCTATTTCATTAGGGTAAGATTTTATGAGGAAAATACAATGGAAATACAATTTGAAGGGAGAAAGAAAGTTTGAAAAACTCTCTTGGACCACTGAGCATTGCAATTGCTGTTGCAATGCTCAGTGGTCCAAGTCAGGATCATTTCAAAAGTGACCACTGGGGGGATTATATATGTAAAATATACATAACCTGAAATTTATCATTTTAACCGCTTTCAAGTATGCCGTTCTTTGGCACTAAGTACATTTAAGTTGTGCACATCATTACCATGGCAATATCTATTAAAAAAAAAACTACTTAGTTCCTAAAATATTTATCATTAGTGAGTTGCAACTGGTGGATCTTTGCCAAAAGAAAACCAGATACATGGAAATTGTACCTTATTTTCTGCATAACTTTGATGGAGAATTTTGTTTACTCTATGCTGCCATTTTAAGTCCCATGTGAGAAATACCTCCTAGCATCCAGGCATTGGCAAGAATTTGATTTAGAAAATGTTAGCAGTGGTTGGGCTCTTTGTTTTATGTATCTGCATTAAAAAACCCGTGACAATCCTGTATTCCTTATGTAGCAAAATATTAAACAACAGAAGTTTGGATGCCTTTTACTAAGGGAGGTGTTTAGCTCTAAATGATTAAGGGTGGCCCTCTTTGAAGCCCGGGAAGACACAGCCTAGAAGGAGGTCTATGAGGACATTTTTCTATCTAGAATTTCCACTGTTATGTTTACATGAAGGTATATAACTAACCTGTCTGAGAAGTTCATTTGCTCGTTTACGCATCCATCATTCATTCATCAAACATTGAGGACACCTACTGCATCATGCTAGCACTAGGTTACAAGTAAAAGGTAAATAACCACTTTTTTAAAGATGTCTGTTCATTTGAGAGAGAGACAGAGAGAGCACAAGTGGGGGGAGAGGGTGAGGGAGAAGGAGAAGCAGACTCCCCACTGAGCTTGGGGCCCACCATGCGGCTCGATCCCAGAACCCTGGGATCATGACCTGAGCTGAAGGCAGATGCTTAACCGACTGAGCCATCCAGGCGCCCTAAATAACCACTTTCAGGGAAAAAGAAAACCTCAGGGTTGAGTGTGGGAAAGAGAATTACTCTAAGTGTTACCAGTGGGATAAGTGCTGGTGCTAAGTACTTAACTGAGCCAAGAGGCAGAGTCACAGAAAGACTTTCTGTCGTGGCCGGCACGACAACACGACCAGGAACGTGAGGGTAAAAGGATGGTGAAAAGAAGTTAGAGACAAAGAGATGGGGGCAGTAGGAGCACTGAGGAGGATGTCCAACAGTGCCGAATTTATTCAGGGCAGCGAGGCATTATATAGCTAACAGAAATAATTACAAAGAAGAATCCATCATTAGCTAATTAGGAAAGAATTTGTTACATATGCATAAAACCCTCCAGGCTTCCCCATTAACTACTTCTCAAGGTCTAAATGCAGATCTTCCAAGGCCAGTGGTCTTTGTCCTCAGAAAATAATTACAAAGAAGTAACAACAAACCTGAGAGTGTTTTTTGAGCTGTGCTGGAACAGCAAGGACCAGTTAAGACTTTATGACCCCACCCAAATTGCCCTCATCTAACTAGTAAAGGTGTGGGAAGTCACGTAGGCGAGCGCACAAGGCATAGCACAGACCCTTTCTCAGTGCAACTCAAATTTTCTGTCCTAAGCCTTTTGTTAGGCCATTTGGACTTTAAAGGAGACACAAGTCAGGGCCTGGTTTGGTCCTCGTCTCAAGCCTTATCGTGGCCTCCACAACTTTCAGATGGAGTGATGCCCCAGCTGAGTCTCAGAAGACAAGCAGGAGTCAGCCAGGTGAAGAAAAGAAGGGCAGGATTTCTAGCCAGAGGGCATGACTGGCCTTCCCAAATAGCCCTCAGTAGGCTTGGCCCATTCTTGATCTGTACTGGAGAGATTTGAACTTCTAAATTAGACTCCTAAGAAGGGTGCCAATTAGAGCCAGGCACGGAGTGACCGGCAAACCCAATCAGCTCTGTTGGGGTGGGGGGTATCCAGATAGGCCCCATTTAGCCTGCAGAACAAAGAAGCGCCCCTGGGGAGGGTGGGTTTTGGCTAAGCAGCTTAGTTAGTTTTCCAATGTCCCTGTGGTCTTAAAACTCTGTGACAGCAAGACTGGCTATTTTACTCCTTTGTGAGGCAGGAGTTAGCATGGCCTTTCATGAAAGGTCAAACCAACCCATGGAGGAGAAGTATATAACTCCCATATCTGGCTGGCAGGAACAGAAGAAAGGACCTTGAAATGTCAAAAGTATGTCATATATGGAGTGCGAGTTGGTATTTCCCTGCCAGCCGGCCAGAAATGGGAGTGGGTACGTGAAACTGGGAGAATGAGCATGATTCTCCCTTATTCCCTCTCCTATTTCTTGTCACCCAGTCTCCCCTTAAGGACTTGACGAAGGGAGGTTGGTAGAGGGATCATGGAATAGAGGAGGGAAACGTCCATGGACTGAGTGTGGACTGTGTGCTTTAAGCTTCAGCTCAGCGCCCTCTCCTCCGTTGAGCTCATGGACTCCATCATGAGGGGCCCCTTCTCTGTGCACCTCCAGGACCCTGTACAGAACTCCAAGTTGGTTTATTCTATTCTGTTAGGGTTTTGTTTTTTTTCCTTCCAGCGCATACCTCTTTCTCAAAGTCATGACTCTCTCAAAATCAGAGGAATTGTATTTTAATATTCTAGATCCCTAACAAGGACTTGGTACACAGTAGGCCCTAAATTCTTCATTAACTGAATTGCATATCTGCAGTGGTGTTTTATGTTAGGTACCCCCTTGCATAATCGTAACAAACACTGGCATAGTGTCTACTCAGGACTGTCCTAAGTGCTCATGAACCCTATGCTTCCCCTAGAACTCTGCAGCATGGGTACTGTCATTATCTCCCATTACATAGGGTGCCGCCGCATCCCATCGGAGTTAAAGAACTTGGCCTTGGTCTCACAGCCAGTTGATAGTGGGGCTGGGATCTTAACTGGGGCAGCAGGACCCTGGAGTCTGCTTTGAACTGTTGTACCATACTGTTCTCGCCACAACACCATTAACCTTATAACCTTGTTTTGCAAAGAAGTAAAGAAAGGCGGAAGTAAGTCTCCAAGCATACAAGGGGACTGCCCAAGACACACAGTGAGTCACTGGCTGGCCTAGGATTCAGACTCAGAAATGTGCAACTCAAAATTCACACTTCACAGCAATTTGCACACTCTCAGAACTGCAGCAATCATCTCAAGTATTTGACTGAGGAAGCTGAAAAGATTAAAGTATCCTTCGTGAATGCAGGGAGAGTAGCAGAAGGTGGGTGGCTGGTAGAAGGGCAGGAGCAGATGGCCTTTCTCTGTTATTTGCCCCTTATTTAAAATTCTGTCAGAGGATCCAGCTGGCTCCGTCCATAGAGCATACGACTCTTGATCTCGGGGTCCTGATTCCAGTCCCACATTAGGTGTAGAGGTTATTTAAGGAAATAATCAGTGAGTAAGTAAGTAAGAAATAAATAAATAAATAAGTGTGTGTGTGTGTGTGTGTGTGTGTGTGTGTGTGTGTTTGGTTGATTCTCTGAATATAAAATTCATATGTGCACAGTGTAAAAAGGTTAAAAACCAAAAAAGAATAAATAAGGAAATGCCATAATTATCATTATTATACCCTTCTGGCATCATCATTACAAATTTCTATTCATCTAGTGTGTGTGTGTGTGTGTATGTATGTATGTATAAATATATTTATAAGTGAATTGAGACTCAACATTGCCGTGTGTGACTTTTTTCAACTTAGCATTATAACCTAAGCATTTCCCAGGTTCATTAAATATTCTTCCATGATGTGATTTTTTAATAGCTTCACAGTAAGTGGATAAACTATAATTTATTTAATCCTAACTTTTCTGTTGTTGAGTCTTTATCAGTATTTATTATCTCAGATAATTTCTTTGCAGAAAACTCTTTAAAGTAGAATAGTTGGATCATAGACATTTTATGCAAATGGTGAAAATGTCCTCAAGAAAAATGATATAGATTTATTCTGCCACCAAATCTATAGGTAAATCTCATCTTCCCAATCTTTGTTTATGGTATTATCTTTTCCAAAGTTGTCAGGTAGGTAGACAAAAAAACAGTCTTATCTGTTTTAAAAGTGTAGTCTTCTGGTACTTAAAGTGGCAAGACCTTTTCAATATATTTCTTGGTCATTTGGATTTCTTCTTTTTTGGAGCTGTAGTTTCATATCATTTGTTCTTTTCCCATTGGGGTATTTTTTATTACCTTAGTCAACATCTCTGATCTCTTTATTTATGAAAAAGATGACTTAATAACTTACAAATATTTTCCAGATTGTTCATTTATCTTTAAATGTTTTTCTTTTTTTTCCTACATAAGGAAGTTTAAAAATTATATAAGTAAACTATGAATTTATTTTGTGGTTTCCTTCCTTGCTTCCAAGGTTCAAATATCTAAAATCAGAGTCATATTAATCTATGTTTTCTTAGACTTATGATTTCAATTTTTTATTGACATATACTGTATTATTTGCCTCAGGGGTACAGGTCTGTGAATCATCAGTCTTACACACTTCACAGCACTCACCGTAGCACATACCCTCCCCGATGTCCATCACCCAGCCACACTATCCCTCTCATCTCACTGCCTAGCCACCCTCAGTTTGTTTCCTGAGATGAAGAGTCTCTTATGGTTTGTCTCCCTCCCTGGTCCCAACTTGTTTCATTTTTTCCCTTTCTTCCCCCCATGACCCCCTGTCCTGCCTCTCAAATTCCTCATGTTAGGGACATGTGCACCTGCATGGATGATTTCAATTTTTATGGTAGAGACTTTAAGGGAGGTGTGGGTGGCTCAGCCGGTTAAGTGTCTGCCTTTGGCTCAGGTCATGATGCCAGGATCCTGGGATCAAGCCCCACATGGGGCTCCCTGCTCAGTGGGGAGTCTACTTCTCCCTCTGCCTCTCCCCGCATCTTGTGCTCTCTGGCTTTCTCTCTCTTTCATGCTCACTCTGTCTCAAATAAATAAATATATTTTTAAAAAGATTTAATACACTTGCCATTCATTTAGGTCCATGAGAAGATGTAGGTGCTAATTAGTCTATTTTTCACAAACAATTGTTCAAGAGTGATATATTGAACAATCCTTTCCCCTGTGGTTCTTGGTATAATTTTCTTCTAGTTTTTTTTTTTTAATAAACACCTGCTCTACCTTCTATAAAGGGTATGTGGTAAGGACTGTGATATGTCTTCAGATACATAATTCCCAGCTTCTGTCTTTCAGGAACTTTTTTTTTCCCTCTTAGTTTTTATTTAAATTCCAGTTAGTTAGCATACAGTGTAATATGATTTTCAGGTGTACGATACAGTGATTTAACACTTCCATACAACACCTGGCACTCATCACATCAAATGTGCTTCTTAATCCCCATCATCTATTTCACCCATCCATCCCTCCCATCTGTCCCCTGGTAACCATCAGTTTGTTCTCTATAGTTAAGAGTGTTTCTTGGTTTGCCTCTCTCTCCCTCTTCTCTCTCTTTTTTCCTTCTGTTTGTTTGTTTTATTTCTTAAATTCTTCATAGAAGTGAAATCATATGGTATTTTTCTCTGACTGACTTGTTTTACTTAGCATTATACTCTCTAGTTCTATCCATGTTGTTACAAATGGCAAGATTTCATCCTTTTTGTGGCCGAGTAATATTCCATTGTATTATGTACCACATCTTCTTTATCCATTCATCAGTGGATGGACAGTTGGGCTGTTTCCATAATTTGACTATTGGAGATAATGCTGCTATGAACATTTCCCTCCAGGCACTTATAACCAAGTATAAGAAAGTCAACGTACTCAAAGAACTCTCACACAAGGTGGAAGGAAGAAAGAAGAAGTCATTTTGGTGACCGCCTCAAGGTCCATTAGAATGTTAATGAAATCTCATGTCTAGTTTTAATCTCCCCTGTGGAATATGCAGAGATCCCACTTCAAGGAAGGCTGATGCCTAGCCGTGGAGAGGACTGTTGACAGAGAACCCCCAGCGAGTAGACCCTTTGAGGTCTTGCTGGGTTGCAGAAGAACACTTCATCCAAGGACATACCCTTTCAGGGGCATCTGGTAACTAAGCAAGGCCAGGGCTTAAAAACCTAGTTATTTGGGCCAAATGCAGTGTAATTCTTTGTTTTTTGTTATGTTTTGTTTTGTTTTGATTTTTAAATCTTTTTAATTTTTATTTTTTTATTAACATATAAAGTACTATTTGTTTCAAGTGTACAGGTCTGTGATTCATCAGTCTTACACAATTCACAGCACTCCCCATAGCACATACCCTCCCCAATGTCCATCACCCAGCCACCCCATTCTTCCCACCCCTCTCCTTTCCAGCAACCCTCAGTTTGTTTCCTGAGATTAAGAATCTCTTATGGTTTGTCTCCCTCCCCAGTCCCATCTTTTTTCATTTTACCCTCCCTTCCCCCCACGAAGCCCCACCCTGCCTCTCAAATTCCTCATATCAGAGAGATCACATAATTGTCTTTCTCTGATTAACTTATTTCACTTAGCATAATACCCTCTAGTTCCATCTACATGCTTGCAGATGGCAAGATTTGGGGGGTTTTTGATGGCTGCATAGTATTCCATTGTGCATATATACCACATCTTCTTTATCCATTCATCTGTCCATGGACATCTGGGCTCTTTCCATAGTTTGGCTATTGTGGACACTGCTGCCTATGAACATTGGGGTACAGGTGCATCTTCAGATCACTACATTTGTATCTTTGGGGTAAATACCCAGTAGTGCAATTGCTGGGTCATAGGGTAGCGCTATTTTTAACTTTTGAGGAACCTCCATACTGTTTTCCAGAGTGGCTGCACCAGCTTGCATTCCCATCAACAGTGTAGGAGGACTCCCCTCTCTCCACATCCTCACCAACACCTGTCGTTTCCTGGCTTGTTAATTTTAGCCATTCTGACTGGTGTGAGGTGGTATCTCACTGTGGTTTTGACTTGTTTCCCTGATGCCAAGTGATGTTGAGCCCCTTTTCACATGTCTGTTAGCCATTTGGATGTCTTCTTTGCAGAAATATCTGTTCATGTCTTAGCTCTTGATTAGATTATTTGTCCTTTGGGTGTTGAGATTGATAAGTTCTTTATAGATTTCGGATAGGAGCTCTTTATCTGATATGTCATTGACAAATATCTTCTCCCATTCTGTCAGTTGTCTTTTGGTTTTGTTGACTGTTTCCTTTGCTGTGCAAAAGCTTTTGATCTTGATGAAATCCCAGTAGCTCATTTTTGCTCTTGCTTCCCTTGCCTCTGGCGATGTTTCTAGGAAGAAGTTGCTGCCTGTGTTCTCTTCAAGGATGTTGATAGGTTCCTATCTCATATTGAGGTCTTTCATCCATTTTGAGTCTATTTGTGTGTGTGGTGTAAGGAAATGGTCCGGTTTCATTTTTCTGCATGTGGTTGTCCAATTTTTAATGCAGGGTAATTCTGATAGCAGTATGTACCCATGAGTTTGCCAAGACTTTATCAGGCCTGCTTTGCAGTTTATCATTTCCCTCTGCTTCTTCCCCTTACAGGTGCTAATCCCCATAAACAGCTTGTCCCTGCAAAACCACTTCAACATCTGCCTCTGGAGAAGCTAACACGAGACACCCTCCTTCTCTTTCTCCCATGTATTAGACTAAACTGAGGGGTCAAATCCCATCCTTTGACGGTGTCTACAGAAACTTAATTCTGGTGACTTAGGAGAAATCATACAAATGACTTCGGCACAGTAGGAAGTGAGTCTGAACATGATGAGTGTATCAGTTAGCAAGTAATATGAATTTTTAAATGTGTGAAGATACAAAGAGAGAGACAGAAGTTCAAGTTGGTAATAACTGATGTGTTCACAGAAGGTGTACAGGGAACCGCCTGGCAGTCAGAGTATGTGCTGGTGTTAACTTCTTAGGATAAGAAGAAAGAAGCATAGCATCATCCCTTCTTGTCCAGAGAGGGATTTCCTTTTCCCTGCACAGTACAAAAATGATTTCTAAATGGGTGCTGTATAATAACATTTGCAGGGTATACTATGTGCTAGGCACCGTGTTAAGCACTTTCTAAGGATATTCCTACTTAATCTGTACTATGAATTCCATCCCTGTTTTCCTCAGAAAGTTTAGGTAACTTGCCCAAAATTGTACATATGGTAAGTGGTAAACTCAGGATATGTGCCTCAGCAGGGTAAACACTGCTTCATTCTGGGTGTGTCGGCAAGTAACCAACGGCGTGACCTTGGAAATTTCCTTTAACCTCAGCTACTTCTCTAAAACTGGCACACTGGTTTGGTGCCCACCTCATAGAGTTGTTTGGAAGACTAAATTGGACAGTGCAGTATAAAGCCTCCACATTTCACCTGCCACAGAGGAAGCGGTTCACGTGTCAGTTGTTATTATCCGTGTTGTCATTTTCTAGGTTTCTAACATGAATTTCCACAGTGTCTGAAGTATGCTGCATTATGTATGAGAATCCTCTAGTCACCCTGGCCAACGAAT
The DNA here is from genome assembly GCF_922984935.1 of Meles meles. Lineage (NCBI taxonomy): Eukaryota > Metazoa > Chordata > Mammalia > Carnivora > Mustelidae > Meles > Meles meles. The sequence goes on from NC_060069.1 coordinate 9,411,966, forward strand.
CTGACATAAAAAGAACTTGGTGCTTCCCCAGACACAAAGAAAGGCTAGGTGAAACCTACAATAGTGTTCAATAAATACAGAGCTGGACTTGAAAGTAAGACAAGGCAATCGCAGCTGCCAGAAATGGAGAAGGGGGACAAAGCTGGAGTATTTGGCAGAAGCTGTTGGGCCGTTCATAAGGCTGCAGGGTCTGACTGTCAGACCCAAATCGTAGAGAGCTGGTGTTAAACTCCCATACAGGACAAGAGAAGAGGCCTTCGGGCCTCACAGCTAGGCTCCCACATAGCCATGGAAGTTACTCCAATTAGAGAATTAAAAAAGACACATGAAGAAGCATCAAGGGACCTGGTCATTTACCTAAAGGCACAAACAGAAATGGTCACCTGGAAGTAGTTAACATAATCCTGATTTATACTATCTGAATATATAAAAACCCAAGTTGAGAAATGAATGCACAGACCGGGTAGTCTAGAACTTGTGGTTCTTTTAGGGTCTTGGCAGAGTCAAACATAAAACCTATCCCTTAGGGATGACTAAACCTAGAGCGCCCAGAGTCTCAAGGAACGTGACTGCTGCTGAAAGTTAGTTCACAATAAAAATTACATAATGCATAGAGAAGTAAGCCCTCATGGGAGAGAGTTTGCAGATATAACAAACTGCTATTTTTTTAATCTAAAGGATCAGAGATCATAGCACAGTCTGAAAGAAACTTTAAAAGAAGCATTTTAAAAATATGCAGGGAGCTAAAAGGAGGAAAGTAATAAAGTAAACATAAGAATATAAACAAAAGCTTTGGAGATTGGCGGAAGTCAAGGGAAGAAGAACTGTAATGAATAAGGTGATCAGGGAGGCCTCCTGGGGAAGGTGAAAACAAGCTTAGAAAAAAAGGAAGTGAGGGAGTTAGTCAAGCAGGTATCAGAGAGAAGAGAGTTCTGGGTGTTGAGAACAGAGAAAGTCCTTTGAGACAGGACTGTGGCTGGCATGTTTGAGGACAGTAAAAAGGCCAGTTTAGTTGGAAGGAAATAAGGGGAGGATTAAGTTATCTAATCTCCCCGAGCCTCTGTTTACTTAGCTGTAAAATGGGGAATACCTACTTCGCAGAGCTGGGAAGATTAAATAATTCATCAAAAAGACATATTTATGGGATTATCCATTATGTTTGCTGTGGAGTCCTCACAGGAAGCTTCTGAGGTAGGCCTTGTTATGTCCATTTTACACAGGAGAACACTGAAGCCTCAAGAAGTCAAATACCTTGACCACAAAGACAGTGAGAGGTACCGCTGGGGTTTAAACATAGGCCCTTTTGTCTCTGAAGCCCAAGCTCTTTCCATCGTCTTCGTGTGGAATGGCCAAGGACAGTGATGGGCGTACAGTAGGTGATTAGCAGCAATAGTTTCATTTTTTTTCCTACCCTGAACCACGTACATCAGCAGTTGATTCTTAGTTTGAGATCCCCCCCAAACCAGAGCCTCAGACAAAGATTTGAATGTAGGTATTTTATTCGGGAGGTAATGCCAGAAAGCAGAAAAGCAGGAATGGGAGAGTGAGACTCCTTAGGGAGGAAGAGGAGGACAGCAGAGACTCTCCGTACTGTCGGCTCGGCAACCGGGGCCCAGACCACCTGCAGATGTCTGGGGAATTGTGTGCAGATCACCTCAGCATGGGCCCTACACAGACGGGGTTGGTAGGACATTCACCCATCACTTCCTGACTCTCATTGGTAGGGGTTTCCTCTGGGGCGGTAACTCACCATACCTCCAGGCTGCCTTCCCCAAGGGCTGCCAAGGCTCCAGAAAAATCCAGAGCCATTACCTTTTCATTCTAGAGGAAACTTCAGCAGTGCACGAAGTACTGAGAGATCTATATTTCCATTTATCACTCCCGAGCAAGGGGGCTTAGAGTATCTGGCTCTCCAGCTGCCACCCCTTTCATAGTATATTACATAGTGTATTATATTCTCTTTTGGAACTGTTTGCATCCAGTTGCTTTATTCTCAAAACCATGAATATCCTTTTTGGAATAAAATTAATCCTTCAAAATAACTAGGAACAGGGGCACCTTGTGGCTCAATGAGTTAAGCGTCCAACTTAGGTCATGGTCTTGGGATTGTGAGCTGGAGCCCTCCTTTGGGCTCCACACTAAGCAGAGAATCTGCTTGGGATTCTCTCTCTCCCTCTCTCTCTGCCCCTCCCCTCCCCTCTGAAAAGAAAAAAAAAAAAATAGGAACAATGAAATTGTGTGTGTGTGTGTCATTTTAACTAAATGAGGTAAACCAGATTGAATTTATTCAAATGTGTTCCAAGTGCACCGAATATTGGGAAGGTATAGACTAACATTAAATGTTTCTATGTAATTAGAAAGTATTTGGAAGATAGGATGTGTCAGTGTACACTGAATCTGTTTGAATAAAGAGGAGATGGTCATAGTGTATTATAATCTTTTCATTAAGATATGATGTAATTTTATTATGAACTTTAGAAACTGTCATCTTCAGAATTGATCAAATCGAGAGCCCCCCCATACACACTACAAAGTATGACTTCCTTTGTTTGAAGTACGCATCTCCTTCAGATTCTGAAGATGCTTAAGAGCATACTGAAAGGAAGAAATGAAGTGGCAGAAAGAGTGGTGCTTTAAAGTCATTTAACCATTTCAAAGTATTTCCATGTCAGTTATCTCATATCCTCCCTCACTCATTTACCAGACAACTACTGGCATCGTCTCTGTGCCAGGATCCCTGGCAGGCTCTCGGAGGTGGAGGTTTCAAACACTTGTCTCTGCCTCGAGAAACTCTGGCAACAGGGTTATGACATTGGTGGTAAGGCCCTTCCGTGTGCTCTGAACAAAGAAAAGCGAGACTTAAAATTAAGTCATTTCTATAAGGGAACGAGTCCTCAGTGTTTGAAAGAGCTAAAATTTTGACCATGTCTTCTGGCTTGTTTTAAAAATAGCGCTTTTAATGAGGGTTTCACTGGGCGTGTGGACCTAGAATGTTTTTGAACCAGACATGACCCCGACGAGAAATTTTAGAAGGAACATGCAAGAATTTTCACTTACGTGTTCTCATCTCTGTGAGTGATTTTCTTTTACTTCGACCTGAGTTCAGACTCTTCTGCATATCTTACTGAGTTGCAAACACTTAAAATTTAATTTTTTGGCCTTTTATTTAGAACACTGTGTACTTTGCTCTGCCATGAAGATTCTGAATGGCCTTTGCATGTCTATGATTCATTGGTTTCATCATTCTAGATATTCAAATGACTGGGGTAAATTTTGAAACTTTAACTCTGCTAAACCCAAGATGGTATTCAGATTTATGACATCGTCTTCCTTATGGAAGGCAGGACAGAAATGTCTCTTCCAAAAGGTTTTATGCTCTTTTAGCATATTTGTTCCTGAAAGTTATCCTTTTCTAGCCATTTCCAGGCAATTTATGTAAAAACTGGGGAAAATGTTCTTTTCATTTCATTTTATCCATACCTGGGTTTACCAGGACGCAGGGATAAACTGACTCAGAAGGAATTCTGTTCCTTCTTTCTCTTTAACTTAGACAAACGTCCCGCCAGGCTCACTCATACAGCTTTCCGAGGACCCCGAGAAAACTGGTTTTCACCATGGCCAAGGTTCATGTCCTTTTTTCCCTTTCCAACCCTCCTCTGGCCTCTCATCAAGCCACTTGACCTCAGACTGTGCCTTGGAGCCCTGGTTCCACACTTCTCCCCTGGGACCTTAAAACAGGTTTAGCTCCTTTCATTTGCCCATCAGTGTTCCTCCCTGGGCACCTGTTTTATATGACCTTCAACTTAATAGGCTGCTGTCCCATTCCACCCATAAAACCCATATAAAATCCAGGTTTTATATGACCTTCAACTAAATAGGCTGCTGTCCCATTCCACCCAGTTCTGAGTGGAAAGTTAAGACAAGTAGGGGAAAACGTAGCTTGCTATCCATAGTGTCTACATATCCTAGGAATTTCCCCAGCTTCCTGTGGTACAGTGCTCTGCAAAAGAAACAGATTCTCTGATCTATCATGCATTAGAATTGGAACAAGAAGGTTGTCTATAGAGGGAGCAGATTACATCTACCATTTTTATGTATTCTACACTATGTCAGGAACTGTACTTTACATGTACTTCCTGTCTAATAGGTATTATAGTCTCCATTTTCTGAATGGGGAAACTTAGGTTTAAGGAAGTTATAGGACTTGCCCAATGCCACGTCATTTTAAGTGCCAGGATTTGAACCTTCCTCCAAATTCATGCTCTGCCTAGAATAGGCTGTGTGTCACAAAACCTGAACTCGAAATGCACTTCTCTGAGGGTCCCACCCTGGGGAGTGGGGCGGTGGTTATGCCTGAAGTACATCATGCAAGAGGCTGGCCTTAAGGAGGGCTGGCGGAAGCAGCGCGACAAGCCTAAAGGCAGAAGGTAGGAGTGGGTGGTATGAGGAGCTCTGGTGGATAAGCGTGCCTCGTCAGAGACCTATCATCGGTTTGCAGGGAAGAGTCCTGATGTTGGAGGTCAGCCAGATTCTAATCCAGGGGACAGGGCAAGATGAAGGCAGGCTCCTTATGCAAGGTGGAGAAAGTCACTGGAGAGCAACACTCGGTTCTGTTGTGGGACTCCGTTTGGACAACTGCATCAGAATCATACAGAATCGGTGTGAATCCCCTTTCTGAAGACAAACCTATGAAATTCCCTAAACACACCATTGTTAAATAACAGCTTCAGTAAAGGGGTGTATTTCACATCCAGGCCTGCTTAGGAATTCCCCACATAGTTTCTTGCCCAAAGACTCATGCCAGGTGCTTTTCATTCCACATCCTCATCATCCGTCTATGTGCCTAGGGACCAGTCTTGGTCTTGGGGGGTTCAGGATTCTCCTGGAAATGTGGAAAGGATGTTGCCTGTAAAGAGTGAGACCAATGGAATTCCACAAAATCCTGGGGTCCATATTGAGTCTCAGTAGCTGCTATTGAGATAAGACATCATTCTCGGGGAGGGTAGCCTCCGTAGCTCTTGAGGAACAGTGATCCCTAGAATGGCATTGAGTCTGCTCCTAGGTCCCTCTCAACCTATATCTCTAATGTGATCTATCGCCCAGTGGGACAACCCTTATCTGCCCTCTGGGAGGTCTTCTTGCTCTTTAGCTCATTCTCCCCAATTCTACTATTTATATTAAGGTTTGTTTTGTTATTTGAACTTGCTAGGCTCTTGAAATTGAAAAAAATTTCCCCCACATGCTATTGTTGCTGGTCCAGAGTTTACTTAAAAACTTAAAGCTGAAGACATTTCATATTTCTCCTTTGTTTCTATAGCTATAGATCTACCTGAGGGCAGGGTATGTTGAAAGCTCTTCCTGCTTTGTGATTCCTGGAAGAAGTCTGGAAGTCCTTGTAGGGTAGTGACACATACATTATTCTAGTATCACCTCCCCACACAGCCTTGCAAGAGAAAAAAGGACTTCCACGTTAAAGATGCATCTTTACTATAAAATGAACCCCTGCTTCGAGAAGATTGATGTGTGTGTTTTAGAATATATGTTGGATGAGACAGAGCCTATAGGTAGGGTATAGTGCAATGGTTGTGCTCTGAGGATGGGAGGAACATGGCACGTCCAGTTAGAAAATATCAAGGTACAGCTGCCTCTAGTACCTCCCTGCCCCACTAGGGGACAGGAGTAGCAGTAAACAATATAAAACTCAATGAAGTACGCTGTCACTCTTTAATTCGATCTATACGCTTGCTTCATTGTACTTCTTACTGTTTGACAGGTCTCCCTAAATATGTGTGTGGCAGGTGGAGGATGAGGACGGGAGTTGCTTTTTCCCTGAAGAAAGGTCTTTAATCTGTTGTCAGCTCCTGATGCGCAATAGGCCATTGTCCAACAAGGTGTGATAGAGATAGTGTATTAGGTGAAGTGGCCCCATTTTCAGTGGTTTGTGTAAAATACGTTGGCTTTCAGAGATGCTGATTGCTTCCAGACTAAGTGCTTTTGTGCAGCGCTTTTCCAAAATTGACATCTGCTTTATCTCCAGGGGTATCTCTCTCACTTGGCTTCAGTGCATCAATTTGAAGCTCACTGGAATGGTTTTGTCTGAAAGAAAGTTCTCATCATCACATTCTCTCCTTATCCCTTGTGGGTGGCAATAAGATGCCAAGGTGACAAAGGTTCAGCCAAGAAGCCCTCAGCCTCCTTCCTCTCTGGTTGCAGTCTCTGGCTTCTTGAAGCCTCCAGTCAGGGCTCTGGAAAGTCCTGAGGCAGTAGAAAGAACACAGACTCCTGCAGTTGGAAACCTGGTCTGCCACGTGCCAACAGTGAAACTCAGAAATGCTCCTTCAAATGTTTGGGTCTTGGCTTCCTGACCTCCGAGAAGGGAGACGATTTTATTGAAGCTGAGGTAGGATCACCTCCACTGACACCAGGTCCATGACAAATACATGAAGAGGCTGATGTGTGATCACCCAACTAAGATGCGTGGTTGTTTGGGGGAAGTCTGTTGGAAAGCTAGTGAGAAGTTGTGATGCAGTGAGGCAGTGACAGGTCAAAAAGATACCCCAGATTAAGAGAGAGGGGACAGAAGAGGCAAGCATCAAAAAAGGATGCCCTACTGTGGAGGAAAAAATCAGGGCCTGAGCCTGCACGTGTGGGTAACCATTTGTCTGCCCCCTCCCAGTTACCTGCCTCTGGATCACATTTGTGCACGAAAGCCTAGGGAGCACTGCAGCCTCGTTAGGCTGGTGCGTGTACTGGGTATTTGTTTCCATGATGTGCTTTGCTCATAAAGGGCTCTCCTGTCACCCTATTCGGATCTTCTCCCAGACACAGAGAAGCCATGACATTTGCACTGTTTCCTTGACCTTTTTGTTCTGAAACCCAAGACTGGGGATTGAGACAAATAAAGAAGAAAAGGGAAATAAGGAACCCTGAAATCTCTTTCTTATCCAGCTGGAAAATTTCCAGATTTTTCTCCTTAACTCACTCTCTGGCTCTGTGCAAGTTCCCAGAAGGAACTCTGATCCACAGAAAATAGAACCCAAAGATTCAGAGCTCTCAGGCTGTTCCCCTTTCTCATTTTTTACTTGTATCCTGTACCACAAACCTAGAGAACTCAGGTTAGATCTTCCCAAAGAGGTGTGCATTCAGTGGCATGTAAACTTGCCGAAGAAGTAGTTAGAACACTTCCTCTCTGATCCCCACTTCCTCCTCTCCATTCTTTTTCTCTAGCATCTTTTAGACACTATGATATGTGAACTAAAATTCTACCCCACCAAAGATGGTTAACTTTTCTGCAGTAAAAGAAAATGATCACAGAAATCTCTCTTGAGAAGAATCAAAGGTTTTTGTTTTTTTTAAAGATTTTATTTATTTATTTAAGAGAGAGAGATATCACAAGTAGGCAGAGAGGTAGGCAGAGAGAGAGGAGGAGGCAGGCTCCCTGCTGAGCAGAGAGCCCAATGCGAGGCTCCATCCCAGGATCCTGGGATCATGACCTGAGCCGAAGGCAGAGGCTTTAACCCACTGAGCCACTCAGGTGCCCCAGAATCAAAGGTTCTGAAGAACTTCTGCTCTGAACTGTACAAATTTTACTGCCCCCACCCCCCAGTGTCTCCCCCGCCCTTTTCTCCTCAGTAGGGCACATGGCCACTCCTCATCAGAATCTTCTCTAGAAGTGAAAAATGAAAAAGACAAAAGACAAAAGAAAAAAGAAAAAAAGAAGAAAAAAAAAGCTAAGTAGAAAACAAATTGACTTAGCTTTTTAATCGCCCAAGGGAAAAGAGATCTAGATAAGAAAGAAGAAATTAGACCAGTTCAGTTAAAGGATGGTTTCTGAATTGCCTTTGGATTTCATCTTTCCTTCCTTTCTGCTTCATCCCTTATCAGCCAAAATAACTGAAGCAAGCTTTAGGCCAACATTTTAAGAAAGCAAGCCTCTTAAGAAGCAAGAGACAACTGCTAGTTTAAGTGTTGGCTTGAAGGAAAAAACCCGTCTTCAAAGAGGCTGTATAGTGTGGTGCTATGGTTTTTTATTATAATCAGGAGAAACTTTTTAAGACCAATATCTACCTCTGAGCCTCTGTGTGTTAGAAAGTGAGGTAGGGTGTGTGGGGTATGTGGTGGGGGGCACCATGGGGTCTCTCTAGCTTAGCTTCCCCTCATTAGTGGTAGCAGCCAAAGAGGAGGATTCCCAGAGGCTGCCAGATCACATCACCTTGGTAATATTGTGGGCTTTGTGGTCAGTCAGGCCTGGGATTAAATCTCATTTCAATCATCCTACCAACTAGAACATTTTGACCAAAAGTAATAGAACACTCAACTATTTATTAATTATTATTATTAATGCTCCTCCAAAGCCAGGCTCTTTTATCCCTCTGCGCCTCCATCCAAAGTATGTTGGCTTTCACATTCAGGCTGGTTCTGCATTCTGGTAACATGGGGGCCGCAACTCAGGGCAGATCCCCCCCATTTCTGTGTCCATAGAAAGAAAAGGAGCTCTTTCTCTTCCCATGAGGACTCTGACTACTGGGTGAAACTGGAGTTCTATTAGCCAGCATGAAAGGATGAGTGATTACTGGGCAGGCAGTTGAGTGTCTGATGATCCTGAACCTGTTCCCTTAACTGACAAATAGGGAAAACAAAACATATTTGACAAGATCGTTGTGAAGATCAACAAAAGGTGAAATCAGCACGAAGCTCAGAAAAGATATTTAGGTGTTAATCTTGCTTGTAAAGTTCTGAATTGGCTGGAAGATTAAAGACTTGTGTCTTCGTAACATGAAATTTGGTTGTCTCCTTCTGGTAACATACAGGATATGCCGCCATCCAAACGCTAATGAAGCCACTCACCCATCTCTTCAAAGTAACAGATTCAAGTATGACTTCCCAAGAAACCAATGTATTAAGTCCAGTTCAGTTATAACCGTAGTGAATTGCTTGTTCAACAAAAAACCTGAAAGTTGGCCCACTTATTCTGAGGGACACAATTCACCCTGTGAAGAAGTAATTTTCATCTGACATGTGCATAATGCTGCTAACAAACCACATATTCTGATTTTAAGTGAACACGGTCTGTTCATCTTCCCGATGTTACGCATTAAGAGACTTATCTTGAGAGGCATTGTGTTTTTCAGTTTCCTAAATTTATAGGACCACTATAAAAAGCAATAGAATTGCTTTTTAGTCCTCTTTAGTTAAAAATTTGATAAATTTCATTGAAAGAACTAAAAGTCCCATTCAATAAGGATTGTCCTTAAAAAGGCCACTTGGGTGGTTCAGTCAGTTAAGCATCTGACTCTTGATTTTGGTTCAGGTTATGATCTCAGGGTTGTGAGATCGAGCCCTGTGTCAGCCTCCATGCATGGAGCCTGTTTAAGATTCTCTCTCTCTGCCTCTCCCCGTGCCCCTCCCCCTGCAAAAAAAGACCCAGAATTTTCCTGAAAAATTAAAAATGCAAAACCACACTAACATTGTGTTACATATTCTACCAATATTTCTCATGTCACTGAAAAAAAAGTTCAAGAAATATTCAGGATAAACTATTATGTGTAGGGTACTTGCCCTACTGGATGCCATCTTTTTTAAAGCAAGGATTTTATTACCTTCTCCATTCCACACCCTCCCCCATGATATCTCAGTGAAAGCATTTAGAAGTATTGAAATTTCTGAAGACATATTTGGGTGTAAAATATCCACAGTAGCTTAACTAGTTAATACTTAGAGAAAGCTTTCACCTTCTCTGCAACTATAGAAAGCTGAAACACTTGACACAGATTTTGCACATTGAGATCTAGAAGTGTTCACCCATACAACTCTTTGGGAAGTAGTTTGGCCATATGTTTATAAGCCTGTAATTATGTTTCAGGACATCATTTTCGATGAAATAACCCCCAAATATGAGAAATTTTGGGCACATATCTATTCATTGCCCTGCAATTTTAAAGGCAGACATTTGGAGGACCTTGAAATGTCTAACAATAGAAAATGGTTAGGTACATTTTGATTTAGCCACTTAATAGAATATTATATAGCTATTTAAAATATGTGTCAGGAGTTCTCATAACAAGTAGAAATGTTAACACTAGAACATGAATTAGAAAAACAGGATGCCAGATTTTATAATTATTAAAAGTCAAGGACCAAACATGATTCTTTGGTAGGGAATTTTACAAGATAGATGACATGAAATATGTCAAAATGCTACAGGGACTGTGTGTGCAGGATTGGATTGTTTTTTCCTTTACCTTTCAGTCTTTTCCCAACCTTCATCAATCATCATGTATTATTTTATAATTTTAAGAACATTAATTTATATACTTATTAAAAGAACAAGTGTGTCCTTGCTGAAGCTTGCTGGAGACTCCTCCCTAGGATTCTATACATTTCTCTCTACAGATTAAAATCCTGGGGCACCTGGGTGGCTCAGTGGGTTAAAGCCTCTGCCTTCAGCTCAGGTCATGATCCCAGCGTCCTGGGATCGAGTCCCACATCGGGCTCTCTGTTCAGCGGGGAGCCTGCTTCCTCCTCTCTCTCTCTATCTCTCTCTCTGCCTGCCTCTCTGCCTACTTGTGATGTCTCTCTCTGCCAAATAAGTAAATAAAAAAAAAAAAAATCCTGGCTTAACAAACCATACAGCCAGTCATCCTCCATCATACTGCCTCATTTAGCAGACTGTGAGGTACCAAATTGAGGGGCAAGTGATTTTGCCTACACTGGATTTTATGACATTCTGCAGTGCCTAATAAGTACTAGATTACCCAATAAGTACTAGATACCTAATAAGTACTAGATACTGGATACTAAATACCCAATAAGGTGTTTAACTAATTTTATCCTTTTGTAATTTACCCATAAGTTAGTTCAGTCCAAAAAATTCAGTATATTCTAAAAAGGTTTCAACAAATATTTCCATAATTGATCATTTTTTAGTTCTTAAGGAATCCTATGATAGGGGACATATCCTAAAGCTGTTGAAATGTATTTCTCAGAGATCAACCCATGCACCTCATTGCCAGACACACCACTAACTTTTATTAATGGTGTTTATAGGCAGCACATCAGGCCACGGGCAGCTCAGCCTTCAGTAGGCAATGCTCATCGGGCAGCTCAAAGTTCAGGCTTTCCCCGTGCACATCTATGATATAGGCCTACAGATCATTAGTTCTCAAAAGGACAAAATGGAAGGAATGTGCTAATATTAAATCATACTAGTAAGATCTGGGGTAGAGAAACATCCCTTCCCACTGCACTCATTCCTTTTAATTGACAGGGTCTTACCAAGCCATCTGTGTTTCACGAATCCATGTGAAAGGACCAGGTAACTGTACATCGATAATGTCAATTTCAGGGAAAAATTATGGCTTCTTACGTTTATGACTCTCTGATGAGTCTACAAGGGAAGGAGATACATCCAGTGATTCTGATGCAGTTGAGAAACTCTAAGTGGAATTTCTGTGTCCACAAGTACCACGGCGATGCTACCTCTTAGCTCACATACTCTGCAGACGCTGCCCAGTGGCGCGGCTACAACCACATTTACTCTGGCAAAACTCTTGAGATCTCACTCTGGTTAGTACTAGTTAAAATTTATAAAATTTATCCCATCCATTTATCCACATATGTGGAATGAATTCACATAAGTTTATATGCGGCGTTTTAAAGATTTGTTGTTTCCTAAATACTTACTGAGCATCTCTTATGTGGTGCACTCTGGGCTCGACCACGAGGATGTGGCATTGAAGAAGTTGCATATGCTTCTGATTTTCAAGGATCTCAAAACTTGGTGGAGGCAAAACCTTAACAAATCAGCATATAGAAATAAGGAATTATAATTGAGATAAAGACTATGATGGTTCCAGCCATTGCTTTCAGCCATTACTTTCATAAATAAATTTTTGGGGTGCCTGGATGGCTTCAGTTGGTTAAGTGTCTGCCTTCAGCTCAGGTCATGATCCCTGGGTCCTGGGTTTGAGCCTCACATCGGGCTCCTTGCTCCACAGAGAGCCTGTCTCTCCCATTTCCACTTCCCCTGCCTGTGTTCCCTCTCTCACTGTGACTCTCTCTGTCAAATAAATAAATAAATATTTAAAAATTAGAAAGCAAATAAAAAAAATAAATTTTCATGTGTTCTGGTTAGGTCAATAAAATGGAACATCTAACTTCTGAAAAGATACATGATCTCCCAGGCAGACAACTGAAGTAATTGCCTTGTGAATGGTGTGAAGTCTTCAGCAGTTCAGAAGTTCAGACTCAGGGTTCCAGCTCATAATATTTAACTTAGATAGCTAGGTCAGGAAGGTTTTCCAAGATGGGAACTGTTGATGGCAAAGACACAACTTGTGCTGGTCCTAAGGTGGCAGAAATCTCAGGAATCAGCTTTAGAAATTACTCTTCTTGGCTTATATACCAGCAGGTGGTCAAAAGCACTGGGCAGAGGACCCCCACCCTCTTTAAGCTATACCTTCATTCCTGTCACTAGATAACTACTCCATACTTTTCCTGGGACTCCTCCAGGTGTCACCTCTCAAGAATGGCATACATGCAAGATAGCTCAATGCTGTCTGCCTTCCGGGATAGCCATTTGACCAACAGCAAAGTCCCCCCTCTTGGCCACACCAAATAGTGAGCATCCGTAATGCTCCCGTTCTCCCCTTCAACTCTCTTCTTTTACTGTGCAAGTAGGCACCAAGGAAATATTAGTAAGCCCACTGCAGAAGCAAGTGTGCCTAACTAGCAATCATATCTGTCTCTCCTTGCCAGCCCCACCAGTCTCAAGGAGAGCTCTCCTGCAGTGACTCTGCTCCACTGAATTTACAGAATGAAGCTTTATCCATTTCAGAGGGGAGAGGAAAGTCACAACCTTCCCTATCAGCCAGTCAGAGCAACTCCAGAGCTTTGCAAAATTCCCCTCCTTCTTTGCCTATTCTAAGTTTCTGTCAGAGGCAGTGATGGTTAGGGATTTGGGTATCTGGCCGCAGTTTACTCTTCTCTTTAAAATATGGGGTACTTAGTATATGTATTCTCAGCTCGAGGTAATTCCAAGGCAACAGGAAAGGCCCCTTTCACATTTGTAATACACTAACACAATCATAGAACACAAAAATTACTTGTAAATCTACATGGTGGCTGGTCAGTACACAAAACATTTTATACTGTGAAAATAAACAAAACATTATATACATATAGAAACTGAGTAAGTCAAAGTCGGTCAAAGCTTAAGGTTCCTGCTTTGTTGTTGGAGTGAATGCATCCCGAACTATGCAAATTCATCTTAAGTGTTTTGTGGCTCTGACCAGGAGTAGTTTAGCTCTGAGAATAAATTGAAGGTTTATCTCTGGCCCTATTTGGAAAAAAAAAAAAAAGTAGCTAAGAGGAAATATGCAAAGCTCAAAGCTCATCTCATAATGTAATTCTAATTATTTGACTTCTACAGAGTGCTGTTTAAAAGATAAGACACACAAATAATTATTCACAGTCCAACTCAAAAGAGAGGATGGAAAGAATCTGCTCCCCTCACCACCCATTAGAAGTAGCCAAATGGATTGCCCCTGCTGCCAGGTAAATTCTCAGATCAGCAAGACAGGTCATCCAGGAAGGTGGGACGGGAGGAACTGAACAGGTAAGAATATGGAAAGAGCCTTCTTGGACAGTCTTGTGTCCCCTGTGTTTCTTTCCCACTATCACGTGACCACTTGCCGACAGCAGGGTTTTATCCTCTGCTCCCTGACAAGACAGGTTATCATGACGGTGGTTTGATAACCATTCCTTTCTGAGCATAAGTCACATCAGGGCTCCTCAAAAACTCATCATAAGAAAAAGCTTGACTTTTTCCTTTTCAGTGCAGACCAATCAGCTATCTTGTCTACGAAAGTTTAACTATTAGATTGAATGCACATATGTTCATCACAAGCATATACCCTCATTTAGAGATGGCCGTGTCTCATGGTTTGTCAGATGAAGGGAAACTGGCAGTTGAGTTTTCTTCGTATCTTTCCATAACTCTGAGAGAGAGACCCACAAATGGTGTTTCTCTGTTTTCACTTCTGTAGCAAATTGATTTTAGAAGTCCCCAAACCCAATACCTGAGCTTGCCTTCTGATGATAAATATTCAAGAAGGGACTCACTAGGGAATCCATAAGCACTGGAAAATTCCATGGGCAACAGGATGTGGGTATTTCTCACAGCACTAATGGATGAACTCAAGCCTGGACAAGCTCAAGGTTTATAGATAACTTGATCAAAAGCAACACCCACATTGCTAATGTATACCTTAAAAATATAACTTATCATAACAATTTACTCTGCCCAGTCATTAGGGCTATGCAATATTCAGGATGTCTTTTTCTTGCCTATGTAAGATACAAAGAACTTAGAATTTCCCTTGGGTAAGCAAATTGCCTTGAAAAGGATGGAGGTAGCCTTTCTTTCTAACCAGACTAGTTTGGGGCTTGCGTTTCTTTCCAGAGGACTCATTCAGTATTCATGCACAATCTGGTTGCACGGTGGGAAAGTATGGCATTAATTCATGGTGCAGCAGATAAAAAACAAGGCAAAATCATCCTCGACAGCCAAAGGAAATCAATTCTGTTTTTCCCAGGACTTTCTTCAGCTGATCAGAGGGAGCCATTCCCCATCCTGCTTATGATGAAGCTGTTCGGCAAACATCCCTCTGGACCATTCTGATTAAAGCCGTTTTTGCCGACAGTGTTGGCCGGGTCTCAGCCAGTTCAAGGTCTTTTAAGTGCTACAATTTCTTAAAATTGAGAGATTCTATTTGATACCAAAACAGCACTGGCTGGAAAGAAAAGATCATCATGAAGGGCATTTACACAAAGGAGGATTTCTGATTCAATTTCTGTCCCCATGGATGGACTCATTCTGGGCTCAGGATATTACATTTATGATAGGATTTTTTTTCAAGTCTCTCCCGTATCCAGTCTAGCCTGTCTAGTGGTCCATTTTTATTTCCACCTCTCCTTGTAAACTGAGAAATTGGAATTCCTGGACTCTGACAGAATCCCTCTTTTCTGGCATCCTTAGTGACCTGGACAAGCCAGCAGAAATCAGAATTAGGTCCTAGAATAACTGGGTACAAATGGTCCTCAAAACCAGCTCCTGTTTTTCTGCAGAATTGATGGGAGCAAGAAAGCAGGAAACTTCCAGTACTTGCAAAATGCCCTCAGCCTGATTACAACCATAAGCCTTAGCCTCCTTTTCTACCATGCTTATAGATTCCAGATATGCTGGGCATACCTACAGTAAGTTACTTTTCTTCCCCTATTTTCCCCTTCACAGACCTGAGAGAAGAAACAAAACAAGGGAGCAGAAAAATCCTAAAACCCAAACAACTCACAAACTGGAGACTTGGATTTCCAAATAAAATAAGGTGTAAGCTCTATTTGAAAACGGTACTTGACTTTCTGGAAACAGACGCTCAAAATGTGTTTCTCCTAAAAAAAACTTATGAAATCTGAGTGTGGGTGTTGGGGGAGAGGGGATTTGGTGAATTGAAAAGAAATTCTTCTAGCTTACAGTTATTCACTCGGGAAGCAAGGAAAAATTGTGACTGATTTTTTCCCTTTCAATTCTGACACATTATGAACAATGTTCTTCTCTCCTTGTCTAAAGGTGAAAGGGCTCATGGGTGTCACCCCAAAACCCCTTTCAGTGCCACCGCCATGCTGAAAGGAGCCAACTGAGCTGTTAGTATGAAAAAAAAAAAAAATCACTCACTGCATTCAGACAGGTGTAGCCCTTCATTATAGAGTCCTGCTTATTTTATAACCAGTCTGAACTGGTTTTCTCCAGCTTTCCTTAAAGGGCCAGCTCTAAATATATGTCTCAGTATGGTTTATCATTGCTGGATAGAGAGTAAACCAAGCTGAGAACTGATGGAGGTCTTTTATTAAATATCTAAATATATGTGAACACCATACACACACACACACACACACACACTAAGCACTTTCCACAAAGTGCTTTTACTACCACGTAATCAGTTATTATACATAAGCTACTTTTGTTGAAGACAAAGCAGAGAAGGAAGAAAGGAAGGAGGAGAGAGAGACAGGAAGAAAGAGGAAGGAAGGAAGGGAGAGGGAGGAAAGAAGGAAGGAAGGAAAGAAAGAAAGAAGAGAAGAGAAGAAAAAAAGAAAAAAGAGAAAGGAAACAAAATGAGGAAGATAGGGAGAGAGGAAGGAAGTCAGGCAGACAGGCAGGAGGGAGGAGGAGGGAAAGAAAACCTTTTTCTCTTCCTTGCACACATACATAGACTCTAAAGTTTTGTTATGATGTATTGTGTGTATAACATTAAAAGATATCCAAATGAAAGGAAAGATCACTTACAGCATTGCTTCAACAACAGATCAAACTGTTCTCACTTTGCTGTATTCTCTTCCTGTCCCCATCCTGATTTTGTCATCAATTTATTTGCATTTAGTATTGATTCTAGAGTAGTATTGCTTATGAGGAGCGTCATTATTTATTAACCACTTTTCAGAACAAAAAAGTTAAAGAACATTAAATGCATCCTGAGCACAAAAAATCAGCAAAACTGAAAACTGCATCTTAGAATCAAGGAAACCCTTGAGTTACCATCTCATTATAGATATGATTTTGAATATTGGCTTTTTGTATTATCATAAGCATTTTTTAGGGCATATCTCGTCTTCAGAATTCTAATTTTTATAGCATCCTATTAGATTATCAAGGGACATTCTGCTGACCATTGTGCTTTGGCACACATATAATCCTCTTCCCAGGGGTGTGCTTGAGCTGACTGGTACCAGTTTGTGTGAGTCCTTTGTGCACATCTCCTCCGTACTCTGGGTGCAAATTTGTAGCTTAAAATTGTCCCCGGGGGAGTCTTTACTCCCATGGAAATTGGCAAACCTCACAAATTTACCAATACCCTATTACTTATTTCTACCATTTTCATCAGTCTACCTATTACCCTAACGAGTCTCTTTGACCCAGCACCCCTCCCCCAATTTTTCCCCTTCTGGTAGGCGGAAGAATCCCACGAATGGAACAACAATGATGAACTGATAATAAGTGAAGGCTAACACTTCTTGAGGGGCTTCCCCGAAGTCACATAGCTAGTGAGTAGCAGGGCCAGGCTCTGAATAGAGACTGTCTGGTGCCAGAGGTCATCCCCTGAACCTCCGTACAGTCAGCAGCATCCCCGAGCTCCAGCGTGGAGCCCCGACACGTGGAGTCTCTGAAACTCTAGCCTACCAAGCCCCTCCCTTCCCTGTCACAAGCCCAGGAGGAGTCACATATCCTCCCTGGCCACCTAAAGCCGGGCCGCCCCAAAGCTGCTGGTGCCAGGTGGGCTGAGGGCGCCTCTTCCCCTCCCGGCACCATTCGGTTCCAACCGTCAGTGAGTTGCTGCAGCTTCAGTACTCCTTCCTCACAGTTCACCTTGTCTTCCGGCCTTCCTAGGGATGGGGCTAGCCTTCACAGGGTCTCAGCAATGTCACTTCCGTCACCTCCTCGGTCCCTCTCTCTTTCAATGTCTTCTCTTCCTGAGCCTGAGAACAGTCAGTCACCTGTGGCCTCTGCAAAAGACCTCCAGAAAGCCTCTTGGTCAAGAAAGCAAATTGTATTTGCCTTACTGCAGTCAGACAGAATGGCACCCAGAGTCTTCTTGGTGGTGTCTCCGAGGATATTTAAAAGACTTTAGGGTCCGGACTGGATAAGTTAAGGCAGGTCTTTCAAGGCAGGAAAGTGGTTAGGGTTGGGCCAACTGGGTGAGCTTATGATTGGTGGACACAGTCAGCTGAGGCACCTCAAGCAACTCTTAATAAGCAAGACATTAGTCTTCATAAATAAGCGATTATGTTGGGTCATGGTCTCATCTTCCCGGTGTCAGTATTCTCTAAAGTGATTAACGAAATCACTTTTGTTTCTTCCCAGTAATGTGTAGCACAGAGAGGGGAAAAGGGCTTGCTCCCAGTATTGTTTATACAGGAGAGAAAAAGTGGGATATTTTCAGTTCTCAGAGGGAAGAGGCCCTTTCTGCAGGAATGCTTATGAGTTGCCAACGACGAGGCCTGGGGCCATTTCTCACAGGGCCTGGGGCGGAAGCCAGAAACCAGTCCTTGAAGACCATACTGATGCCTGCACAGAGCCCTGTGCACAGGCCTGCCCTCCCATAGCCACTGGTGTTTCTGGATTTAGGTCTCTTTTATACTTTTTCTTCATGCGCGTCCTGGCTTCTGTGACACCCAGGATGCTGACAGGAGGCCTTTGCTAAACACCCTCAGAGTTCTTCAGTGTTTCTGGTCATCGTCTTCCCTTACCAGCCTGAGAAGAAGCTGTACAAATAGGAATGCTGGTAGCTGGCCCAGCTTCTCAGGGTTCTACCCGTGGATGCCCAAATTAAGGATTTCACTTACATGTTTCCTCCTAAACGCAGGAGGCAGTTTTCTTCTTTTGAGTCATGAGCAGAGGATGATTTCTAAAAGTAGAAACACAGAGTAACAGAAAATGAATGCTTTCATGGCTCTTGACCTGATTTGTAGTGCCGGCTCCCTTCTGTAGAGGGTCGTAACCATTTTCACTGCCTGCGGCAATGCACGAGTGTGCCGTGTCACAGAGAGGCTAACATTAGGTTTTATGATTCAAAACCTATACACCCTAATTATAATGTTATCTCTCATACTTACACTTACATTTCTGTGATTTCGGAGGAGGCTTAACATTGCAACATTCATCGCATCTTTGTAATAATGATCGGAATGGACAAATAAACCAAAACAAAATTTTGGAAGCACTAGAGATGCCCCCCACCCCCAGATAACCATTGTTCGTATCGTTGGCTCTATCTTGAAAGATCTTTAGATTTCTTTCTGCCTATGAATACATTCTTCCCTTTTTTCTCTAAAAATGGGGTCACATTGTTTGACCTAGTTTTTAACCTGCTTTTTGTCACACACCCGCATATTTTGAAAAATTTTCCCCTGAAATAGTATCTATCTCTAATACCGTTGTGCTGACAGAACATCAGTCCATTGTTCTAAGGCAGCATAAATAGTGTAAGTCATGGGGATGAAAGGGGCAGCACAGAGGTTATAGTGGATGATACTGTAATAAAGTTTCATGGCGACAGATAGTAGCGACACCTGTGGTGAGTCCAGCATGACGGAGAGAGATGTTGAATCACTGTATTATACACCAAAAACTAAGGCAGCATTGTGTGTCAACTGTACTATAATCAGAACAAAACAAAAAATGTGGACTATAGTGCCCAACGACTTGGTGCAAATGCCAGGTAAGCCAGTTAGTAGCCATGTGACTTGGGGCACGTTATTTATCCCTACGATTTAGTTTACTGACTTGTAAAATAGTGATCATAATACCACTGCCTCCTAGGGTGGTTTTGGAGACAAAATAAATTAAAACTTGTAATACCATGTGAAGTATTTGCTGGAAATAATACTAGGTGTGCCATAATTACTTAAACCCATATTATTAGGCATGTCAGTTACTTCGTTTTTACTTCTGTTACAAAAGCTGTTGTGATGAACATTTCTTGAGATACATTCCTAAGTATTAAATTGTTTGGTTGAAGAACACATACATATTTAAGGCTTTTGGTGCATGCTGCTAAATTTTCCTATAAGCATTATAGGAGGCATCTTCCTTGATGTTAGCAACCGATTTCCTATAGATTCTTTGCCTTCCTGAGACAGGTGAAGCCTGGGAAGTAGACATGATCTGACTGGAGAGCCAGAGGCACAATTTCCTGTGGCCTCTTTGTTCTGCCCATCATAATCTCCTCATTAGTGGGCTCAGGACTTTGTCTACTCCAGAGAACATTAGCCACTTAGGCACTATTTTAAAGTGAAAAATAATAACTGGTAATATTGCATTTTGGGTTATCATTAACTTGAGCTAAATTACAATGAGACATCACCAGAAATAAATGGAAGGTTTGGAGGAATAACAACCTAATTTATTATAACTCCACATGAATGCAATGAGCATTGGACAGGCTTATCATGACTGGTACTTCAAAAGACTATGCTTGAGATCAGCGGCATCCAAGGAAGGCCGTGTGAACGTGGCAGCTGTGGGCCATGTTATCTCAGTTATTAAGTCAGTTGCTAAACCACATTTATCATGATACTTTATTATGTGTCCAATTTAAAGAGGAAAATTTCATTGTGCAAGAGAGTCCAATACTGGCTGCTTTATCATAATTAAGGACACATGCAACAACATGGATTTCTTGGAGAAACATACATTACTGTATCTGGAGGAGATGCTATGGTCATGTCCTGGCTAGAAAAAAGTTTTATTTCCTAAAAGAAACCATTTTGTGGTATATATTCTTTCCTGCCTTACCTCCCTTCCCCACAGGAGTCTCAGTGGGGTTGATCTAGTCACTTCTGTGTGTGTATGTGTATGTGCCTTTTTCCCTGCCTTGGCAGGTTACAAGTTTAATTGTAATATCGAAAAGACTTGTCACTTGGTCAAGGAAAAAAATAAGGCATATCTAAAGTAAAGGTGGGGGGCGTCTGGGTGGCTCAGTGGGTTAAAGCCTCTGCCTTTGGCTCAGGTCATGATCTCAGGGTCCTGGGATCGAGCCCCGCATCAGGCTCTCTGCTCAACAAGGAGCCTGCTTCCCCCTCTCTCTCTGCCTGCCTCTCTGCCTACTTGTGACCTCTCTCTCTGTCAAATAAATAAATAAAATCTTAAAATAAATAAAGTAAAGGGGGAGAAGTTGATATTTTTGTTATTACCTGAGCTTTCCCGCTGAAAGGAATGAAATCATACCTATCAAAGCTTTCATTTTAAGGAATGGTTATCTACTTCTTTTTTTTTTTTTTTTAAAGATTTTATTTATTTATTTGACAGGCAGAGATCACAAGTAAGCAGAGAAGCAGACAGAGAGAGAGGAGGAAGCAGGCTCCCTGCCGAGCAGAAAGCCTGATGCAGGGCTCGATCCCAGGACCCTGGGATCATGACCTGAGCCGAAGGCAGAGGCTTAACCCACTGAGCCACCCAGGCGCCCCTGGTTATCTACTTCTTGTTTAATATTGTTCAGATGTCAGCTTCCAGCCTTTCCGTTCCCTGCTTCAGGTCATGTGCCCAACTACTAATGTGCTAATTCCTGAGAAAGAAAGAGTTAGAATATGCATGTCGTCATACTAACTCTCTTAAGTTGCTCTGGAAAGAAAGTTTGAGGACAGAGGTTGAATCTCTTGGCCCAAATGAGGTGATGGGCTAACCTCTCTCCCTGATACTCTTCCTCCCCGAAACCACACAGATGGGAAGGTGAGTGTTTATAATGTGGCAGCGCAACAATAAATTCATCTGTCATTTACAGTTTATTATTCACTCTAATGTATTATTCAAGAAACAAAGACCTAGATAAAGAGAAGGGAAGACAAGGCACTGAAACTGACCATACATTAAGCATCAATTATAGACTAGATATGCTAATATATGATAAATGACTTAACCTCACATCACAACCGGGAGATAATGTATATCCTGGCTTGGCAGACAGAAATTGCATCATTGAGGTCAACAAAGACCATTGGTATTTAAGTCTTCAGCAGTCACCAAGTGCATTACAGAACTTATCAGGGTCTTTAATTTGTTAATTAGCATTGTGGTTCTTCAAGAAGAGGACATCATATACAGAATTGCCCAGCTTATTTGGCACAAGTCCCCACTCCCTCTTCCACATACAAACAACCACACTTTTTTTTTTTTAACAGAGTATCTTATCAATTAATGTTTCATAAAATACATTTAGAAAATACCCTTCATTGTACTGGTAAGATATTGGAGACACGGAGAGGCTAATGACTTTTTCAAGCTCATACAGAGAATTGGTGTTCAGCGCTAGGCCATCTTTTTTCAGTTCATCCCACTCAGAACAGATCTTCACCTTCAGCAGTCATAACATTTGTTTAACATGAAGCCTCCTAGGCGGTTAACAAAAAAAGAGAGAAAGAAAGAAAAAGTTGAACTCTAGCTGATAAATATTTTCTCCTCTAGTTTTTTTCTTTTTTCCTATATATTATTCAATATTAATTCTCAACTAGAAGTAATAAAAGCAAGTAGTTCCTTATTTGTCCTAAACAAGCAAACGAACAAACAAAAACCCCCAAAAATCAAAACACAAGATACTGAACCTTTGTTGAGAAATGAGATTTCCTGGAGAGGTTTATCAATCTGTGGTTTCAGCAGGCATGGTGCAGTGATTAAAAGCATCACCTTTGGTTGGGACAGGCAGCCCTAACACATATCTGGCTATGTCCCTTAACTGCTGGGTTCTTTAAATTTAATGAGGGCAGTGTCTAATTGGTTTTGTTCAACAGTATATAGGCACTGTTGGCTTACAGATCCTTAAAGAATAATAGTTAAGCATTATCATTCCAGTGACCCACAAAGTCGCTCATGATCTGCTTCCCCCTTTACCTCTCCAGCCTCCTCTAAATTCTACTCTCCCCTCACTCAACCTGCTCCATCTACACTGACTTCCTACCCATTTGTTGAGGCTTCCAGGCCCATTTAGGGCCTTTGAAAGTGGCATTCTCTCTGCCTAGAATCCTCTTCCTTAAAACAGCTCACTCCCTAACACTCTTTGTATCTTTACTCAAAAGTCGCCATCTTTTTGCTCTCTATTCGTATGTAATAACCTGTTTCCAAAATTCATAGCTTAAATAACAACAGTTGGTTATTGCCGTATCTTATGATTCTGTGGGTCAGGACATCAGCCGTGGTACAGAGAGGAGAGCTTGTTTCCGCACCCCAGTGTCTGGGGCTTCCGCTGGATGACTTGAGTAGATGGAGATGGAAACAGGCAGGGGAGTTTTTCCCCTCCCTTCACATGCTTCTCCCAGTACATGGCTCTGGCTCCCTCTCAGCACGGCACCCTCAAAGTAGTAAAAATCCTTTCATGACATTTCTCAGCTCCAGGAGGCTGAAGTGAAAGCTGACAGCCCTTTTGAAGCTAGGCCAGCAACTAGGCGTAGCACAGCCTCAGCCAAACACTGTGGGTTGGGGTTAGGGTTAGAGGACACCAAATAGCCCAGTTCTAGGGGAAAGGTATAAAAATTGACCCCCCTTTTTAATAGGAAAAGTGGCAAAGAACTTGAGCCCTCATTAACCTGTTGCATGATTCAATAAGGTCTTCCCAATCAATCCTATTTAAAATTCCAACCCCCCCCCCCCCAGTTTCTATCCTTAATCTTGCCTTATTTTTCTGCTTTGTTCACTGCTGTATCTTCAGCAACTAGAATAGTGGGTGACAGATTGTAGGCGCTCAATAGATAGTTACTGAAAGGAAGGACAGAGGGAAGGAAGAAAGGAAGAACTGGGTTAAGTGAGGGTAAGTGAAACCCTCAGTTTTCTCATCTGCAAAATGAGAATAATACTACATTCATTCTAAGCTTCTTGTGGGAATTGAATGAGATCAGTTATATAAAATATTTAATAGAGAATCTGGCAAATACTTAGTAACTATTAATTTGAGTGACCACTAGGTTCACTCAAATGGGTTTCAGAAAGATCATAAAATAGATTCAGACACTGTCCTCCTGGGTACCCTGTAACATTCTGGCATATGGATGAGCTGGACAACTTCAAACAAACGAAGGCTTCACTCTCCAGGATAATTGAGTTGAACCACAAAGGGAGAGTGAAGATTTGATGCAAGGGGCAGGAGTCATTTATTTTAAAAATGAGTTTCCTTTTGAAGTGAACATCAAAGTTGCTAGAAAGATCCTTAATAAAAATGAGCATCATGAGGGGTCACTATTTATATTTCACCAAGCAGGGAAACCTCATTTGAGTGCTATCATTTGCTCCTTAATTGATTGACTATAAATAGTAATCCAGTCATTTATTTCCTCTCAAAAGGCCTCCTAATTTGTTCATTTGAGCATTAAAGCAATGCTAATGCAGATTTTCATCTCCTCTCAGCTGGAGAATCGTGGATTTTTTTTTTTTTTTTTTTTGGTAAGAAACATCCAGATATCCTACCTACTTCCATTTCTATATCTCTCTTTGTTTCTTCCTCTTTACAGAGCTGTCGAGAGTTAACCCAAGACATCATTGTGGGTAGTAAAAGTCCTGGGGTCCTAAAAGGGGCAAATGGAAGGAGAAACAGCAAGAGCACAGAACTGCAAAGTTCCCAAGCGCAGGTGTCCGCTGCCTCAGGTATCTGGTTGAGCTTGACCCAAACCATTCCATGGCCTGTGGTTCTAGGGCAACCCCCTGCCCACTGCCAATTGAGAAAAGTGCTCAGAAGCTTCCTTTCTTGTGGAGTGCTACCTCTGGGACCCCCAGTCTTTTTCCTATACCATTCCGTTATTCCAGACAATATGCCCAGGCTGTTCATGAACTTTTACTTAGAAATTCCATTTTTCTCAAGTGTTTTATGACTTAGGTAACCTGATTAGAAATGAGGGTGGTCTTGAAGTGGAATCACTCCATATGTCAAGAGACCTTTGCTCATTTCCTCTGCCAGACACTCTTTTCCCTGTCTTCCTCTCCCTGCTTCCTCCCTCTTTGGAGAAAAAAAGCAAGTCTCAGGCTTGAGAGTTCTGTCCTCATTCAGGCCCTGAAAGCTCAGATTCTACCCCCAAATGGACTTACCTAGGCATTTTCTCATTGAGGAAGATGTGTCTCTTCCTTTAGGGAGTTCTTGAGCAGGAAGAAAAGTAAGTCATCTCCCTGAATCTCCTTCTCTTGCTTTGAACAAGCTCATACCCCCCATCTGATTTACCAGCCCTTCGGGCCAATCATCACCTGAAATCACCATCTCATGAGAACGGACAGAACTGTAATCTCATTATAGGAAAAAAGGCTATTATCCTCAACTTCCAAACTGCCCTTTTGAAAATAAAAATTGTCATATATTTAAACTTTCCTCGGAATAAAATGTCTGGTTGTTCATGGAGTATAAATGAGAATTTCCAAATCTTGGCTGGCAAATCATCCTCAAGAGCAAAATTATTTATCCCGGGGCGCCTGGGTGGCTCAGTGGGTTAAGCCGCTGCCTTCGGCTCAGGTCATGATCTCAGGGTCCTGGGATCAAGTCCCACATCGGGCTCTCTGCTCAGCGGAGAGCCTGCTTCCCTTCCTCTCTCTCTGCCTGCCTCTTTTGTGATTTCTCTCTGTCAAATAAATAAATAAAATCTTTAAAAAAAAATTATTTATCCCATCCCATGAAATGTACACGTGGGCGTGCACCCTTCACCTTGAAGGAGACTGAGGTGATCTGGAGGGCAAAAGTGGGGAATGGTCCAGGCTTTCTGCTACATGTGGGGCTAAGATTTAGATCACCCAAACTGAAGCTTTAGACACATGCCATGGGAACCTGGGTTTCATTAGTGAATGGGGAACTGTCAAAAGTTTTGTTTTTACAAACAGTTTAAGAAAAGCATCAGATTCAGATAGCAAATCTGCAACTTAATAGCTAAGCATCCTTAGGCCAATTATAAATCTTCCCTGAACTTCTTTTCCCTCATCAGCCAAATAGGAAGAAGGATGCCCACTTCGCAGGGATGTTGTGAGAATTAAGTTATATATAAACGTATAAGAAGGTCTCAAAAAATGTCAGTCTCATAATTTCCTCCTAAAATCAGGTAAAATACTAGAGTCATAACTTAGACAGCCTTCACTGTCATGCATTTCATTTCTGTAAGATTGTTCTGGAATTAATAGCTGTGGTGGCAGTTCCAGTATTGATGGAATTACTTCAAGCCACACTGCTTTCACTCTGACCAAGATGACTCAGCATTGCTGTAAGATGCTTGTTTGTGCTTCATAGCAGGTCGCAAGGACCAGGCCATTCTCTTTGTAACAGAGGAAGTACTATTTCAGAAGTGGCAAAACTTTCTAAGGTTGATTCTGTAAAATGGACACCCAATAAAGCCATAATATTGACAGCCTTCTGCCCTGCACAGCACTTAAGGTACATTAGAGTACCGTCTTTGGAATTGCTAGTGAGGTGCCTTTTAGATTGATTTACATCTGTAGGAGGAGTGGTGCCGAAGTTTCCTCATTTCTCATGAATGTTAATCTCTTCCTTAGATACTGTCCCTGCAGATATGCTTTAAAGAATCTATAAATTTTCCTTAAGCCCTTATGCAATTTTCTATTTATATCCTAGCAACGATGAAGCAGTTGACCTAGCGTGATAAATAAAACAGTATTGGTACTTGATTGTAGTTCCATATTTTTCATTGTAGTTCCATTCCTCACTTTTATTTGTAATCTGACCCAACATCTTTTTTGCTTGGTCCAATAGTTCCATGTCCATTTGCTCATTTAAATGGCAGGGAGAAGGCCATTTGGTACTACCATTAAGTATTAGGACCCCCATTTTATAAACTCAAAGTTGAGCTTCAGGGAAAAAGAAATCAGTAACTATTGCTTGGCCATAATAAATAAGAGAATGGAAGAAGGTTTCAAGGACTCAAATTTCTTGACTTTTAGTGATAACTCTTTTAAGTCAGCTAGGCTGTTGGTGAAGATTCTGATGAGAACCTACCTTGGCAGAGGAACATGAGATCTTAACCTACCCTATCTATAAATGGAAGCTTTAACCTGGCTCCAAAACCAATTTGTTGCCTGCCAAGCTCAGTGGCTTTTTAGCATCCATCTGACTTGTTCCTTGCTGCCCAGTGGCCTGTGCTGACTATGACTCCTGACTTGTTCCTTCCTTCCTGCTTGGCTCCTTCCATTTTCTGCCATTCCCATTGTCTAAGTAGGACTGGCTGGCCTCCACTGATATCCCAATCTGCTTCATTCCTTCTTTGAGTTAGGCTTCAGCTCCCAGTCTGGGCCTCCAATTTAGCCTCTCACTATTGAATCGCTAAATCCCCAAGAATTGTCACTGATGGTCTTGTCCCAAATGGGACTTCTTAAGGGTCTGCTAGCTCTACTACAGTGACCCTCTTCTGCCATCCTCTGGGCTAAACTGAAGCTGACCAGCCACCTTCCTCCATTTATCCTTCCCATTCCAACTGAGAGCATGGATGGATAGTAATGGTATTTACCTTTCTAGGTGAAGGCACTTTGGAACAACAGTGGTAGCAACAAAGTAGGTGAAACTCTGCCCTATAGTGGTATGCCTAGATCCTGGCTGTGAATAGTGAGAACTACATCCAGGTAGGCTCCTGTGTAAGTATGGTGGACGTTGAAGCTTAGGAATTATTGAGGTGAAAATGGAAGCCTGAGCTAAGAACAAACATTAAGAAAAACGTACCCTTTTCTCAGAATGTGATAAGGGAGGACTAAGCAAGTGAAATATGTAACTGTTGGTTTTATGAGGTCATTTTTGCTTTAGTGCTAATGAATACTTGGAGGCCTAATTACCAAGACAATATTAACACCTCTTGTGTTTGACAAAAGAGATGCCAAAGTGTTTTAAAAAAAACAAAGGTTTTTGGCATTTTTAAAAAATCCACTGTCTGTAATAGGCACCCGTAAAATCCCTGTGTAACACTCACGTTGCTCTTGGTGGTACGATAATTATTGCATCAAGCAGACTTAGATGAGTTTATTGGCATTTTCTTGAGAGGGAATGGAAATTTTATGCAAGCACACCATCAGGAATTTTTCTTGGACATGCCAGGGAAGTTTTGAATTTTGAAATTCAGCTGGAGAGTCTCTCTGGAAAATATTTTACTATGCTAGCAATCCTGACAGTCTCCAGAATAAGAATGCCTAATGTGGGGGCGCCTGGGTGGCTCAGTGGGTTAAGCCGCTGCCTTCGGCTCGGGTCATGATCTCGGGGTCCTGGGATCGAGTCCCACGTCGGGCTCTCTGCTCGGCAGGGAGCCTGCTTCCCTTCCTCTCTCTCTGCCTGCCTCTCTATCTACTTGTGATCTCTCTCTGTCAAATAAATAAATAAAATCTTTAAAAAAAAAAAAAAGAATGCCTAATGGGATGGGACAAATGATCCCAATATGATTTATTTAATAATGATATAATAAAGTAGACATGTGGCCTTTGTGCTTAACAAATCTCATTATAAAACACACAAAGGAAGTAATCAACACTAAAAACTTGCAAATTCTGAATAGATCTGATGCCCAGCTTCTGAATATTAAGAAACTTGTCAAACTTACTGTGTCTCCTAGCAAGGCAGCTCTCAGATTTATGGCTCCTGAAAACCCAGTATAACAGTAATCGATTTGTAATTGCTTTGTATTCTTTCATCCCTGCGGGTTGTAGTGGAGGCAGTGGGTGGAGTATTGGTTAACTCCTTGGGGCAAATAGGAATAAAGTCAGTGGTAGCACTTTGGGGATTATTATAATTATTATCATTATTATTAATTATTTTACAAATTTACAAAAGGAGGAAAGAGCTTATTGCGATGGTCATCTGTCTCAGGTCCATGTAGCTATTTTCATAGTCGTTGCAACCATTGCCTCCTGCCTCAGCAGTTTGACCTTAGTGTGTGTTGTCCTGTAGCAAATGATGCACTCACAGCAACTTTAGTTGCTCAGTAATTTACAGTGGAGCTAGGCTAAAAGAAATAACTTTCTATTCGTTTATTAAGTGGTTAGGTCTAAACAACTGAATGAGTCCTTTGAAAAACAAATAAAACAAATTAAAAAAAAAAAAACGAATCTTGGAGGCGCCTGGGTGGCTCAGTGGGTTAAGCCTCTGCCTTGGGCTCGGGTCATGATCCCAGGGTCCTGGGATTGAGTCCCGCATGGGGCTCTCTGCTCAGCGGGGAGCCTGCTTCCTCCTCTCTCTCTGCCTGCCTCTCTGCCTACTTGTGATCTCTGTCTGTCAAATTAAAAGAAAAAAAAGAGAATCTTTTAATTTTTACTCTTTAATCATTATGTTCCAATATAATCATATATTCCATTGATGATGGAATGTGTATGCCTGTTGGGCACTGCATAACTTCTCAAACCTCGAAATCATATGTGGATCTCACCACTCTCATTTCCTATTCCACATTTGAGCAACTGCCAAAAATCTAGTTTCATAAGGATATCATGACATTGAAAGAAATGTAGTAGTGTGATCTAACGTTGAAATGCAAACTACTTCGAGTTAATAGGTTGCAGGATAGGCAATAGAGATCAAATATCCCTGTATTTCTCTTGAACATATCCATGTCACCTATGAATTCACTGTGCTGACCCGGAGTCCCTTGGTGTTCAGTTTAGAGCAAGGATCTGTAGTTTCAGGTCACAGAGGCACCAAACTATTCTTGCATTCAAAGTTACATATTTTTCATCAACATGGTCCTTACATGTAAATCAACTAATTCAACTCACTCTCATACAAAGAATCAGAATCTTTTCCAACATAGGAAGAAAAATTAGTTGTTTTAGACTTACTGAAAGATATTATATCTATATTTTGCAGGTGATATTCTCAAGTAGAATAGGTATTATCACTCCTGAATTTTAGCCAGCTAATGAGAATTCAATGATATCTTATTGTTATTCCAATTTACATCTTCTTGAATGGTACTGAATTTGGACATTCTAAAATATGTTGGCCATTTAGATTATCATTCTCAGCTTTGCGCAGTGGCAGTATCGTAGCCAATGAGGTTTATCCGAGGCGCGATTATTGCTAATAGATTATCATTCTGTAAATTGTCTGTTACAATTTTGGTGGGAAACTAAAATTTAAAATACAATACCACTTACAATTGTTCAGGAGAAAAAAAAAAAAGACCCTGAAATACTTAGGTGTAAATCTAGCAAAATGCTATAGGACTTGAATGCTAAAAACTATACAATGTAAATAAAAGAAATCAAAGATCTAAATAAATGAAGGTACATGCCATGTTCATGGATTAGAAGATTCAACATAATAAAGGTATTAATTCCCCCAAAACTAATAAATAACCTTAACGCAATTTCTGTCAAAACACCAGCAAGATTTTTTTGTAGATATAAAACAAGATTATTCTAATGGCAAAAGAACTAGAATAAAAAAAATTTTCTTTTGGAAAAAAAAAAAAGAGAGAGAGAGAGAAGACCAAAATGGGAGGAATAAATCTACTCAATTTCAAAATTATTCTATAGCTACAGAAATTAAGACTGCATGGCATTGACAGTAGGTAGACTGTCCCATGGAACAGAACAGAGAACCTAGAAATGTATTTATAGAAATATGCCCACTTGACTATCAAAGTTAAAAACTTTGATGTACAAAAGACTATTTTAAGAGAATGAGAGGACAAGTTGCAGACTGTCAGAAAATATTTGCAAACCACATATCTAACAAAGCACTAATTCTTGAATATATTTAAAAATCTCAAAATCCTACAGTAAAAAACACAAAATCCAATTAGAAAATAATTAAAAGACTTAAAGAGACATTTCACTGAAGATGATATATAGATGGCAAATAAGCCTATGAAAAAAATGTTCGGCATCGTTGGCTATTAGGAAATTGCAAATTAAGACCACAGTGAGATATCACTACATACCTATCGTAATGGTTAAGATAAAAAATAAAGACAGCAAATGCTGTGGGGGTTTGGAAAAGCTGGATCACTCATACACTGCTAAGGGGAATGTGAGATGCCCCATTCTGGAAAACAATTTCTAATTTCTTTAGAAATCAACATGCAACTAGCAACCCAACCCAGCAATCACCCTCCTGGGCATTTGCTCAGAGAAATTAAGATTTACGTTCACAAAAATGTCTGTTCACAGATGCTTATAGCAGCTTTATCTGTAATTGCTGAAAACAAGAAACAACCTAGGTGTTCCTGCATGAGTGGAATAGTTGAACTGTGTGCATCCCTACCATGGAATTCTACTTAACCAGAGGGAGCAAACTGCTGATACACACAACAACTTGGATGGATCTCCTCCAGAGGATTGCACTGAGGGAAAGAAGTCAATCCCCAAAGTTTACATACCATTTGAGTTCATTTAAATAACATTCCTGAATTGATGCAGTATTGGAAATGGAAAACAGATTAGGTGGGGGGAGCAGTGAGGGAAGCAGATGTGGCTTTAAAAGGGCAATGTGAGGGATCCCTGTGGTGATAGAAAATGTTCTGTCAGGGCACTTGGTGGCTCAGTCAGTTAAGTGTCCAACTCTTGATCTCAGCTCAGATCATGAGTTCAAGCCCTGCATTGGGCTCCATCCTGGGCATAGAACCTACTTAATTTTTTTTTTTTAGGGGTGCCTGGGTGGCTCAGTCAGTTAAGTATCTGCCTTCAGCTCAGGTTGTGATCCCAGGGATCCCGGGCTACCTGCTCAGCAGAGAGTCTTCTGCATCTCTCCCTCCCTCTGCCCCTCTACCTCCCCGCTACATGTGTCCTCTCTCTCTCTCTCTCTCTCTCAAATAAGTAAATAAAATCTCTAAAAAAGGTTTTTTGTTTTTTTTTTTTAATGTCTTAGGACTCCTGAGTGGCTCAGTCAATTAAGCATCTGACTCTTGGTAATGCCTCAGGTCATGATCTCAGGGTTGTGAGACTGAGCCCCACTTGGTGATCCATGCTCATTGTGGAGTTTGATAATCTCTCTCTCTCTCCCTCTTCCCTTCCTCTCTCTCTCTCTCAAATAAATAAATCTTTAAAAAATGTTCTGTATATTGACTGTATCAATGTCAATATCCTGGTTATATTGTACTAGAGTTTTGTAAGATGTTACCATTGGGTGGGACTGAGTAAAGGGTACAGAGGAACTCTTTGTGTTATATCTTACAATTTCATGTGAAACTACAGTTAGTTCCAAATTTAGAAAAAAGTTTAATTTAAAAATAAATTTAGTTCCAGGGCACCTGGGTAGCTAAGTCAATGAGCATCTAACTCTTGATTTCAGCACAGGTTATGATCTCAGAGTCATGGGCTCCACGATCATTGAGGAATCTGCTTCTCTCTCTCTCTCTCTCTCTCTCCCCCTCTGCCCCTACCCCCACACTTTATCTCTCTCTTTTTCTAAAATAAATAGGTCTTTTAAAAAATAAAATAAATAAAAATAAATTTAGTTGCGAGATTTAAAAACAAAAAATCTTTTCTCTCTGTTGGGGCACCTGGTGGCTTTGTCAGTTGGGCATCAGACTCTTGATTTCGGCTCAGGTCATGATCTCAGGTTTGTGGATCGAGCTCTGGGTTGGGCTTTACACCCAGCTAGGAGTCTACTTGAGATTCTCTTTTTCCCTCTCCCTCTATACTTACCCCACCTTTCTTTTTAAAAAAATCTTTTATCACTGTTGTAAGTGGACTATTTCCTCTAGTTCATTTCTGCATACTACTGTTAAGTAGAGAGAAGTCAATAGCTTTTCAAATTTCTATATTCTTATATTTTATCTTTAGGCACATTACCAAATTCTCATATTAATACTGGTAGATTTTATTAGTGTGTCTTGATTCTTTGTAGATATACAATAATGGAATTAGCAAAAAAGAGGTCATTTCAACTATAATTTTCAATGTATCTACCAGTTAATTTTCTTTTTTTTCTAAACAATTTCAAACAATATTAAATAATAGCAATAATAATAATGAGAATTCTGATCTAATTACTGATTTTAATTGAAGTGATTATTTTATTATTTTATTTATTCTATTTAGATTTGGTTTGCTTCTATTTTTTTAAGCAGTTTCCAGCCATTTCTATTTTACTTAGTATTGTTTTTCTGTATCTATAGATATGATCATGTGGTTTCTTTCCTTTAATGTATTGATCTAATTAATTATTTTGGTAAGTGTCCTGATAATTCCATTTGTATCACTGGAGTAAACTCTATTTGGTCTTACTGTATTTTTGTATACACTGCTGAATTCTTTTGCCAATTTTATTTAGAATTTTCATATCTATATTCCTAAATGAGGTTGGGTATGCTTCTCTATTTTTCTACTACTCTTTATGAGATTTTGGTATGAATTTATGCTTGTTCCATAAAATTATTTAGGGAGCTGTCTAGCTTTTTCTATGGCCTGTAATAGTTGAAGGAACATGATAATTATCTATTCTATAAAGGTTAGATAAATCTCAGCTGTGAACCCTATGGTCCTAGTGCCCTTTTCATTGATGGTTCTAGAATCACCTTCACCAGCTTCCAGCTTGTCTACAGTTGTTGGTCTGTTCAATTTCTCCACTTCTTAAAGAGGTTTGAGTAATTTATATTTTGCCAAAGCAATCATTTCCCTTTGGGAAATAATTTGCATGTAATATTCTTTTAATCTTTTCTACATCTGTGATTGTTCTTTTTCTTTTATCTATAGTCCGACTGCTAGGTGTTAGTCTATTTTATTTTACACTGTTTTTCAAAGAACTACCTCTCAAATTTACTTATCCTTTCTAACATTTGTATTCCTTGTCTTCTGTTTTGTTGAAATAAGATTTTTTTAAAAGATTTTTTATCTACTTATTTTAAAGAGAAAGAGCAGGCACACAAGTGGTTGAGTGGGGGGAGGGGCAGAGGGAGAGGGAAAGACTCTCAAGCCGACTCCATACTGAGAGTGGAGTCTGTTGCAGGGCTCGATCTCACAACCCTGAGATCATGACCTGAGCCAAAACCAAGGAAGAGCCCCACGTGCTTAACCAACAAAGCCATCCAGGCACCCCAAGATAAGCTTTTATCTGCATTTGTTCCTCCTCCTAATTTCCTATGATTTATTATATTGCTCTTCTAGTTTCTTAAGATCAATACCAAGTTTCTATATTTTTACTTTTATTCTTTACTAATAAAAAACATTTAAGGCTATACTTTTTCCAAAGAGTCCCATAGGTTTTGATAAGCATTTGGTTAGTTGCTTTCTAGGTTGTTTGAAATTTCTTTTTACTCCCCCTTCAACACAAAGATTATCGATGAATTTTGTTTTTAAATTTCAAAGCAAATAAGTAAAGAAGAGTTTTGGCACTTTTTAATTCTTATTTCTATAAAGCCAATTTACATAATTGTTCCATAGACATAAAGAAAAAGTCTCCTATTTCATGAGGATAAGATAGGTATGTATGTGTACATGTGTGAACATACGTGTGTGTACATACATGTGTACGTGTGTGTAATTCACGTATGTGTCATATACATGTGTGCCGTGTGTCTGTGTATTCACTTATTTTTTTGTACAAGCCAATTCCTCTGGAATTTTTATTTGTTTATTTGTTTATTGTTTTATTTATTTATTGTTTATTATTTATTGCTTATTGTTTATTTATATATTGTATTGTTTATTTATTAAATCCGTCCATTTCGAGACAGGGGTATTGAAATCTCCTATAGTAATTGTATTTTTATAACATTCTCTTGCCTAAGTTTTGTTCCACATATGTACAGATGATCTTTATGTATGCATGAATTCAGGTTTACATACCCTTTTCAAAAACTGTGCAACTTATAAATTCATGGCACCTTTATTTACTCTGGTAAGTACTTTAACCTTAAATTCCATCTTGTTTATTAGAACTATCACCAATCCTGCCTTTGTTAAATTTGTATTTTACTGAATTCATCCCCTTATGTTTAATCTTTATTATTTTCTCTAACTATGCTTCTTATAAACTGCATTAAGCAGTTTTTTAAGCCAATAAAGACAGTCTTTGTATTTTAATGGGAGAATTCAGTCCTTCTACATTTATGCACTGCCTGTTCTATTCATTTTGTTTCTTCCATCATATTTTATGTTTATTATTTATTTTACATTGTTATTTTCTTTTGTTCATTTTCCTTACTTTTGCTCAAATGATAAAATTGCTATTCCTGTCTCCTCATTAGTTTGGAATTTTTTCCTGTTAATTTTCCTTGGAAAAATCAGGGCTGGTTATCAGGAGCTCTGTACTGGCATGTCAAATTTGAGATACCTGTGGAATGTTAACTGGAGGGACAGAGCGGGCAGCTCTGCTTATACCCCCTTGTCCAGTTATATTTTCACGCTTGACTATTGCATGTGGGGCATTGGAACAGGGGGAATGGGTGGGGAGTTTGGAGACTGTTTTTAGAGTTCAAGGAGTTTCAATTTTGCCTCCTATTTGACTGTAGTTCTGAGACTCTTTCTCCAGTCTGGCCTGAAAGGGTGAACCTTGAATATGTGCGCCATCTCCCAGACCATCAAGGATGAGTATGATTTTGCTTTTAAAACCTGGCTTCCTAGGAGTCATCTCCGAGTAGAGTAGCTTACTCATCTGCTGTTGGTCTGAATCTCTACTTAATCCCCTTGAGCTTATAAGGCCTCCTTCTTTGGCTGATGGATCTCTGGGTGGTTTAGGAGATGTTTTGGTGTCTGCCCCATGTTCTGCTCTGATTGTTCCTGAATGGGGGCAACTTAGAACACACCTCAGCCTTCCTAACCCACACCCCCCCTCCCCACCAAGGACTCTTCTTGGCTTTCCCTTTCCCTAGTTCTCTCTGTTAAGTTTCTGGCTGGTCTGCCAGGTAGCTTTTTGCTACTAGGATCATGGGCCTTCTAGCCCTCTCTTCATTGCTCATCACCAAAATCTCTGTGATTTTCAACATCAAGGTGTTTAGGAGAACTTCTCCAGGCTTTGTTCAAAGTAAAACCAGCCCTCTTTGACAGAGCACTCCTCTTGAAGGTTTTCTTCTCTCCCTGGCCAGAAGCTCTGTGTCACTGCACCAAGGGTGGGGTGGGGACAGTGCAGATTAATTTGTGTGTCCGATGTTCAGGGTGAACATCTGGACTTGGGGTGTTACTTCCAAAGTAAACCTCTACTTTGGTCTACTCAAAGTAAACCAACCATAAGATTGGAGCCAGTGTAGAGATAAAATAAAAGCAGTCCAAGAATTAAGCCTTGGATCATCCCAACCTGGAGAGCTGAGCTAAGGCATTTCGCTGTGAGTAGAAGAGCTCTGCCTGAGGCTAGGGCCAGGAAACACTTGGCTCCATCAGCCACAGGCCAGTCCCATCAGAAGCCAGACGAGACAGATTGAGTTTCAGTACCTCATATGCCTCATCCCGTACCCATATTACTTGCTTATAAACATGCTTTTTTCATCCATCAAGTTTAGCATATGCTGTTGTTTCAAGGATCCAACTGACTCTATGCATAGGAAATGAACAGAATCCATCCCCTTCTGTTTGCCACCTTGAAGCTGAATCAAAACAGGCTGCTCTGACATTCATATTTGGTGTAGGAAGTGGAAACTGGGGTGTGGGGTAAAAAACAAACCAATATGGACGTTGGGGAGGGGATGTGCTATGGTGAGTGCTGTGAAGTGTGTAAACCTGGCGATTCACAGACCTGTACCCCTGGGGCTAATGATACATTATATGTTTATTTAAAAAATTAAAAAATTATTGAAAAAATCAATAAAACCTGGAACAGCTTCAGCACTGCCAGGAACTGAACGTGTGAACTTGGACGTTATTTAACTTCCTCAGGCTTAGTGTCCTGGCCTCTAAGGCATTTAATTATATCTACCTTGCAATGCTAGTGTGTTCTGAAACTTAAGAAATATAATGTGATTACAGTTGTATGAAGTAGATGCTCAAAAAATGTCAGCTTCTTTCCTCTGCTAATCATAGAGTCCAGGGAAAAGCTATTAAATCCACAGAGGCCCATGGGTGGCTCAGTCAGTTAAGCATTCGGTCTTCCGCCCAGGTCATGATCCCAGAGTCCTGGGATGGACCCCCACCCACATCAGGCTCCCTGCTCAGTGGGGAATCTGCTTCTTCCTCTCCCTCTGCCCCTCCCCCTGCTCGTGCTCTCTTGCTTGCTCTCTCTCTCAAATAAATAAATAAAATCTTTTTAAATAAGTAATTAAGTCCAGAGAATAATCCCTAAATTTCCATTTTAGTTCTTTCTTTTCTATCAAATAAGGCCACTGGGGTCAGTCAGGAGGCAGAGGGGATGAGGGGAAGCATGGGCTAGAGGCTTTACTGTGCTTTTCATGGAGAAGAATGGGCAAGGCAGGGTAATGAGGGTTAGGATTCTCTAGTTTGAATAATTTCAGTGAGCTCCAGAGAATAGGGGCTAATCCTAATTGTCTGAGACCTGTCCCTGGGCTGATCAGGATAGGGGAATCATGGCTCAGAGCGTAAGAGCTGGACAAAAGAGGTTGCTGGGGGTATGAGCATTGGATTGGCTCATCCAGGTTTCTTTACTATCTCTAAGAATTAGCCAGCCCTGACAGGGACAGTCCCTCCACAGTCAACAAGGCCCCAAGATGTCAAAGCATAAAAAATATAGAAAATAAAAAGTCACGATTAATACATTCATTCTGTTTTGTTTATGTTTGTATACATATACTAGACCAAGAAAATAGACCTCACATTGGGTCAAGTAAAACCAGGGAACTGGAAATGAACCATGGACAATCCATAATGACTAAACTTATTCTCTAGGTAATTAAAAACCATCCATTCTCTGGTTATCAAAGTCAGTTTTTGTTTTTGTTTTTTTAAGATTTTATTTATTTATTTGACAGAGAGAGAGATCACAATTAGGAGGAGAGGCAGGTAGGGGGGAGCAGGCTCCCTGCTGAGCAGAGATCCCAGAACCCTGAGATCATGACCTGAGCCAAAGGCAGAGGCTTAACCCACTGAGCCACCCAGGCGCCCCCGTCAAAGCCAGTTTTTAAAAAATCCGTATTTGGATTCAGGCACAGAATTGGAAACCCAGAGTTAGAAGAAACCTTAAGAATTAGTCCATTCCTCACCCCTCCCTGCATCTCTTATTTAAATCTCTTCTTCTTCATTCCTGCTAAACTGTACCTTATTCCTTCTTCAGGTTTTTCTGATTGTAAGAAGGTCTTCTCTGTATGGACCAAAGCTGCTTCATTTAGTCCTCAGCCTATTAATTCCTGAAAGTCTGATGTCTTGCTGTACAAATACAAAAAACATTTAGCCCAGCTCCCGAAACAGCTGCCAGATCAGATAAAATGTGCATAATGGGCTTTCGGAACTGATGAGAGCCACTCGTATTTGCCACACGTATTGTACATCTAAAGATGTTGCTTAGGAGAATTTGTTTTCCGTCTTGCTTTCTCTGAGCAGGAATGGCTCCATTGCAGGGCACTACAGCGTTGCCGATAGCCCCCTCTATGCAGAATATCCTTCCTGTGCACTCAAGTCTTCCCACAGGATAAATGGAACCTTGAGTAGGACATTATATTATAAATTCGACTCCATGCTTTGGGCTGAATGGAAATGTATCTAGTTTAAGGCTGAATCCCTAGGACCTAGCTTAGTGCTGGAAAAAATGACATGCACTCATTAAATCTTCACTGGGTGAATAAAAGAATGCATGGAAATGAGTACAAATTGCTAATCAAAAGCATTTGTGCAGAATTCGCTTTAGTTGAATAAATAAGACATAAGAAATGTTTGAAGTGAAAATACAGTCCTCCAGGGGGCGAAGGTTAGGCACTGAAATCAGTGATGTTGCTACAAGAAAGCAATATTTTGGATTTCATTTCCTGAGCCCTCTCACCTGTTGAGCAGGAAGCTAACAGAGGGCTTCTGTGTAGCTTCAAGGAGAGACTGAGCATCAGGAACTTAGCACAGAGCCCATGGTAAGCTGTCAGCACACTCCCGATATTATTGATTTGCTCCTTCTTTATGATCATGAGAGTACCCATCCCGTGCTTGTAAAATGTAGGCCTGCAATAAATATTGATTGTTGGTGATCATTTTAACGATGCCGATGGTGATGATAGTGTGATGGGAAAGTTCATCACTTACAGACTTGGCTCCATTCACTGATAGCGCTTGTACCTAGTGAAACACCCCAAAATGTAAGCTCTTCCGTATGACAGAATTACTGACAAATGTGTGAGTGATGTTGTAGCACCGGGGAAGATGCCTCTAAAAGAGACACACGATCTGAAAAAGAAGTATTGTGTGCTGTATGTACATGTGTGTGTAAAGACAGGGGAAGTGGAAGTTAAGGAATGGAAGGAGAAAAAAGAAAGAGAAGGATTTTTACCTCTTCTAATAGACATTATCTTGTGACAGCCTTAGAATACTTGTCATCAAGAATCAGTCTATCTGAGTGGTTGGCAGTGAATTGAAAATCCGTTAAGATTAATTTTCTGATTACCCATCCATTTCATTTATCAAAACCTCTCTCTGATGTTTGCAAGGAAAGAAACAGGAATACGAAGGGGGGAATATACATTTGGAGAGCTTTGTGGAATGTGATGTAGCTTGAATCTTCTGGGATGAGGGGGAAGCCGTCATTGTCTATAATTGTCTAGAACACTCTAGTATTCAGCCTACCAAAGGGTAGACTCAGGGTCCAGATGATCAGGATTAAACAAAGAGAATGTTCTTCCAAAATTTGGGCTGTCCATCCTACTATGCTTTCTCTCAACCCTGTGTGAGCAGCTTCAACTTTTAGATAACAAATATAGTAAAATGTTGGAAATTCCTTGGCTTTAAGAAGAAATCTTTTAGAAAGTAGTAAAGCAAAACATGATATATAGAGATAGCTAAAAATAGATATATGGGTAGAGATATCTGTAGACTGATCTATATCTATCTATCAGAGAGAGAGAGAGACAGAGAGAGAAATGGGGCGAACGGAGTGGGTACTGACTGTTGGGTTGCAGTGAAAGAGGGTCCAGGTATGTAACTACTGACCTTCAGCTGGGCAACACCCCAAATTTGTCACCCAGCAGGGCCCATGACATAGGGCTAAAGAAAGCTGTTTGGTCTAAATTGATGGTGGAAAGAGGGTCAGGGGCCTATGGCACATATTGGAATCTATCCCAGGTTGACAAGAAACTCATCTCTCTCTACTACTGTAAACTTTAATGCAAATTTTTCATAAAACTTTAATGCAAATTCCTTAAAAATGTTTTGTTGGATACTAATGTATGTATTTCTGACAAGAAAAGGAGGGTTTTAAAAGTTTGGAAAAGACTAGAAAAGTTAGCACATTTCTTTGCTGCAGAACTCAAGAGCCTGTAATATAATTCTGCATGATGACTTTCTAAGAAAAGGGTATAGCAGACAGGGCTTTCAAAACTCACTTGATTTCAGGATGCTTTATTTCCAGGAACTGCTTCTGACGTATTATAGCACATGCTTCAGGAAAGCCGCTTGAAGTATTTCCATTCAAGAGACATTCAGTGATATCTGATCATGTGCCATTCTCTTAGCTGACCACTCATGTCTGGCTTGTTTCAAGGACCTCTTTGATGCTGGTGTAGGGAGGGACTAGCCCATTTTTTGGTGTGGCCTAGTTCGATAGGGTTGCCCCCCGCTCAGAGGATTTGTTTTTTTTAGAATTTTGTCTTAGATGCTGTGGGAGATTAGTTCTTATTGATAAAACCACCCCCCCAAAAAAGGCTGGGAGCGCCTGGGGGGCTCAGTCGTTTAAGCGTATGACTTGTGATCTTGGCTCATGTCATGATCTCAGGGTTGTGAGATGGAGCCCCATGCTGGGCTCTCCCTG
This sequence comes from Meles meles, assembly GCF_922984935.1. Classification (NCBI taxonomy): domain Eukaryota; kingdom Metazoa; phylum Chordata; class Mammalia; order Carnivora; family Mustelidae; genus Meles; species Meles meles. The sequence continues at coordinate 9,452,288 of NC_060069.1, forward strand.
AGCATGGAACCTGCTTTAGATTTTCTCTCTCCCTCTGCCTCTGCCCCTCCCCTACCCCACCCACATCCCTGTACGTGCACACGCTCTCTCTCTCTCTTTGACCAAAAAACACAACCTCCCCCACCCAAACACACAAAAATGCCTCCAAAAACAAACAAATAAACAAAGACTGAATGTATATGAGTTCTTTTTGTGTGTGTTAAACTTTGTTGCTAAAACCCTGGATCCTAGAAGTTGTATGGCTGCGTAGGAAGTCGTGGAATAAGTTTGATGTGCGAGATGGAGCACTGCACTAGGAGTCAGAGACTCTAGCTAGATCTACATCTCATTTGCTGGTTTGTAGCTTCATGAATTTAAGAACGTCATTTTAACATCTATGTGCCTCCGCTTCCTCTGCTAAATGTGGTATCCCTGGAGTGGAGGAGGAATGACGTGCATGTGACACGTTAGCCACCCCTACCTCCTCCTGCACCCAGGGCAGATACTGCTAAGTGATCAATCTTCTCACTAAATACAGAGGTAGCCTCGGGTACCTTTGCAATACCACATTCCCACCAATCACTCTGACCTGAGAGCAAGATGAAAGCAGCTGCCGTTTTCGTACTTGATTAACTAAGGATCAGGGATCTGAGATTTTTGCTATCAGCGACATATCCTTCATGAGAAAAGCAAAGTGTCAAGGAGAGGCAAGCACCCCTGGATTAATGAGGGAGTGCTGGGCGCGGAAGGCTGAAGTGCTCTTCCCAACCCAGTGGCAACTGGAGAAGAGTCACTGGGATCATTTGACTGATTCACAACCTGGACGTTTGGGAATTGACTTACGAGCAGAATGGATCTTGGTAATTCTAAAGGAGTTGGGCAGGGGAGGAAATTGGAACCCACGGGGCTGGTCCCAAGCTAGGGATCATCTCCTCTTCTTCACTGCACGTGGACACCTATTATGGGGAGGGTAGAGGCAGGCCTCGGTCTGTCCACCTGCACAGAGTGTGGGCTGGTGAGCATGTTGGACTTGGGATATGTGAGCAGCACCCTGCAGATGCGTTTCAGTTCCCTATTTCAAACATCAATTAATAAGAAAACTAAGGCTCTCCAGTCTTGGACAACCTTTCCAGAGGACTCCACAGCTGAGACAGAGAGATGAGATGGTGGGAACATCCTGTGAATAACCAACATCTGAGTGAAGTGCAAATTGCTTTACACTTGTGTGGGATTAGCCTCCAAGCTCCTGTATGAGGAGGATCTGACAGTAGCTGCAACTCGGGGTGACCTGCAATCCAACACCTTCCCACTCCCGATCCTGGCAGCCTCTGCCTGCTTTTAGCAGGCCGGCGTGAATTTTGTGAGACAGTTTCTGATTGCTTGATATTTACGTGCCAGCTTACAGCTGGAGTGGGAGGTAGAAGGCAATTGATTTAGGACTGAAAAACACCATTTATGTTATAGAATCTTCTTATGTCCTCGTGGCTTAGAGCATCCAAATGTCTTCTGAGCCATTCTAAAGGGGTTCTGGCTACGTGGAGGAAATTTGAAGAGCAAGATACAAAAGGGGAGAGAGAGAGAAAGTTGGAAGACTGGGAGAGGTGCCCTGGACACTCAACAGTCACACTGAAAAGACTTTACGGTCTGTCACCTGGCTGAGGGTGTTAAAGCTTGTTTTCCTCTCAAAGAGCTTTTGGAGTATTGAGTTTGGGAAGGGCACTTCTTTATTTGACAGACAGAGATCACAAGTAGGCAGAGAGGCAGGCGCAGAGAGAGAGGAGGAAGCAGGATCCCCGCTGAGCAGAGAGCAGATGCGGGGCTCGATCCCAGGACCCTGGGAACATGACCTGAGCTGAAGGCAGAGGCTTTAACCCACCAAGCCACCCAGGCACCGGGAAGGGCACTTCTTAAAACCACTGTGGTCAGGGACGCCTGGGTGGCTCGGTTGGTTAAGCGGCTGCCTTTGGCTCAGGTCATAATCCCAGCATCCTGGGATAGAGTCCCACATCAGGCTCCTTTCTTGGCAGGGAGCCTGCTTTGCCCTCCGCCTCTGCCTGTAACTATGTCTGCCTGTGCTCGCTCGCTCTCTCTCTCATAAATAAATTTTTAAAAAATCTAAAAGGAAAACAAAAAACACTGTGGTCAGAAGGTACCTAAGTAGGGAACTCTTGTTCCCTTCAAGAGGGATCCCAAGAAAGAAGGTTTGGGGAAATCCCAAGTGGCTCCATAACTTAATCGCTGGTGACTTTGGACAAGTTAACCTCTTTGACCCTAAGTTTCTTCATATGTAAAATAGTGGTGGTGGTAATCTGTGACTGTTGGGGTGACTGAGTGGAATAGTATATGTGAAGTGGTTAGGACAATGCCTGGTACATACTAAGTACTCAGTAAATATTTCTTATGACCAATTATTTGAACACTGTTGGGGAATAGGATATTGTGGCTAAGAGGAAGTGACCGCATGAATCCTATATGGATTACCACTTTTCAAAGTCCTAAAATATCATAGAATTCACTCATCATGAACCACCAGCCTGGACATTGTTTCATCTCCCCTTAGGATACAGAAGGCTCTTCCATGTTTTTGCAGTATCTTGGCCCATTTTTAGGAGCATATCTGAATCAGAGTTGCAGACAAAAAAAGAGATGTTAATAAAGGGACCAACTTATAGTTGCATGGACAAAGTTGGAGGGATTAGCAAGGGATGATGAGATACTCTGGGACTTGCAGTAGTAAAAATTACCTGAGTTACTGGGCAAGCAGAGGTAACAGTATTATCAGAATCCAGGGAGAGCTAGAGCCGTGCAGGGAGGGATTCTAGGAGATCTGTAGGGGGAGCGACATAGTCACTGCCAAAATTGCAACATGGAGTAAGAAAAATACACCAACCTCTCATTCCTCCCACCTTATGATCTCCTACTGGTGCCTCCCATTGGCTAAAGGAGGCAAGCCAGAAGAAAAACCCAAACGAAGCAATGCAGCCAGGCCAGTTTCTTGGGACACAGAGCAGAGCAGAAAGATCTGGAGTTGCAAAAGGAGAATAAGCACCACATTCACCAACTCTTGTTTCACTAATTGGGGAGCACACCATTAATGGAGTGCTCATTTGGATAAGACATCCAAATAAACCAACCCATAATGTGGTTAATTCACCAAGTCTTTTTTTTTTTTTTTAATGATTTTATTTATTTATTTGACAGAGAGAGATCACAAGCAGGCAGAGAGGCAGGCAGAGAGAGGAGGAAGCAGGCTCCCTGCTGAGCAGAGAGCCCGACTAGGGGCTCCATCCCAGGACCCTGAGATCATGACCTGAGCCGAAGGCAGAGGCTTAACCCACTGAGCCCCCCAGGCGCCCCGGTTATTTCACTAAGTCTTGATGTCCTATAGAAAAATGAGAAAGAGTCAAAATGGCAATTTCCAAAAAAGTGGACATGGACCAGTACACAAAGTCTGATCCAGGGACTGGGGTGTGACATACAGAGTAAATCCCACAATGTTTTTTTTTTCGTGTCTCTGTGTACCTTGGAGCTGAGCCATAACAGTTGGTAATATAATATTACTAGTTTTCAAACTTTACTGTGTACATTGGTTAAGATTTTTCAACTACTGGGTAGTACCATGGAATGGGTAGCTTGTGAACAATATAAATTTATTCTCATAGTTCTGGAGGCTAGGAAGTCTAAGATCAAGGCGCTGGCAAATTTGCTGCTTGTTGAGATCCCTCTTTCTGATTCATAGACTGCCAGCTTCTCACTGTGTCCTCACATGGGGGAAGGGGCAAGGGAGCTTTCCAGGACCTCTTTCATAAGGGCATTAATCCTCTTCATGAGGGCTTCATTCTCATTGAATTAAAAATTCACTTCCTTGGGTCCACTATATATTTCAAGTGCCCAATAGCAACATCTGGCTAGTAGCTACCAGACTGGGCAGTGCAGATATAAACCACTCCCATCACAAGGGAAAGTTCTGTTACAGAGCACTACAGTGACAAAACCCCCAAGCTAAGTGGCTGGGGCTCAAGGCAATGAGATGTGGAATAGAAATCAGAAAACTAAGTCACACAAACTGGGTCCTCGCATTGGGGAAAAGGAACAGGTGTGGAGGACAAAGAAGTGTTCAGCACAGGGAAACATATTCGAGACCCCTGCCAGTGTGCTCATTGAGTCACAATTGGCTCAGGCTCCGTCTGGATGGAGCCGGCAGCCCAGAGGGACCAGGGAGGGCAACACGGGAAGAGGAAGACCCAGAACGCATCACTGTGACACTTGAGACCTCTCCGAAGGTGCTTATAAGGTCATGCTCCTCTTATTTATTTCTGAGCCATACTCCTGGGCAGTCCACTCTGAATGACACAAGCCTGGAGCCATGTCACATGGTATAAGGAGGTAGTTTCATCTCCAGGGCACCATAAATAGAACCTAGCTGACACAAGAGCTCGTTACTTGAGAGCCAGGTTAAGTGTATAGCAGGAAGATGGAGGAGGCTTCAATCAGTAGTGAGAGAGACATTTGTAATCTTGAACTACTTACTTGGTTTCATCTAGAGCATTTGGAGGTTTTACTGTGGTGGATAAAGAGTGCCTTTTTGGAGACTAATCTGTGAGAGAAGCTAGACTGGATGTTTCTTGAGAGAAGTAGAATGGTGTCTTAGTTTATAAGAAGTGGTGTAGCAAAGTCCCACAAACGGGATTAAACCACAGAAATTTATTCTCTAACACTCTGGGAGGCTAGAAGTCCAAGATCAAAGTGTTGCCATAGTTAGTTCCCCTGAAGGCACTAGGGAGACATGTCTGTCTCCTGGCTACTGGTAATTTGCTGGTAACTGTTGGTGTTCCACAGATTGTAAGCACATCACTCTCATCTCTTTCTTCATATTCAAATGGCATCTCCATGCATGTGTACCTGTGTCCAGATTTCTTCTTTTATTAACAACCAGTCATATCAGATCAGGGTTGACCCTACTCTAGTATGACCTCGTCCTTACTTAACAAATTACTTCTGTAACGACTCTATTCCAAATCAAGTTACATCCTGAGATACTGGGGATTAGGACTTCAACATATGAATTTTGAGGGGTATTATCCAATCAATAACAAATTAGGTGGTAGAAAGAACATATATTTTGGAGTCAGACAGGCTGGGTTTGAGCCTTGCTTCTGCCACTGCTTTTCTGATGTAGTTTGATTTTATTATCTGCAAAATGAGGATGATATATTTAATAGAATCATTTGTAAAGTGATAAATCACTGGCAAAATGAAGCACTTTCATGTATCATCCGTTGAGAAAAAGCACTTCCAATTAAATAATGCCATATCATCAATTATAACATGCATTCCAAGTTTAAATACATTACATTGTGAAATCAAAGTACATTTTATAACAAGTCAGGAAATGACAGGTGTAGGCGAGGATGCGGAGAAAGGGGAACCCTCCTACATTGTTGACGGGAACGCAAGCTGGTGCGGCCATTCTGCAAAACAGTATGGAGGTTCCTCAAAAAGTTGAAAATAGAGCTACCCTATGATCCAGCGACTGCACTACTGGTATTTACTCCAAAGATACAGATGTAGTGATCTGAAGGGGCACATGCACCCCAATGTTTATAGCAGCAATGCCCACAAAAGCCAAACTACTATGGAATGAGCCTAGATGTCCATCAACAGATGAATGGATAAAGAAGATGTGATATATATATACACACACATATATATGTGTTTGTGTGTATATATACACACACACACACACATACATGAATATTATGCAGCCATCAAAAACACAAAAATCTTGCCATTTGCAACAATGTGAATAGAACTAGAAGGTATTATGCTAAGTGAAATACGTCAATCAGAGAAAAAGTTATCATATGATCTCACTGATATGAGGGGTTTGAGAAACAAGACAGAGGATCATAGGTCAAGGGAGGGAAGAATGAAACAAGGTGAAACCAGAGAGATAGACAAACCTTAAGAAGCTCTTAATCTCAGGAAACAAACTGAGGGTTGCTGGAAGGGATGGGGTGACTGAGTGATGGGCATGGGGGAGGGTATAGGCTAGGGTGAGCACTGTGAATTGTGTAAGACTGATGATTCACAGACCTGTACCCCGAAACAAATAATACATTATATGTTAATTAAAAAAATCAGTCAAGGTAGGGTCTCCTGAGTGGCTCAGTCAGCTAAACATCTGACTTGTGATGTCGGCTGAGGTCATGATCTTAGGGTCATGAGGTAGAGCCCTGCATCAGACTCAGTGCTGGGTAGAACTGGGTGTGGCGCCTCCTTCAGATTCTCTCTCTCCCTCTGCCCCTCTCCATCCCCTTTCTTTCTCTTTCAGTAAAATAAAATAAAATAAAATAAATCAATGGAGGTAAAGACTGAAGATGATATACAAAGTGCCTCCTATGGAAAGGTAAGAAGGTGTACAATTAGGTGCATCATCTCTTATTCGCACCCCTCCCTTTGCCTGAGCTGAAAAGTTGTCATTACCATTGGTCACCACCCAACTTGCCATCCCTTTCAAGAAGGAATGAGATAATTTACTGGGCAGGGTCAAAAGAATTCCCTAAGGCGATGGCTTTTATGAAGTGTGCTACTTCCACAAAATTTTTATGATTGCTTCAAATAGGAGGTATCTTCCATAGTTTCTCTGTAGGACCCCACTCTGTATCCCTATTTTGGCTAATAAGTACATTCATGTGGATGGTTCTGAGAACCAGATAGAAAAGTTTCTCTATTTGTTTAGTTAGGGTGGGGGGAATCCTTGCACCTCTCTTGGACCCGTGATGTCTTTCTTCTCCAGTAGCTATTATCTTTGGGATAAGGACCTGTACTTCTCCAGCAACTGTAGACCCCTCAGTGACTGGCATCTGTTTGGCCTCCTGCCTTGACCTTTCCCCATTAATAACATCACATTGTTTAACCTTCACATCCCTCACCTCTTTTCCAGCCCTAGGCAGCCCAAGGGGGCAGACAGACATTCTGTGCATAGTCTTGAACTTTTTTTTTTTTAAGATTTATTTATTTATTTGAGAGAGAGAGAGAGAGAGTGGGAGGAGGGGCAACGGGAGAGAGAGAATCTTAAGCAGGCTCCATGCCCAGGACCCCTTGAACTGTTTCTTGATGACATACTGACTTTGTTCTCTGCACAATCCAGTCTCTGTGGTCGTTGTTCAGGGCCCTTTCCTATCTCTAATATGCCCAGTGGACAAACCAGATCTGCAAAGGCACAACCACAACATCACGCACTGACTCCCCCCACTTCTACAATTTACATTTGTCATCTGGCTTATGCATTACTCTGAGCAACAGAGTTTAGGTAGAAAATCTTCAAATTTGCATGAATATATAGCATAAATATAGCTATTCATATAGCCATATGAATATATAGCATAAACATAGCATATAAATGAATATATATAGTTTGATACACAAACGTAGGTGCTTGACTACCTAGGTTCAAATCCTACCTCTTTCTTGCAAGCTGTGTGAAATTAGGAAAGTTATAGGGTCTTTCTACCTCCTGGTAAGAGGAGCTAATAATAGTACTCACTTTGTAATGTTGTCAAAAAGATGAAAAGAGAATGCCTGTCAAATTATTTGAATGAATGCATCATCAAAGGAGATATACAGATGGCAAATAAGTATATAAAAAGATGTTTGATATCATTAGTTATTAAGAAAATGCAAATTAACATCACAATGAGATACCACTACCCACCTATTTGAATATTGAAAGTTAAACATAACACGTATTTCAATCCTAAGTATTTACCCAAAAGAAGAAATATGTGTCCGTTCAAATGCTTGTACATGAATAGTTATGGCTGTTTTGTATATAATAGCCAAACTGGAAACAATGCAGTGGAAGCCATCCATGGAATATTACTGAGCAATGAAAAAGATGAACCACTGATGCACATAACAATGAATAAATATCAGAATAATTCTACTGAATGAAAGAATAAAGACAAAAAGACTATATACTGTATACTATAAGCCCATAGAGAATACAAACTGATCTATTATGACAGAAAGTGGATCAGTGGTTTCTTGGAAATGGGGTGGGGAGGGAGGGGTGAGAGGAAGGAGTTACAGAGGGGCATGAAGAAATTTGGAGGGGCAATGGCTATGTTCACTATCTTGATTGTGTTTGTGGTTTCACACGTATGTACATATGTCAACTTATTGAATTGCATAATTTAAATAGATGTGATATATTATATGTCGATTATGCCTGGATAATGCATTTTTAAGTAAGTGCCTAAGACAGAGTAGGCTTTTTATATGTACTGACTATTATACTATACTATAATACTTTAGTATTATACTCAAAAATGTTTTAGATGAAATTTTTAAAGGGGCATCTCATCAAAAGTAGTACTCGGTAATGGATTATATCACTATCATACTATGCCTAGCTGCATTTTCCATTTCTTTCAAGGAATTCTTACGAATAAACTTGAATTAAAGAAAATAGTCCAGGCTGTGAGGTCACAAGGCGTTGAGTTCAAGTGCTTGTTCTATCATCCTGGGCCTTGTGCTGATATTTGTCCTTGATTTCTCTCATATGCAGAATACTACAAAGTCACATCACATAATTGCTATAAGAATCAAATAAAAAACTGGACCTAAGCATGTTCTGCAAATTATAAAGCAACATGAATATGTCAGCTGTTACAACTAGGGAGGAAAGGAGATAACGGACTTTTTGAAGACCGAGTAACAGAAGACCACCAAGGTTAAAATAAACTTTGACCAACACACCTCACAGAAGTCAAGAGATAGACCCTCCATCTCCAAAATTCCCTTATGCTGATATTCCCACATCAGAATTGACTGGGACACTCTTAAAAAAGCAGGCTTCTGAGTCCTACCTTATACTTGCTTAGTCAGAATCACTGGTGATAAAAAAGAGGAATGACTTCTTGTTGTTGTTGTTGTTGTTTTAAAAAAAAAAAAAAAAAAGCTCCCTGATGAATTCTGATGTAGCTGGGAGCACTGTCAGTGGATGGTCTTTCAGAAACAATCACCTTGATTTTTCACGCCTCTCAGTGAGAAACATGAGCTATCCTAGGCTCTATTGCTCCGATTAAACCTGGCTTCAGTCTCCAGAAGAGATAATGCATCTCCTGTAATGGCTAGGAATGCAGAAAGTTTTGAAACATTTTCTAAATAGGCATTTAGTATTGCAAGCACTTCCTCTATGAACATTCTTCTTTTTCTGAGCTCCTTTATGCTCTTAGGATTCTTACTGACTCTGAGATTATTTTTGGAAATTATCTATCTTGGTAATGCAGATGTGTATTTCTTAATTTCTTTCCAACCAGTCTTTTCCCTCAAAAACCAAGTCATTTCATGTTGCATGTTGGCAGCTTGCCTTGGATAGACTGTCTAGGGTGTGTGTCTTGATGCCAGCATGAACTTCTATCTATGTGGGATTGTCATCAGAAAATCAAGAAGTGAGAAGAAAAGCAGCAGAATCAATGCACATAAGCCCCTTGTGCCATCTGGGGTAGTTAAAGCAGAGGAAAAAAGACTGGGATTGGATGGAATTTCCACCTCCTATCTCTTATCTCAACCTGCCTAGGACTCTATTGTTCCACCCATAAGGAGAGAAGATTGCTTTTCTGTGTCTTGAGGATGTCAAATTCACCTATAAGTTCTTGGGACTTATTTCAAAATCCTCTATCAAAAGGATATTCATGTGAATGTAATTTTCTTATATGGCTCATTAGTCTGTGAATTTGGACCAGATGTTGCAAAAATGCTTCTAGGGGTCAGACAGGGAAATTCCAACCTTGGAATTCCAAGAAAAGCTTGAAGAGTGAATGCCCCATCTGAATGGGGCAGTCCCCAGTTGTTGTCATTTTTTAGTGTGGCTCCACATTGCCAGATATTCTGATTTTTTTCCAAAGGTGGGAGAGACAATAGAAATAGTCCCTTTTGGGGCACCTGGGTGGCTCAGTGGGTTAAAGCCTCTGCCTTCAGCTCAGGTCATAATCCATGGTCCTGGGATGGAGCCCCATGGCAGGCTCTCTGCTCAGCCGGGAGCCTGCTTCCCCTCCCCTCTCTCTCTGCCTGCCTCTCTGCCTACTTGTGATCTCTGTCAAATAAATAAATAAAATCTTTAAAAAAAAAAAAGAGAGAAATAGTCCCTTTTAAAATTTTTTAAAATATTTTTAAATATTTAAAATATTTTTTAAATAGTCCTATAAAAGGGGCTTTTTTTTTTTAATTGTTGCCTTTTATGTTGGGAAATTAAGGGGGAAAGTATTTTCAATTGGGGCCAATAAAACATCTCCAGGTGAGCTTGAACTTGCAGACTGCCGGTTTGTGATTTCTGACTTATGCTATTATTCAAAACCGTGATCTTTTAACGACTGAAACAAAATTATGTCAATATAGTAAATCCTTACACCTATACAATCAGCCAATGACACATTCAGTCCTATCCCACTGAATGAATATTATATAAAAATGTAAATTTAGGCAAACCATAAAAGACTTTAGAAAAAAAAAGATTTATTTATTTATTTTGAGAGAGAGTGAGAGAGTGAGCATGGGGAAGGCGGGGAAGAGGGAGAGGGAGAGAGGGAGAGACTCTCAAGCAGACTCCCTGCTGAACACAGAACCTTTTGTGGGGTTCGATCTCATGACCCTGAGATCATGCCCTGAGCTAGAACTAAGAGTCAGACACTTAGCTGACTGAACCCCAGACCATAAGAGGCTCTTAACTACAGAGAACAAACTGAGGGTTGCTGGAGGGGAGCCAGGTGGAGGGCATGAATGATTCTAAATGAATGAATGTCTTTGGTAAATGGTAAATGAATGATGGTCATTAAGGAGAGCATATATTGGGATGAGGGCTGGGTGTTTTATGTAAGTAATAAATCATTAAATTCTACTCCTGAAACAAATACTACACTATATGTTAACTAACTTGAATTTCAATTTACAAAATGGAAAACTCAGTTCAAATAGAATCTAATCCTTCAGAAGCCAGCAGAGTCAAATAACCATTGGTCTGAACAATAGCTTATTGTAAAATGCTGGTCAATAGTAGTTTGGGACTTGGTTTTCTGTCTGTTGTACAGGGACATGAACAGAATCATATTCTCCTTCTCCTCACAACCTGTATTGGCCTTCCCCTCGGGAATAGCAGGTGATGTTCCCTAACAGGACAACTCACTCTCACACAGGGCCCAGAGGGATGGGCCCAGGGACAAAACACTGAGTGCAAGAATGTAGGGGATACTGCAGCAAGAATTCTTTCTTTGCTGAATAACCTGTACGCACATGACATGGTTGAAGACAGTCTTCCCTTCAGTTTTTCAAGAGCTGTTTCTCTCTACTCTAATGAAAATACAGGAAATGGTTTTCCCAGTTTGTGCTAATGAACAACACTCAGGAAGTATCCAAGAGACCATGTTTCTATCTGAAAGCCAAAAGTACATGTAGGCTCCAGTTGATTCATTAAACACGAGTAATGGATATCTCCAGTTCAGAGATACCATAAGATCATGGTTTAGCTGTAATTTGGAATAGCTGTCACTAAGATCTTGGGTTAGTTTCCCAGGGTATCAGTGGTGTTGTAAATGGTGTTTTGACATGTGAAAGACAAAGAAGAAAAGAACTTTAGTGGTAAGGGTACCAGCAAAAATCGATGGCATACCCAAAGAGTTTCATCTAAAGGTTCAAACTCTTTACAGAGGGACACTTTCTGGGGGCAGGGCAGGGAGAAGGAAGCCAACAAAGGATGGTGAGGCTCATTAGGGATAGGAACAGCAGTGCTCTGAAGAATCAAGAGAGGGAGGGGGCATTGTGTTAGGAGAACCCACGAAGGCTCCCTCTGTGGAATGGAGTGTACTAGCAGACTCGATGTGTGCAGAGGCATGGCGCAGCTGCCATCAGCTCTCTGCCCTCCCACTGTCTGATCTCCTCCGAAGTCCTCCCTTTGGCTGAGTCAAACCAGAACCTAGAGGCGAGGACATCCAGGAAATTCCATCCATAGAAGTCAGCCTCCAAAGGCAAGAGTAGGGTGGAGAGTGGCAGATACGGATCTGAGAGAGAGGGGCTAATGGAGAGTTACTATCAGAGAAAGCAAAGGGAGTCATAACTCATGGACTATTAGAGCAGGAAAGGGCTTTTCATCTTCGAGTCCTCGAATCCTCATTTTGTTGATGAGGAAACGGGGGTTCAGGGAATTGAAATGACTGAGCAATCATTATAAACTCAATAAAAGGCATAGTTGAGACCAAAGGCAGTCATCTTCATTCCTACTCTCTTGGCATTTCCACTTCATTATGCTAGGAATTAGGAGTTACAAAACTCATGTTAGAGTAGGATTGGCTAAAATGGGGTGCCTATGTGGTCTTTTGCCATTCCTGTGCCCATCAGACATCACTAGTCTATTGCAGACTTTTTCTCTCCTGAGCCCAGATGTGCTGTCAGACTCTTTTTCATGCTAGGGCTCCAGGCAGTCACTAATCATTAATCCACCTTGTTGCCCTGTTCCCTAACAATCCAACATGCTCTAAGTCTTTAAATACAAAGCTTCAGATTATTCTGTCTAATAAGATTTCCTTCCTTGAAATATGGCTCATTCTCTGAGGGTGTTTCCTTGTGGATTTTCAAACTGCTTACTCTGGTGGCTCAATGGAGGGCATTTATGGTTTGGAAGAAGGGGAAGCACCGTAACATTATTTCACCTAAAGGGTAGTAATAAAAAGCCCTAATCCATGGTGGTGTTTTCTCTTCTTCTCTCCTTGCAGGTTGACAGAACAGAGGTGATTCGCACCTGCATAAACCCGGTGTATTCAAAACTGTTCACTGTGGACTTTTACTTTGAAGAGGTGCAGCGTCTGCGCTTTGAAGTGCATGACATCAGCAGCAACCACAATGGGCTGAAGGAGGCCGACTTCCTGGGAGGCATGGAGTGCACACTCGGCCAGGTGGGTCCACAGAGGTCCCTCCCCACCCCTTGCCTCCTGGAGGCCTCTCTTCCCTTTTTCCTCTCTCCTCACATTCTTTGTCCTCTGGTTTTATTTTTCCTTTACATGTAGCATTTTATGAGTTCCCATACACTGTCCTATCATTATAATTTACAGTGTGTTTCGATAGGGATGATGTGGCAAATATGGGAAGACCTACTTACTTTGCAAAATTAACCATTTTCTCTCCTGAAATCCTTCATTCTGTCAGTTACTGCACAATTATTTATTAAGCACTTACTCTGCTCTGATTGTGTGTGCTGTAGTCTTATTCTGTTACATTATAAACTTCCATCTCCCAGCTCGACTATGAGAAACCCCATACAGAGACTGTTGCTCAGTCACATGTGTCCCAAGTTTCTGGTACCAGAAATAGCCCAAGAGAGGAGCTAAACAGATATTTGGTGAATGAATAAATGCTTTTATTTAATCCTCACAATGATGTGAAATAAACATCATGATTATATTGATTTATCAGTGAGAAAACTGAATTCAGGGTGGTTAAGCCTCAAGCCCCACAACAATAAGAGGCAGAACTAGAACTCAAACTAATTTGGCTTCATTCCACACCCCGTAATTCTGCTTCATGACACCTTTTTCTTTCTTTCTTTTTTTTTAAATTTATTTATTTATTTACAGCATAACAGTGTTCATTGTTTTTGCACCACACCCAGTGCTCCATGAAGTACGTGCCCTCCCTATTACCCACCACCTGGTTCCTCAACCTCCCACCCCCGCCCCTTCAAAACCCTCTGGTTGTTTTTCAGAGTCCGTAGTCTCTCATGGTTCATCTCCCCTTCCAATTTCCCACAACTCCCTCTCCTCTCCATCTCCCCATGTCCTCCATGTTCTTTGTTATGCCCCACAAATAAGTGAGACCATATGATACTTGACTCTCTCTGCTTGACTTATTTCACTCAGCATAATCTCTTCCAGTCCTGTCCATGTTGCTACAAAAGTTGGGTATTCATCCTTTCTGATGGAGGCATAATACTCCATCGTGTATATGGACCACATCTTCCTTACCATTTGTCCGCTGAAGGGCATCTTGGTTCTTTCCACAGTTTGGCGACCGTGGCCATTGCTGCTATAAACTTTGGGGTACAGATGACACCTTTCCTTTTTCTTTTCCTTACTGCTATATCCAGAACTTTAGTAGGTACTGGGGAGAGATCTAAGTGAAGAAATAGTCCCTATACCCCAAAAAGTGGACGCTAATTGGAGAAGGCACACTATATGTACTTAAATAGAGCAATTTATGATGCAATTTAAGCCATAATGAGACAAAATATCCTGGACTATATTCACGGGTGTGGGCCTTTGGGAAGGGAGAGCTTTCTGCTAAGTAGAATCAAAGAAGGCATTGTGGATTTCAACTATGGAAAAAAACAATATATGGCCCACAGATTTAAGAAGGAGGAGGAAGAACTTTTAAGTAAGAAATCAATATAAACAAGGCATAGAGGTCAGCATAACCATGTCAGGGGTAAGGGGCAGAGGAGAGCAGGTTCATTGAATCAAGGTCAGATGCTGATTTGCTGCAAAACCAGTGAAGCTTGAACTTCAGAACCCCTCACTTGAGTATACTATTTCCAAGGCTCTGTGTGACATTTTTATTTGTAGTCTTGCACTTTTTCTCAGAGGATTCCAAATTATATAAACCTCAAGCCCCATAAAACCTGCATCAGTCACATGCGGAGGCAACAATCTGGTTTAGGGATTAGTTAAGAAAGAGGCTGCCTGGCAAAGAGATGACAAGCATGCATGTCTGTTTTTACTGTGCCTCATGCCACTTAGCACTGACTTATCCCATGTGAGCACTGAGTGACAAAACAGACAATGCCCTCAGATACTTTTTGTTTTTAGCAGATATAGTGATTACTTTCATTAGGTTGTTCTTTGTTCTTTTAATGAAAGCCAAAAGCTCAATGTAGAAGGACTGTGAGGAGAGGCAAAGAAGGAATCTCCATCAATATCATCTCTCTCGTGACTGTTGAAAATAGTTGAAGGCAGATAGTGCCAGGGTCTTGCCAAGCACAATGCCTAATAAGTAGTAGGCATTCAACAAATGAATGAATGAATGGTGGATTTGGGGTAGAAATCTGTAATATATAAATAAAACAAGGTGATTAGAGTGTCATCTCTTATAAATGAGCCACTCCAAGATTCTCTTTGAGATTGTGGATATCCCCTCATATATAAAAGTTATATTCTGCCCTAAGAAACAAATGTAGATTCAGGTAGAAGTCATGTGAATCAAAGATCTTTTTCATGGAAAAGATTTGATGGAAAGATTTGATCATTTTGTCCATGGGAATGACTCTCAAATTTGCATCTTTAATCTCTCACAACCCTCATCTTTCCAGCAGCCAGTAAGTCCTTGACCCTCTACTTTGTGCCAGACATTGTGTTGGAGGCTAGCGGTGCAGTGTTGAGCCAAAAACATCATCCCTACCCTCAAGCTGTGCACAGTCTAGTTGTGGATAAAGATGGGAAGTAAATTATTAAATCACACAAAAAGCTAATGATAACCATTGTAATTATTGTTAAGGAATAGGAGAGCAAAGATTGAGGGAATAGTGTCAGGAGGAGAGGCGAACAAAGAAGAATTCTGAAGAGAAGTGACATTAACACCAAGACTGGAAGGCAGAATGAGTGCATCAGGTGAGAAGAAAGAGGAAACATTTTCCACGCTGATGAGAAAATTAGATACAAAGACTCTGAATTCAGGAAGAAGTTTGGCATATGGTACAAAGTACCTTCATTTGGGTTTCCCAAGAAACTGACTCTGAGACAGGAAGTCAAAGGAGGTGAAGGAGAAGCCATAGCAGAATGAGAAGGTAAGACAGGAAAAGGAAGGCAGCCTGTAAGAATGTTGTCAAGCCAGCAACCACTGTGGCCAACTGGAGTTTAATTCTGCTGGGGAAATTCTGGAAGCCAGCACAGAGCAAAGAGCACAGTTATCTTACCCCAGAGATGAGGGAACTTGGGTATTTATGTACTTAGGGAATATAGTTCATCAGTCATTGAGGGCTGTTCCCAGGGTGGGAATATCAGAACCCCAGTATTTCTGACTTATTGCATGGGCAGCAGTGCAGGCGCCCAGGAGACCAAATTGCTTACAAGCAAAGGAATACAGGTGCTAATGGTCAGAAGTCAGTGGTTTGCAATAAAGTCAGAGGCCCCTGGAAATGAGCAGGGCATTTACGGCATGTGGGACACAGATGCAATCAGCTGCCTACCTGATAGCCAATCACTCCACTTTTTCAGCCATTAGGCCCTGATCATTTTCAGATCGTTTTCCATCATCTGGCTGTGTAGAAAATAGCCCTGTCTCCAGCTCAAGGGTGAATCCTGAGTAATCTCAGCCAGTCATATGGATCCTGTTCCCTTTTGCCAGAGATTGGTTTTGGAGTGGGCTTTGGCCAGTTCTAATCAATAAGTCATGAAGATTTTTCTCAGAAAGCTGTTCTAGCTTAAAAGACAGACAGACAGACAGACAGACAGAGAGAGAGAGAGAGAGAGAGGCATACAAAGGAAAAGTTGTCTGGTTGTGATTTCTGGAACCACACTTTATAGCAAGGGTGAGGATGAGAGCAAGCCTAAGGTGAAGTCGGAGCCCGAAGATTTGCAGGAGGTGGAGACGCTGGCTGACACACTGTCCCTGGGTCCCTCCCTATCTGTGGACTCCTTATCGTGAGAAAATAAAGTGTCCTATTGTTAAAGTTGATTGGGTTCCAGTTTTCCGTTCCTTGAGCTAAAAGCACCATGATTTTTTTTTTTTTTTTGAAGATTTTATTTATCAGAGAAAGAGAGAGCATGAGCAGGGGGGAAAGGCAGATGGAGAGGGAGAAGCAGACTTCCCACTGAGCAGGCCAATGTGGGGCTCCATCCCAGGACCCTGGGATCATGACCTGAACCAAAGGCAGACGCTTAATCGACTGAGCCACCCAGGTGCCCAAAAGTACCCTGACTGATACAGAGTATACCAATAAAAGCATATCGATGAAAAATTGACAGACTGTCTGGAGGGGGGTAAACAAAGGGAAGCTGGGGGAGTGCATTGGCTTGATTTTTTTTAAGTCCTCAAGAGGAGGAATATGTGGAAGTGAGCACTGAGGTAAGATTACAAATTGTACTTTCTAAATATATCTTGATACCTTTTTTTTTTTAATATTTTATTTATTTGACAGAGAGAGAGGTCACAAGTAGGCAGAGAGGCAGGCAGAGAGAGAGGGAGAAACAGGCTCCCCACTGAGCAGAGAGCCCGATGCGGGGCTCGATCCCAGGACCCTGAGATCATGACCTGAGCCAAAGGCAGAGGCTTAAACCACTGAGCCACCCAGGCGCCCCTATCTTGATACTTTTGAAGGAACTTCCAAACTGAGCATTTCATTTGATTCGCTTGACAATGCAGAGAAGACCGGGGTCATCATCTGCATTTTATAGCTGAGAGAACTGAGGGTTGGAAAGATTTAGTGTCCTGACAGAGCCAAGACCAGAAGGCAAGAGCTTTTGGTCCCTAATCCAAAGTTCTTTCTTCTGCCATGATTTAAAGGATTATGGGGAGAGGCCACATGTTCTGAGATCTCTTTTAACACCTGGCTTAGATGAAGCAAGTGAGCAGCAATTCAGAATTGTGGAGTGTAGTCCTAAGCCAAGTTTCCAAAGCCACACTGCTTTCTCTCCCACTCCAGGTGACACACTGGCCTGTCTGGGTATCTTGTATATTCATGAGCAACCACCCTTTTATATTATCAGCCATGTGATGGGTATGAGTGGCCTTTCCATACTTTTGGGGTGGGCACTAATTGGCTGAAATCCATCAGCCGGTTTTTGTAGCCATAGTGATTAGTTTAGTGATGGCATATAACAATCAGAGATAGTGAAATGTAAACACATATTTGCTAGAACCTTTTGAGAAAGATAGGTGAGGCTGTGAGGTCTGGAAATGATACCCTTCAAGGGGAGAACATGGTACTGCTGGGAGAGGAAAAGGAAGGGTGATAATATCACAAAATGTGGGTGAAAACAAAAGAGGCCGGCACCTCAAAGGGAAGAACAGGGAACTAGAGAGAAATCAGGTCGTATTACTTGCACGCTAGATGCCCGTAATATGAAGCCATTCATTCCTAGGAATTTTGGCCAATAGCTTCCCTTTATTATTTAAATCATTATGGGCGAATTCTTTTTGCCACTTGCAACATGCAGTTCCAACTAATCAAGTCATATTCCATAGAACCCCTTCTCTAGGCCTAGTGACCTCCCCAGACTCCAAGATCCTATAACTCATCTCTACTTCACTCATTTAGTAACTGCCTTGAGAAGTTCCTTTTTCACAGTTCATTAAAATAATTTCTCTCTTAATTAAGATTTACTTTTATATATATCATCTGACCCTGGCTAGATTACAAGTTTCTTTTTTTTTTTTTTAAGACTTTATTTATTTATTTGACAGAGAGAGATCACAAGTAGACAGAGAGGCAGGCAGAGAGAGAGAGAGAGGGAAGCAGGCTCTCTGCCGAGCAGAGAGCCCGATGCGGGACTTGATCCCAGGACCCCGAGATCATGACCTGAGCCGAAGGCAGCGGCTTAACCCACTGAGCCACCCAGGCGCCCCTAGATTACAAGTTTCTTAAGGCAGAGGCCATAATCGGTACTTTTTCATGTCTAATGCAACACCATGCTTTTATATCACACGTGCTCAAGCCACATTTATTGATGAGTTCATTTTGCAAATTTTAGATCAATAAAAATTTAGATCAGTATTTTAGATCATTTTAACATGGTAAGTTCTATTCAATCACATATTTGTGTTTCAACAAGCATTCAGAAAGTACCCCAGTTATACCAAATAACCTGGTAGGTGCTAGAGACACACAAATGAAAAAGATATTTTGGCCCCAGAAGAGCTTATCATTCTGGCCCCAGAAGAGCTTATCATTAGCTGGGAGACAGACTGGTAAATAAATAATTAAAATGCTTGTTAACTTTCCGCTATAACAGAGATGTGTTCCAGGGGCTACAGAGGAAAGGCTTACCTCCACCTAGAGGGAATCAGGGAAGTCTCATAAGAAAGATGACTCTGGGGGCACCTGGGTGGCTCAGTCAGTTAAGTATCTGCCTTCAGCTCAGGTTATGATCCCAGGGTCCTGGGATCGAGCTCCACATTGGCCTGCTCAGTGGGCAGTCTGCTTCTCTGTCTCCCTCTCCCTCTGTGTCCCCCCCCCTCTCTCTAGCTCTCAATCTCTCTCAAATAAATACATAGGAAGGAAGAAAAATGAAGGAAGGAAGGAAAAAAAAGAAGGAAGGAAGGGGAGTAAAGGAAAGGAAAGGAAGGAGGGAGAGAGGGAAGGAGAAAAGGAAGGAAGGCAGGCAAGAAGGAGGGAGAGAAAGAAGACGACTCTGGACCTGAGTCTCAAAGGATGAGGAGGAATTCACCAACAGAGGAACAAAATAAGAACTCTCTGGGCAAAATGACCAGGACACCCAAAGGCATGGCAGCCTAAAAATAACAAAGAACTCTAAGTGACTCAACATGGCTAGATGGTCAAGTAGGGGTAGAAAATGTATAGGGGAGGCTGGACAGGAGAAGAGAAGCCTAACTAGGAAGATTTAAGTGCTTTCTCTAAAGTTGGAAGAGCTTGGATCCCTGGAGATCCTGAAGGGTTTTGACTAGGGAGAGAACAAGATTGGGTGTGTATATTAGAAACACCACTTTAGTGTTCCTGTGAAGTCTGGGTGGGAGAGAGTGGATATGGAGACAGGGAAGCCAATTAGGAAGCTCATGCCGTAACAGGAAAGAGATGAGAAGGCAATGGTGGTGGAAGTTGAGGAGGCCAGGGGAAGAGTTTGGCCAAGAGCAGCATCAACAAGCCTTGGAGAATGGGTAAAGGGAGGAGGAGCTTGCAGATAGCTGGCTGCGGTCCCTGGAGGAGTGATTTGCCTATCTTTCAGGAGAATCAGATTGAGGAGTGGAGTGGGGAATAGAATGTGCTGGCATGTTTAGCCCATGATGTTTATGGAGAATCCAGAGGAGGTTGCCATTTGGCACCTGACCACATGGATCTGGAACAGGTACAGATTTGAGAGCGGACTCCTTATAGGACCCATAGCCTAAAAGTGGGTGAAATTCCCTCAAAGAAACTCTTTTGTTTTTATTTCTAGAAGGAAATCCATTAAACATTCCATATATGAACAAATCATGAAGGATTTTTTTTATTATTGTGTTTTGTTAGCCAACATACAGTACATCATTAGTGCAGACGACCATAGGGGAAGGAAGGAAAACTGAATGGGAAGAAATCAGAGAGGGAGACAAACCATTAGACACTCTGGACTCCGGGAACCAAACTGAAGGTTCCAGAAGGGAGGGGGGTGGGGGGACGGGGTAAACAGGTGATGGGTATTAAGGAGGGGATGTGTTGTGATGAGCCCTAGGTGTTATATGCAACTAATGAATCATAAAGGATTTTTTAAAAAACTGTTGAGTATGCTATGATATCTCTCCACATTCTTTCCGATAAAAGTGTGAACTCGACATTACATTTTGGTGTGAATGGGAGCTTTCCCTTTTTTCTAAATTGTTCTCTCTAGTATGATCCAGCAAAAAACAAAAAAACCTACCACAAAACGACCAAAAAAAAAAAAAAAAAATCAGTGCTTTCCTTCTTCATCCCTTCAGTGGTTCAAGATTTCTTTTCCCTTGTCCTGCTTGGCTTGGCAGGGCATGGCTGGCTCCAGGAGCTGTTGAGCAGCTGGAGGAATGGCACATTCAGGGTCTGAAGCACTGTTTGATAATGCTTAAGTGCACCTGCTGTGGGGCCTCCTGGTCTACTGTTAAATCCCAGCTCAGCTGCTCTCAAGTTGTATGTCTGAAGGCAAATTCTTTTTTTTTTTTTTTCTTGCAGCCACTTAAGCCTCAGCCTCTTCATATGCAAAGTAGAGATAATAATAGAGCTGGCCTCAAGAAATATTGCGAGGATCAAGTGAGAAAACACATATAATGTGCTTACCAGTGTCCCCAGTGCGGAAAAAACATTCAGGATATGGAAGCTGTGATTCAGGATGTGAGAATCTAGGAAATGGTGGGGAAGAATCAACATCTCTAGGGGCCAGCTTTGTTTCAGGAGTGAAGGTAGAAGCAAAAAGGGTGAAAACATTGAAACAGAACACCCATGTTCTGGGCAATTAGTAAAACTGAACTTAGGACTTTGCCTCAAGTTCATTGAAAAATTTAGTCAAAGGGGTCAGTGCATGTATGTGTGTTTGTGTATAATATTTAGTTTATTCAGACTCTCCTTAAACTCAGATGTCTGAAATAATAGGGAGTAGGTGTTCCACTTCCTGTCTTAGCACAACTAAGGCCCAAAAGAAGAGATAGTGACATCCCAAAACCCATGCTGGAAGTCACACATTCAGAGCTCAAGGTCTCCTCAAGGTCGTCTGCAGGTATTTGCCCTGTCCATGTGAGTTGGCCATGTTTTCACTCTGTTTCAGTCCCATGAAACAGCAGGACGCGTGGCTTTTAGGTTAGGGAACTAGCAGCCCTCAGCATGCTAGAAACTGGCATTGGCCATGACGTTGAGGATAAGCACAGCCAGTGACTTAGCACTGAGCAATAATGCCAAATGAAGGATGATGTCCTCCAAGAGCACTCCAGGCAGAACTGTGTGTTCTCAGCAGATGGATGAGGGGGGCGAATCACGGAGATGCAGGGTGTCCAGAAGGCTGTGTACTCCTTCTGGGTGAGCCTGGAGACCGTCCTTGGATTTCTGTTGGCAGAGAGGAGACCAGGAGCTAAGCCCCTTTCCTGCTGCACCCAACCGAGGGCATGCCAAGGAGAGCTGTGAGGATCCTTCACTATCTAGAATAGCAAGCAGACCTTCTTTAATGTGGTGGCTTTGCTTTCTTTCACTGCTTACTAACTAGTCAAGTCATCCTTGAAGCCTTCCACTTCTTTGTGCACCAAATGCAGTGGGGACACTGCGTCAGAAATAATGATAACAGTAAATGTAACCAAAACCAGTTAACTTTCTCTAGGTACTTGTATTTACCAGTCCCTGGGCTAGGCATTTGCTATATTGCACTTAATTTAATCAGCTGGACATCCCTGGGAAGTAAGCACTACCATTATCCTCCTTCACATTTGAGGAAACGTGCTGTAAAAAGCTGGGAAACTTATTTAAGACCACACAGCTAGTAAATGGTGGAATTGGACCTCAAATGCAGATCTGTTTGGCTCCAAAGCCCCTTAGCTTGTCACTAACTGGTATAAATTGGAATGTAGTATCTATTAGTGCAAAGCCAAGTCAGAGTTGACACTGCTAAGATTTTGTTTTATTTGGGTTATTTTTGTTTGTCTTATATGAAATTGATTAAGAATCCTCTTGCAAAAAAGAAAAACCACCTTGGTCATTTTTCCTCTAGGTTTGTGTACTGAATTTACCTAAATACAGCATGGTTTCTTAAATAGTATCACTGTCTCAACCTCCCAAAACCAGAACCTTATAAAGTCAGCACCCAGAGGGTGCCTCCTGCTGGTCTTTTCACCCTCAACTGTGTTGAGCACTCCATTAACCAAATTCAGCTGTTGCCCCTAGGTCTCATCACTGCTTTCCTTGTGGGCATTTCCTCTTCTCCAGGGCTCATAATACAGTTATAACTGTCCTCCTCTCTTCATTGCCACGTGGCTGTTCTTCATTGTAGTTCTTTCCCCAAAGTTCGGAGGTCATCTGTTAAAACCAAGAACATCCTGCTTTCTGTCATCAAGAGAGGGGCAGGGAAATCTGAGGTCCCTTCAAGGAGTCCTAGGCTATCTGGGGGGCTCTCAACCTGTTTCATGAGAGAGGAACCATGCACTGCCTTCCCACAGAGCAACAATTCTCAAACGTGAACTGTAATCAGAATCTCTGGAGGCTTATTAAAACTCAGTATGCTGGACCCTGCAGAGTTTCTGATTTAGTGGAGTTAGCAAAAGACCTAATCATTTGCATTTCTAAGGTCCCAGGTGAGGAGGATCCTGCTGGTCAGGGGCCACAGTTTGAGAACCACTTCCCCAGAATCTCAGGGGAGGAATGCTATTAAGTCTTGGGCACTGAATCACTAATATTAATTATGAAAGAACTAACATTCGGGGCAGTTGTCTGGAGAAATTAAAGACAAAGAAAACAACTAAAGAACAGGAAAAAAAAAGTTGCTTCATAAAATTTACAATCCCACAAAGGACCATGTATAGGAATTGGAATTTACATTCTTTTTTGTTTGTTTGTTTGTTTTGTTTTGTTTTCCATTTTATTTATTTTTTCAGCGTAACAGTATTCATTGTTTTTGCACAACACCCAGTGCTCCATGCAAAACGTGCCCTTCCCATTACCCACCACCTGTTCCCCCAACCTCCCACCCCTGACCCTTCAAAACCCTCAGGTTGTTTTTCAGAGTCCATAGTCTCTTATGGTTCGCCTCCCCTTCCAAATTTTTTTTTTTTTAATAAACATATAATGTATTTTTATCCCCAGGGGTACAGGTCTGTGAATCGCCAGGTTTACACACTTCACAGCACTCACCATAGCACATACCCTCCCCAATGTCCATAGCCCCCTCCCCCTCTCCCAATCCCACCTCCCCCCAGCAACCCCCGGTTTGTTTTGTGAGATTAAGAGTCATTTATGGTTTGTCTCCCTCCCAATCCCATCTTGTTTCATTTATTCTTCTCCTATCCCCCTAACCCCCCATGTTGCTTCTCCATGTCCTCATATCAGGGAGATCATATGATAGTTGTCTTTCTCCGATTGACTTATTTCACTAAGCATGATACCCTCTAGTTCCATCCACGTCGTCGCAAATGGCAAGATTTCATTTCTTTTGATGGCTGCATAGTATTCCATTGTGTATATATACCACCTCTTCTTTATCCATTCATCCATTCATCTGTTGATGGACATCTAGGTTCTTTCCATAGTTTGGCTATTGTAGACATTGCTGCTATAAACATTCGGGTACACGTGCCCCTTCGGATCACTATGTTTGTATCTTTAGGGTAAATACCCAGTAGTGCAATTCCTGGGTCATAGGGTAGTTCTATTTTCAACATTTTGAGGAACCTCCATACTGTTTTCCAGAGTGGTTGCACCAGCTTGCATTCCCACCAACAGTGGAGGAGGGTTCCCCTTTCTCCACATCCTCGCCAGCATCTGTCATTTCCTGACTTGTTAATTTTAGCCATTCTGACTGGTGTGAGGTGATATCTCATTGTGGTTTTGATTTGTATTTCCCTGATGCCGAGTGACGTGGAGCACTTTTTCATGTGTCTGTTGGCCATCTGGATGTCTTCTTTGCAGAAATGTCTGTTCATGTCCTCTGCCCATTTCTTGATTGGATTGTTTGTTCTTTGGGTGTTGAGTTTGCTAAGTTCCTTATAGATTTTGGATACTAGCCCTTTACCTGATATGTCATTTGCAAATATCTTCTCCCATTCTGTCAGTTGTCTTTTGGTTTTGTTAACTGTTTCCTTTGCTGTGCAAAAGCTTTTGATCTTGATGAAATCCCAATAGTTCATTTTTGCCCTTGCTTCCCTTGCCTTTGCCATTGTTCCTAGGAAGATGTTGCTACAGCTGAGGTCGAAGAGGTTGCTGCCTGCATTCTCCTCAAGGATTTTGATGGATTCCTTTCTCACATTGAGGTCCTTCATCCATTTTGAGTCTATTTTCATGTGTGGTGTAAGGAAGTGGTCCAATTTCATTTTTCTGCATGTGGCTGTCCAATTTTCCCAGCACCATTTATTGAAGAGGCTGTCTTTTTTCCATTGGACATTCTTTCCTGCTTTGTCGAAGATTAGTTGACCATAGAGTTGAGGGTCGATTTCTGGGCTCTCTATTCTGTTCCACTGATCTATGTGTCTGTTTTTGTGCCAGTACCATGCTGTCTTGATGATGACAGCTTTGTAATAGAGCTTGAAGTCCGGAATTGTGATGCCACCCACTTTGGCTTTCTTTTTCAATATTCCTTTGGCTATTCGAGGTCTTTTCTGGTTCCATATAAATTTTAGGATTATTTGTTCCATTTCTTTGAAAAAAATGGATGGGATTTTGATAGGGATTGCATTAAATGTGTAGATTGCTTTAGGTAGCATAGACATTTTCACAATATTTATTCTTCCAATCCAGGAGCATGGAACATTTTTCCATTTCTTTGTGTCTTCCTCAATTTCTTTCATGAGTACTTTATAATTTTCTGTGTATAGATTCTTAGCCTCTTTGGTTAGGTTTATTCCTAGGTATCTTATAGTTTTGGGTACAATTGTAAATGGGATTGACTCCTTAATTTCTCTTTCTTCTTTCTTGTTGTTGGTGTACAGAAATGCAACTGATTTCTGTGCATTGATTTTATATCCTGACATTTTACTGAATTCCTGTACAAGTTCTAGCAGTTTTGGAGTGGAGTCTTTTGGGTTTTCCACATATAGTATCATATCATCTGCGAAGAGTGATAGTTTGACTTCTTCTTTGCCAATTTGGATGCCTTTAATTTCTTCTTGTTGTCTGCTTGCTGAGGCTAGGACTTCTAGTACTATGTTGAATAGCAGTGGTGATAATGGACATCTCTGCCGTGTTCCTGACCTTAGCGGAAAAGCTTTCAGTTTTTCTCCATTGAGAATGATATTTGCGGTGGGTTTTTCATAGATGGCTTTGATAATATTGAGGTATGTGCCCTCTATCCCTACACTTTGAAGAGTTTTGATCAGGAAGGGATGCTGTACTTTGTCAAATGCGTTTTCAGCATCTATTGAGAGTATCATATGGTTCTTGTTCTTTCTTTTATTAATGTGTTCTATCACATTGATTGATTTGTATGTTGAACCAACCCTGCAGCCCTGGAATAAATCCCACTTGGTCGTGGTGAATAATCCTTTTAATGTACTGCTGAATCCTATTGGCTAGTATTTTGGCGAGAATTTTTGCGTCTGTGTTCATCAAGGATATTGGTCGGTAGTTCTCTTTTTTGGTGGGATCCTTGTCTGGTTTGGGGATCAAGGTGATGCTGGCCTCATAAAATGAGTTTGGAAGTTTTCCTTCCATTTCTATTTTCTGGAACAGTTTCAGGAGAATAGGAATTAGTTCTTCTTTAAATGTTTGGTAGAATTCCCCTGGGAAGCCGTCTGGCCCTGGGCTTTTGTTTCTTTGGAGATTTTTGATGACTGTTTCAATCTCCTTACTGGTTTTGGGCCTCTTCAGGTTTTCTATTTCTTCCTGGTTCAGTTGTGGTAGTTTATATGTCTCTAGGAATGCATCCATTTCTTCCAGATTGTCCAATTTGTTGGCGTAGAGTTGCTCATAGTATGTTCTTATAATTGTCTGTATTTCTTTGGTGTTAGTTGTGATCTCTCCTCTTTCATTCATGATTTTATTGATTTGGGTCCTTTCTCTTTTCTTTTTGATGAGTCTGGCCAGGGGTTTATCAATCTTATTGATTCTTTCAAAGAACCAGCTCCTAGTTTCATTGATTTGTTCTATTGTTTTTTTGGTTTCTATTTCATTGATTTCTGCTCTGATCTTTATGATTTCTCTTCTCCTGCTGGGTTTAGGGTTTCTTTCTTGTTCTTTCTCCAGCTCCTTTAGGTGTAGGGTTAGGTTGTGTACTTGAGACCTTTCTTGTTTCTTGAGAAAGGCTTGTACCGCTATATATTTTCCTCTCAGGACTGCCTTTGCTGTGTCCCACAAATTTTGAACTGTTGTGTTTTCATTATCGTTTGTTTCCATGAATTTTTTCAATTCTTCTTTAATTTCCTGGTTGACCCATTCATTCTTTAGAAGGATGCTGTTTAGTCTCCATGTATTTGGTTTCTTTCCAGCTTTCCTCTTGTGATTGAGTTCTAGCTTCAGAGCATTGTGGTCTGAAAATATGCAGGGAATGATCCTAATCTTTTGATACCGGTTGAGACCTGATTTGTGACCCAGGATGTGATCTATTCTGGAAAAGGTTCCATGTGCACTAGAGAAGAATGTGTATTCTGTTGCTTTGGGATGAAATGTTCTGAATATATCTGTGATGTCCATCTGGTCCAGTGTGTCATTTAAGGCCTTTATTTCCTTGTTGATCTTTGGCTTGGATGATCTGTCCATTTCAGTGAGGGGAGTGTTCAAGTCCCCTACTATTATTGTATTATTATTGATGTGTTTCTTTGATTTTGTTATTAATTGGTTGATATAGTTGGCTGCTCCCGCGTTAGGGGCATAGATATTTAAAATTGTTAGATCTTCTTGTTGGACAGACCCTTTGAGTAGGATATAGTGTCCTTCCTCATCTCTTATTATAGTCTTTGGCTTAAAATCTAATTGATCTGATATAAGGATTGCCACCCCAGCTTTCTTCTGATGCCCATTAGCATGGTAAATTGTTTTCCACCCCCTCACTTTAAATCTGGAGGTGTCTTCGCGTCTAAAATGAGTTTCTTGTAGGCAACATACTGATGGGTTTTGTTTTTTTATCCATTCTGATACCCTGTGTCTTTTGATTGGAGCATTTAGCCCATTAACATTCAGGGTAACTATTGAGAGATATGAATTTAGTGCCATTATTAGTCTGTAAGGTGACTGTTACTGTATATTGTCTCTGTACCTTTCTGATCTACTACTTTTAGGCTCTCTCTTTGCTTAGAGGACCCCTTTCAATATTTCCTGTAGAGCTGGTTTGGTGTTTGCAAATTCTTTCAATTTTTGTTTGTCCTGGAAGATTTTTATCTCTCCTTCTATTTTCAATGATAGCCTAGCTGGATAGAGTATTCTTGGCTGCATGTTTTTCTCGTTGAGTGCTCTGAATATATCATGCCAGCTCTTCCTGGCCTGCCAGGTCTCTGTGGATAAGTCTGCTGCCAATCTAATATTTTTACCATTGTATGTTACAGACTTCTTTTCTCGGGCTGCTTTCAGGATTTTCTCTTTGTCACTAAGACTTGTAAATTTTACTATTAGGTGACGGGGTGTGGACTTATTCTTGTTGACTTTGAGGGGGGTACTCTGCATCTCCTGGATTTTGATGCTTGTTCCCTTTGTCATATTAGGGAAATTCTCTCCAATGATTCTCTCCAATAGACCTTCTGCTCCCTTCTCTGTTTCTTCTTCTTCTGGAATCCCAATTATTCTAATGTTGTTTCGTCTTATGGTGTCACTTATCTCTCGAATTCTCCCCTCATGGTCCAGTAGCTCTTTGTCCCTCTTTTGTTCGGCTTCTTTATTCTCTGTCATTTGGTCTTCTATATCACTAATTCTTTCTTCTGCCTCATTGATCCTAGCAGTGAGAGCCTCCATTTTTGATTGCACCTCATTAATAGCTTTTTTGATTTCAACTTGGTTAGATTTTAGTTCTTTAATTTCTCCAGAAAGGGCTTTAATATCTCCAGAGAGGGTTTCTCTAATATCTTCCATGCCTTTTTCGAGCCTGGCTAGAATGTTCAGAATCATCATTCTGAACTCTTGATCTGACATATTACCAATGTCTGTGTTGATTAGGTCCCTAGCCTTCAGTACTGTCTCTTGTTCTTTTGTTTGTGGTGATTTTTTCCGCCTTGTCATTTTGTCCAGATAAGAGGATATGAAGGAGCAAATAAACTACTAAAATGGTGGCAAAGACCCCAGAAAAATGCGCTGTAACCAAATCAGAAGAGACCCCTAATTGTGGGGGGGAGAAAGGGGATAAAAACAGGTTCTGGAAAAAAAAAAGAAAAAAATTTAAAAAATAAAACAAATAAAGAAAAAATATAAAAAAGAAAGAAAAAATATATATATTTAGATAAACTAGTCAAAAAAACGTTAAAAAAGAAAAGGGTAAAAGTTTTAAAAAATTTCGCAGAAGAAGAAAAAAGAAAAAAGAAAAAAAATTGAAAAAAGAAAAAAAAAATTGAAGTAGCCGCAAGACTAAAGAATCATGGGGAGAAAGCCATGAGTTCCGTGCTTTGCTTTCTCCTCCTCTGGAATTGCTCTGCTGTCTTAGGAATTGAACCTACTTTCCTCGATAGATGAACTTCGTCCTGGCTGGATATTTTGTTGATCTTCTGGGTGAGGGGCCTGTTGTAGTGACTCTCAAGTGTCTTTGCCCGAGGCGGGATTGCACCGCCCTTACCGGCGGCCGGACTAAGTAATCGGCTCGGGTTCGCTTTTGGGAGCTTCTGTTCCCTGAACGCTTTCCGTAGAGTTCCGGAGGACGGGAATGAAAATGGCGGCCTCCCAGTCCCTGGCCCGGAGGAGCCGAGAGCCCGGGGCCCCACTCCTCAGTGCGCCCCTAGAGGACAGCACCCAATCACTCCCGTATCCCCGGCCTCTAGCCACGCTCCGAGCTCACCCAGCCCGCGACCAGTTCAAGGTAACCCCGAGCTGAGAGTTCAGTCCTCGGCTCTGTCTCTGCAGCCGGCTTCTCCGTTCTAACACCTGCAAGCTCTGACACCCCTGATCCTTCTGTGACCCTGCGGGGCCTGGGGCCACGCTGGCCCCGTGTGGGCTTCACCCCGGTTTAGCCCCTGGAGCAATGTCCCTCAGTGGAACAGACTTTTAAAAGTCCTGATTTTGTGCTCCGTTGCTCCGCCGCTTGCCGGGAGCCGGCCCCTCCCCCCGTGGTCTATCTTCCCGTCGTTTTAGATTCACTTCTCCGCCAGTCCTACCTTTCAGAAAGTGGTTGATTTTCTGTTTCTAGAGTTGCTGTTCTTCTTCTCTTCGCTCTCCCGTTGGATTTGTAGGTGTTTGCAATGTTTAGATAAGCTATCGAGCTGATCTCCTGCTACCTGATGTAGTCTCAGCCTGCTACTTCTCCGCCATCTTGACTCCTCCCTGGAATTTACATTCTTGATGAAGAAAATCTTTACTCCCCTCCACTGAGTATAATTTAATGGACGTATTAACCAGGTTGTTGGGTCCATTCCTGACACAGGTGAATGTTAGGATTACATCAACCACAGTGGCCCCTGAGAGGATTGGCAGACCACAAGCTGCAGTGGTCAATGGGAATTTGGTCTCAGGTGGGTTGAACCCAATTAGTTGACACTAGGGGTATGACAATGCCCAGGGCGCGATCCAAACTCAATTTAATGCTCACATTGAGATTCCACAGTTTGGTATTTTGTTGCATAACATCTAATATCCTCATGGCATAAAATTGATGGCCCAGGGAAGTCAAATTTACACATTACAGCAGGCAACTCATTTCCCTTCTTCTTCTCACATGAAAAGCTTTCCCTAACTTTGGAGAATTACTGCAAGCAGAAGCCACATGAGTGATAAATGAGGTCATAAATACCATCACTTCAGCTACTATGGACTGACTGAGAAGTCCCTGAAAGTGGTCTCTCCATGCTGGTGGTCTGTTCTGTGTAGGCAGATGGGATTCATATAGGGTGATCGTGGGTGAGCAAGCCCTCAGTTCTCCAAGGAAAATAAAATTAATTATTGTGTTTTTTATTGCTGTCTTTGTCAGGCAAGTCATCTCCTTAAATTCAGATCCTAGGAAAATCCCTCTGGTTTCTCTGGAGTCTTCCTTTTGTACCTTTAATTCTCCATCCCGGATCTGCCACCAACTTTTTGTGTCATATTGGGCAGTTTGCTTAGCCTCTCGGTGATACGGTGACCTCATCTATAAAAGGAAGGTTTTGTATTATTGATTGATCTCTAAATTCCTTCCAGTTCTAACAGTCAGTGATTCTTATCCATCTCTTTCCTCCCCTTGTCTCTGAAAGTAAGCATTCCTTCCTGCATTCTCCTCTCTCTTCAGGAGTCTCTGTCCCCTTCCCCTGCCTCCCTTCTCACATCATCTGTTAGCATGAAGTGTTCCCCTCATGCTAAAATCAAAGATGTCATTCAGCCGCAGATTGTGTTCCTACCCAGGTGCCCTGCAGGAAACCACCTCCTCCTGTCTACTTAATTTCAGAGATACTTTTTAAAAGATACAGCTAGTGGTAATTAAAGTTGTCCTGTGTTTATGAATCCTTTTCCACATATCGACAGTAATCTCATACCTCTACTGGCTCCAAATGAGTAAGGGGAGAAGAACAAGAGATCTGGAACCGACTAAGAATTTTTAAGAACTGGTGTGTCACTGCTGGAAGCAACTCTAGGTGCTTGTCCTGGTCTCAACTCTTTAAGCCAGGTCGGTGTGAGGTGCTCAGCCCCCAGCCCACCCCACCAGTTTCCCCTGGGCCTGTTTCCCCATACAGGGAGCCACATAAGCCAAGCAAGTTGAAGACAGCCCCCTGGGACCTCTACCACAGCACCCTCTCTCGCTTGTTTCCAGCCAACTTTCTTTCCAGTCCTTTTTGCTTCCAGCTCAGAACCATTGACCTACAAAAATCCAAGCTGAACTCTGCCTCCATGGTGTTTACAGTGCTCTTCCCTACCACCGGCCCCGCCTTTCTCCTGTAAAATCCATCTTGCTGTACTGTCTTCCTTACCAGCACCTTAAGTGCCTTAAATAAAAATGTCCTGTACTTGTCTCTGTTAAGCCCGAGTTTTTGCGTCTCAGAGACCACCAAGGAGCCAAGCACCGATGCAATCACACCAGGGTTTATTTGACACGCTTAAGCTTGGGCCCAAGTATACCCTACACAGAGGAGTAGGGACTTGGACCCCGAGGTGACATGCTTAAGCTTGGGCCCAAGTATACCTGACACAGCGGAGTAGGGACTTGGACCCCGAACCAGATTACAGTTAGAGTTTTTAAAGGCAGAGTAGGGGTGGACTCGGCAGTGGGTGAGGACAAAGGGGGTTATGGATGATGTAAGTCTCTAAGGAATTTGGAAGCAGGTCTCTAGGACCTTGAGGGGCTAGCTGTTGTCTGGGGAAAAGGTTATTCATTACCAATAATAAAAATCTTCTCCTGAGACCCTTTGGATGTGTATCAGTGGGTCATATGCTTGGGAATGATCGCTGACACTATCTTGGAGGTTTAGGATAAAGTTTCACATTTCTCCTATCAAGTGTCCTTGTTAGTGAGATTTAGGTTAGGAGAAATTTAGCTTTATTTAGGGCTTGAGGAACTGTTATTTGCCTCTGGAAATTGTGCTATTGTTAAGATAGCTTCTTTGTTGTAAATCTCTGGGACATTTGTAAACCGAGGGAGACTCCTGCCTTACAGGATTGTGATCTTTGCAAGTTAACTATTTGCTTTTCCCCCAGGACAGCCAGGGGTGGCCGAGGAATGTCACACAGACTACTGAGGGGAGGGGAGCGGGTGGAGAGAGGGTGCAAGGTGCCAGCCTTTGCTTTGCCAAGATGGCTGTACTTATGCTAAAGCTAAACCTGAGGTGGGATGGCCTTAATTTTCTCCGCCTCCACAGTCTCAGCCCTGAAGCATGAGACACTGTAGCACATGAACTGCATTATCAATATGCCAAACAGCCAATTTGCTGAAGTCAACTTACCAAAAATCTGATTCACCAAACAATACACAGCCCCCAAATTTTTCAGTAAATATTTTTATTTACTGAAACTGCGGTCTTCAAAGTAGTTATATTTTTTAAAGATTTTATTTATTTATTTGACAGAGAGAGATCACAAGTAGGCAGAGAGGCAGGCAGAGAGAGAGGGGGAAGCAGGCTCCCCGCCAAGCAGAAAGCCCGATGCGGACTCGATCCCAGGACCCTGAGATCATGTCCTGAGCTGAAGGCAGAGTCCCAACCCACTGAGCCACCCAGGTGCCCTAAAATAGTTATAAAGTGTGCTACAATTATTTTAAAACTTGTGAGGATTTCTGCCTTTTTTATTTTCCATTTAGGCTGCTTATGAAATTTAGTTACTGATTATCACAAACTTTTCTGAATATCAAATGTGACCATAAGAAGATCAAATTCTCTCTTGTCTTCTCTGCCGAAGGTGAGAAAAAAATATGGTACTAGCTCTTAAAGTACCCATTTCTTCCCAGGCCAAACCACTAGGAAAATATATTTTTAAATGACAGTGATGATGACAGGGAGATGGGATTATGAGTGATTTTTAGTGTCACCTTCACATTTTTTCTATATTTTCTAAAAGGAATATATATCACCTCTATAATCAGAAAAAAATTGCAATAAATATTAGTAAAAACATCAGAATAAGGCCTGTTTACTGACTCCAGAGGACTCACATTCATGAGGGGAATATGACCCATAAGTAAAATATAGATCAGCTGCTGAAGAACTTTAGGATGTATAAGGAATTCTACTTCGGGAAGTATGAGGGCAAGGTTTGGGGGCAAGGAATTTGCTAGGGCTGTGTTCTCTGTCAGGTTTTTGAGAGAGCATCCTGTAGGTGTTGTGGGTAAAACCTTCGCACCCCCACTCCTTTGCCCAGGGAGGAAGATTGGCTTAGGTAATCTGCTTCTGATGTTTTGTAATACCATTTCTGATTGTAGAAGAGACCGTGGAGGGCTTGGAGCACTAATAAGGAATAAGCTAAGGATGCATCTTTGGAACTACCAAGAGGTTCTGAGACTCTGCCAAAGCCTAGAATCTCCAGTTCAAGTCTAATTTGGGAAAGAGAATATTTTTATTTTGAATTAACCTGATAAAATTTAGCGGGAGAAGAAACAGTAACTGCTTGGCTTACAGAATCATTCCCAGGAGTCTTGGTTTCAGATTCAAGGACAAAATGAGACTGGTAGGAATTCATTAACTTTGTTTTGGACGGAATGTGAGCCTTTGGGTTTCTCCATACACAAGGACAGGGCAGGTGAGGCCCTGAGTGTGCATTCCTGTGCTTCACCCACCCTTCCTTAGCATCTGCCCATAGGAGGCTGAGGTCAGCACATATTTCCAAACCAGTTATTAGAAACAAGGGAGTAGAATTCCTCCAAACCTCTCTCTCCCCAGTGAGAATCAAACCAAAAAAAAAAAAAAAAAAAAAAAACCCAAAAAACAAAAAACTAGTATTACAATAAATTGCAGTTGGAACTCTGGTAGAATCAGAGAAGCTTGAAATGGGGAGGAAAACAAACCTAGTGTTGAGTCTCCCCCCATCAGAGGGGACACAGCCCTCCGGTGCTCCTAGCCTCTGCCTAACTACTTCTGAGGAGGGGGAGAGCCTCCTTCTGTCTCAGGTATCCTGATAACCTTAGGGTAACCTATGACTGCATTGCCCCAGGCCATTCCAGTTTTTATCTAGTGTCATGATTTAAATATTAACACTGTCCCCTTTCATTTTCAGAAGTGTGCCTGTTTAGGCAATCGAGTTTATCATCCCTTTGTGATAGTAAATCACTTTGCAACTGCTGAGCAGCTGTGTGCCTTGGCCAGCCTTCAATACTTGCCTGGTTTTTTGTTTTTGTTTTTTTTTAAGTAGGCGCCATGCCCAGTGAGGATCCCAGCACAGGGCTCGAACTCATGATCCTGAGATTGAAACCTAAGCTGACATTTACTAAGTGCCAGTCACGTGGCAGGCATTTCCGAGCTGGGTGCTGTTGACATTAGTGCCTTCGTCAGTACTGCTATCATCACGTGGCCAAGATTACCTGCACATCCTGAGGGGCAAAGTCAAAATGCAAACAACAGGCATTTGGATTCACATTCAGACTGCTCTGCAGTTGCTCCCAGACCCCTAAGCTACACTCCCTCTGGGCTTCCATTTGGCAAACTCAGGAAGAAGATCCATATCCCTTTACAGATCTCGGGTATCTTTTTGCTGGCTTTCTCATAAGTGGTCAGTTGCAAGGAGGAGACTGATATTCTGGGGGCCTTGTTATATCCCAGCTATCGTGTTATGTGAGGCCAGGATCTTCCCCACTTAATAGATCAAGAACAAGGCTAGAAGAGCTCAACTAATTCATCCAAAATCATGCTGACAGAAAGTTGTAAAGCTAAGATTCACACCTGAGTTGATCTGATTTAGTACTTGCTTTCCCATTATACTACATTGCCTATCACACTGCATTCAATTTCTACAACCCTTTGCAGATTGGAAAATGTGGAGTAGCAATTCTCCCTAAATGCTATCACCATAAGACAGCTAACCAAGTTCAGGAAGGAAGAAGCCTTCTTCACAAGGTGAAGAATTGACTCCTGTGTCCAACCGGTCTTTTTCTCCCAGCTCAGGAAGACCTGTGACATCCATTTGCAAATAGATACTCCACTCATGAGTATTTATCTGAAATACTCCTGGACCAAAGGGTCTGAGCAACTTGTAGTGTTTAGGCCTCATTGTTCCCTTGGCATGGACCTATTGTTCATACACCAGATTTAAATATCTGGTATGTATTCATTCATGTGTTCGTTCATTCATTCATTCATTTATTCATTTATTCATTCAATGAATAATGCACTTAATACTAGCAGTGATCATTTAAAAGCTTATATACACTTATTCCCTCATCCAGATAATTGTGTATGAATTTATTCTTTCATTTACTGGGCACTCACGGCATGCCAGATACTCTTCTAGACTCTAGGGCATCACTTGTGAATAAAGGGGACAAAGCCTGATTCTCATGGAGCTTATCTATTCCTTCATAATATAATAACAGACAATGATAATGCTATGAAGGAAAACCCAATAGGATAAGGAATAGAGAGTGGTAGCAAGGGGATGAGTGCTAATTCAGATAGGAGAGTCAGAGAGGGCGCTTTCTGAGCAGAGACCAGAATGATGGATGGGTACACACCATGTCAAGAAATCCAGCCAGTGTTTCAGGCTGAGAGCAGACCAACTGTTCTTACATAGTACTCCCAGACCTTATGCTGACAACTTTGCACGCATTATCTCATTTAATCCTCAAAAAGCCCTGAGAGGAAAGTGTCATTATTTCCTCATTTTCTGTGAATGTCCTGAAGCTTGAAATAACTTGCTCAAGTGTACAGCGTCTTTAACCCAGGCTTCCTGACTCCTAGACAACATCCCCACTGCAACTGCTGAGCAGCTGTGTGCCTTAGCCAGCCTTCAATACTTGCCTGCCTTTTTTTTTTTTTTCTTTTAAGTAGGCGCCATGCCCAGTGAGGATCCCAGCACAGGGCTTGAACTCATGATCCTGAGATTGAAACCTAAGCTGAGACCAAGAGTTGAACTCAACCGACTGAGCCACCCGGGTGCCCTTGCCTGCACTTTTAATGCAAGATTGAGAGAATAACAAATCCAAAAGAAACACCTGCAAAGCCTGCGGCATCCCTCTGATTTTTTTAAAGACTTTATTTATTTATTTATTTGACACAGAGAGACACAGTGAGAGAGGGAACACAAGCAGGGGGAGTGAGAGAGGGAGAAGCAGGCTGGTTCTGGTCCTTTGTAATGGTTTTGATTACAGAGGAGACCTAAGAGCATTTGGCGCACTACTAACCAGCAAGTTAAGGATACCCGTGGGTCCACACGAGTTTAAATATTTATGGCCCCAGGTGCACCAGATATTGAACTATGACAACTTCTAGAGGCTTTTGCTTCTAAGACCCTCCCTCAGCTCTGTTGCAGCGTCCACATCTCTGGCTCCTCCTCCAGACATGCAACAACTTTTTCCATGCCATATCCTTGTAAACCAAGCAAGAGGGTGCCTGAGTGGTTCAGTCAGTTAAGTGTCTGCCTTTGGCTCAAGTCATGATCCCAGGGTTCTGGGTTCAAGTTCTGCATCAGGCTCCCCGCTCAACAGGGAGTTGGCTTCTCCCTCTCTATCCTTTCATCTTGCTCATGATCTCTCTCTCTCCCAAATAAATAATTTTTTTTAAAAAGCAAGATTTTTCATCCCTCCACCCCATTATTTGTAGGGAATGGCTTCATTGTACAAGCCATTTTTGAAACTATTCAGAAATACACAAAAATAATAAAATCATCCTTCATTGCAACATTCAGAGATAACTAGTAAACATTCTGGTGCATATTCTTCCAGATTTTTTTTTTCTATGTATGCACAAACATACAGTTCTTTTTTTTAAAATAATCATTTGGTCATTTATACATGCTTTTGTTGCTTGTTTTTTCCTCATAAAAATATACCATGGACATCTTTCCATGTTAATGTATGTACTTCTTCATTATCTATTTTAAGGGCTGCACAGTGTTCCATGATAGCAAAAATCATGTAAGGTGTCCCATATGGTGAGCATTAAGACTGTTTCTGGTTTTCCACAATTAAAAACAACACCTGAGTGAGCATTGTATTATATATATCTTCATGCCCTCTGATACTGATTTTTTTAGAATAAATTAACAGTGAAATATTCAGGCACACATTTTAAGGTCCTTAATACAAACCACCACATACGTGTGTAGAAACATGATAGCAACTGCCACTGTCCCATATAGCCCACAAAGGTATTCTTTTTCCTTGCACCCTCTGTAGCACTTCCCACTTTTAATCTTGTTCCTTTTGAAGCTTCTAACAGCGCAGGGAAAAGAAGACCACTGCCCTAAACTGGATGTCACCCTCTATAGAGGCTCCCTAGCCCTATCCCGTGCAGGGAGGCCACAGAGGAGTGTGACCCCTCAGCTCCCTCATGCTCCTGGAGGTGGGGCCCCTGCAGGGTTTGTCCACAGGCTACAGGTAGAATGAGGAAAGGAGACATTGCCCTGAGTCTCAGCCTGGGAAGGTTGCCTCACTCTCAGACTACATCCTTTCTCTCCTTCATAGATCCCCCAGCAGCTCCTGCCCTCCCATTCCTCATCCACACATAGAAGACTCCCAGTTCAGGCCTCTCCTCTGAGCCTCAGACTCACGTACTCAACCATATCTAGATAATAATTCCACTCAGATGACTCACAAATGTCTCAGACTGCACAGCTTCAACCAAGCTCACCATCTCCTCTTGCTCTCCCTGCCTATCCCCTCTACTTGCCCCTCCACTGTGCTCCACTCAGGGAATGGCTGCTCCAATCTCCCAGATGGGGAGGCCCCAAACCTGGGAGCCTTCCCTTGTGCCGCTCACGCTCTGTGCCCCACAGCCTTCCCATCAGTCAATCACAAAGCCCCATCAATTCAATGTGTTAAATATCTTTATTATCCACACCCTTCTCTACTGCCAGGACCCCTCTCTAAGCCAATCAATGGCAGTAATTATCTCAATGTGAGGACTGATAGGGTAGGAGAGAAAAGAGGAGGAAGAAACATTTCCTAAGCATCAGTACTAGCCTGATGCTGACAGGTTGTTAAGACTCGTGATGTACATGGTAAACCAGTGGAGTAGACAATATCACCATTTTACACAAAGGAAAACTGAGGCTCAGAGAGGTTAACATATCTGGTCCCACACCAGACTCAGCATTCAGAGACTCATGTGTGATTATATGGCAAAAACGAAGCTAGGGGACAGTTGAGTGGCTCCCGCAGTGGTTAAAAGGAAATTCCCTCCATGGTAAGCTCTTTGAGGGCAAGAAGTGAGTATGAATCACTTTGCATATCTGGTGAGGTTGAGCACAGGGCCTACTTCTGTCATTTATGCGAGGCAGAAAATTGTAGCAGTTAAGGTAATGGAACTGGACTGACTAGATTCAAATCCCAGCTCTGCAGCTTCCTGGCTCTGGGACCTTGAGCAAGTTACCTAGCCTCTCTGTACTGGGCTAAATGGACCCCCCAAAAGATATGTCTACATCCTAATATATATAATATATATATTAATAATCCATAACCTGTGAATGTGAACTTGTTTAGACAAAGAGTCTTTGCAGATCTAATTAAGTGAAGGATCTCAAGGTGAAGAGATCATCGTGGATTATCCAGGTGGGCCCTAAATCCAATAACAAGTGTCCTTATAAAAGACCTCCAGAGGAGAGACATAGATGGCGAAGGAGAGCGCCACATGAAGGAATGGAGTCAAATAGCCACAGGTTAAGGAACAATGGCAGGTACCAGAAGCTGAAGGAGACAACTTTGGAAATCTCCCTTAGAGCCTTCAGAGGGAGTAGGGCCCTGTAGACAGCTTGATTTCAAACTTCTGCCCTCCAGAATCAGGAGATAATACATTTCTGTTGTTTTTCACCACCAAGGTTGTGATAATTTGTTATAGCCGCACTAGCAAATGAATACTCTCTATACTCAGTGTTCTCATCCACAAATAGGCATATGATAATACTTCATAAGGCTGTCATGAGAATTAAGTCAATACACATAAGGCAATTTAGAGCAGTAGCTGACACATCCTAAGTACTCTTGGAGTAGTATTCATTGTGACTCTTTATGGTGGTGTGACCTTAGCTATCTTTGATCCTCTGGTTCCTTCACCTGTTGAATGGTAATAAACATACTCTATCAGCCTCAAAGTTGGAATTTGCTTCTTTATCTTAAAATGGTCAAAGATTTCTCTGACCCTCTTCTGTCCTTTGAATTACCAATTTGATTATGAGCCTCACTGAAGAGAAGTCACAGACCACCAAAAGGTGGTGGTTGAAAAGGTGCCTTGTACCCTTGGCCTGACGAAATGCTCTACCCGGGGCACTGGGCTGCTTGGAGAAGGCAGTTCTTCCTCTTTCTCCTGATTGCCATGTTATAGGGTTGGGAGCTGGGGAGGGTGGCCTCTGAGTCAGGTCATTTGGGATGAGGGGGAGGCCTAACGACTGTCATCAGAGGCAAAGGTGGATAATTAATACTCAAGCAGTTGTCAAATCCCTCTCTGAAACACTCTCCAATCCATCCTTTGCTAATGAAGTCAGAGAAAGGATAAAGCCTGTAATTACACTTGAAGTAATTAGAACCCTGCTTAATAGAAAGCTTAAAGACAGGAAGCCCAAACCAGTAGATCGCCCATTGCTCCTGTCACTCTGAATCATTCTCCCCAGAGGGTTCATTTTGTAGATCTCCACCGGGGAAGCAAGGATTGTACTGAATTTACATAAAATGTGTGCACACACACATGTCCCATGTCCTCTCCCCTGAATGGCTGAGAAAGCTTCAGCATATACTTTTCTTAGTTCCTACAGCTTTACCTGTTAATGAGAGTCTAATCAGCAGGATAGATTAATTTAAAAGCCCTTTTCCATAAATCGTTAAAATCTGATCATATTGTACTAAAATTGCCCACATTCAATTCTCACTTTCTAGCTCAGTGCTTCTCAACTTTAATGTGCATGCAAATCACATGACGATCTTATTGAAATTCTGATTCTGATTCAGTAGGCCTGGGGTGGGCCCTGAGATTCTGCATTTCTGACAGATTCTCAGGCCATGCTGCTGTTGGTGCTGCTGGAGGGAGCCAGAGAGGATAAGTTAGGGAGGACACCCATGAGGAGCAAAGAAAAGTTCTTCTATGTCCCACAGGTGACCAATTTCCTCCTACAGACAACTACTGAAAACTTCTAATGTGGATCTTGAAAAAATGAATAAAATTTGCCAACTGAAGAGAGAAGGTGTGAGTCATCCTGGGCAAAGGGAATAGTGTAAGGAAAAGTGTACTTCTTAAAGTATGCTTTTAAAAATACTCTTTAAAATCTTTTTAAAGCTCCCCTCTATTATTCAGTGCACAGGAGAAGCCAAAGATCTCAGGAGTTACGCTGTGTTCGGACAAGATTGTGGGTCCTTTAGGTCAGCAGTGGGAGCAAGGCAACAAGGAAATGGAGGGAAAGCGACAAGAGAATGCTCTTCTAGCATAATCTATATCTCGAGCAGGTCTGATTTCTACCGGGGATAGCAGTATTGCCTAGAAGTCCTGGGAGGGAAGCGGAAAGGTAAGAATTTCCCTAAAATCAGTCATCACTGAGGCATCATTGTGTCCTTTCCTGGACTTTGAACCTGATCATGGTCTAATTCAGTCTATTAGTTCCCTGTGTTTACAGTTACAAATTATCGCAACATTGTGGCTTAAAATAACACATTTATTCTCTCACAGTTTTAGGGGGCAAAAGTCTGAAATCAAGGTGTCAGCAGGGCCATGCTCTTTCTGAAGGGAGGGGAAAATTCATCCCTTGCCTCTCTTAACCTCTGGGGGCTGCCAGCATCTCTTAGCTGTGGCCACATCACTCCAAACGTCCAGTGCCTTCATATTGCTCTGCTCCATCTTCACACTTTCTTCTCTTCTGAGTGTGTGTTATCCTATTCCCTAACCCCTGGATTCT
Organism: Meles meles; assembly: GCF_922984935.1. Classification (NCBI taxonomy): domain Eukaryota; kingdom Metazoa; phylum Chordata; class Mammalia; order Carnivora; family Mustelidae; genus Meles; species Meles meles. The sequence goes on from NC_060069.1 coordinate 9,493,230, forward strand.
CTCTTATAAGGACACGGGGATTGCATTTAGGGTTCATCCAAATAATCCAGGATAATCTCCTCATTTTAAGATCTTTAACTTAGTTACAACTGCAAAGACTTTTTTTCCATATAAGGTAATATACAGAGGTTTTAGGCATTAAGATATGAATATCTTGGGGGGGGGGGGTCATTTTTTAGCCTACCGTAAACCAACATTTCCAAAGCACCTAGTGTCAGTGCAAAGCCCCCAAGGGCCTAGTCTCTCTAAATTAAAGGTCTTCTTTCTGTCTTCATACTCACCCTGCTCCTCATACTCATTTATGCCCATCTGACCTATAGTGCTCTCCCCTTCGAGGATAATCCCTCCCACTTTGTCTATTCAGTTCTCTTCCCAAAGCTTTCAGATTGGAAGCAGTTTCTTCAGAAATGCCTTCCCTGACCTCCTGGCCCAGGCCCGTCTTCCTTCATGGATTGATTTTGCTTCTCCTGTTGGAGAAGTTGGAATTTGACATGTGTATTTTGTGGCAATTTCTGGGAGGGCAGTGCCCCTGCCTGCCTTGTGTCTTCACTATATTTTCAATGCCCAGCACATAATATTCAATACATATGTATTCAATGAAGTAATGAATCCCGGCTTCAATTCTTATAAGGTATGTGTATTAGCTTGTTAAGGCTGCCATAAAAGAATACCACAGACTGGTGGCTTAAACAACAGATATTTATTTTATCATAATTCTGGTGACTAGAATTCCAATATCAAGGTGACAGCAGGGTTGGTGTGTGGTGAAGCCTCTTCTGCTGACTTGCAGACAGCTGTGCTCACTATGTCCTCACATAGCCTTTCTTCTGAGTACATATGCAGAGAGAGAAAACTCTCTGATTTTTCCTCCTCTTCTTATAAGGACACTAGTGATATAGGATTGGGGCACACCCCCTAAATGAGGGGGGCCTCCACCCTCATTTAACCTTAATAACCTCCACCCTCTTTTAACCTTAAGTCCCTACCTCCATGTACAAGTACTTTGTGGTTTAGGGCTTGAACATATGAATTTGGGGAGGACAGAGTTTAGTCCATAATGTTATGTGACCTTAAATAAACTCTGTATTTTCTCCAAGCCTTGCCTCTCTCATTCCAGTTGCTTGCGGGGAAGAAAGAGTGTTGATCATTAAATGACAGCAAAGAAATGAGCTATGTGAATCACTCAGCACATTATCTGGCACAGAGAAAAAGGTTTAGGTGTTTTTCCCAGAAGCAAAACCTGGAGAGCAAGTGAATTTGAGAGGTGAAGGAAAAACCGAAAAGGGAGTGGAGAAGTAAGATGGGAAAGGCAAAGTAGCCAATAAAATAAAGGGTGCATTGTCTAATAAATCAACACTTGAACAACTAGAGCTTCATCCCACAGAGGAAACTTGGGTGCCTATGTAGACCAAATACCACAGAGTCACCCCCATCCCTGGGGCAAAAAAGTGGGGGATTTCTGTACCAAAGTCCATCAGTCATTGGTTGATGTTCACTGCCAAGGGTATTAATCCTCACTTTCAGCCCACTGCACCTTATACAATAGGCAGGCATACCAGAAAAAAATCTTTAGGTAATGAGATGCCAAGGCCAGTGGTTGGAAGCCCTGCCAGCTCTGCGGTGGTAAAGCCTGAGGAGATCTGGGCATGTGTTCCTCTCTCTGCTACAGTGAGCCATCAGGAAATCTTGTTTGTTCTCTGTAGTGGTGGTCATAGTAATTGCTAGTTTGCAAAACTGGAGATGCTCCTTGACAAAAGGTTCTGGGGCCAAACAAGTGTAAGGAATGCTTCTAACATGATTGTACTCAGGGAGACTCACAAATAAAGCTCTGTTGATGTCCTGCAGTTGAGCTATGAGACTTTTTCTGATCCTTTGATTTCCAGACTTATTTCCACAGTTTTTTTCATACACTATGGACTTACCTTTTAAGAAATAAAAATTCTCTGATACATGCTTTGGGGGTAATCAATTCTGATTCAGACCAGAGATGTGACTGTCAAATATTGTAAAGAAGTTTCTCGTCTGCTTACTACGATAGCCTCAGAACAGTGCCTGGCACAGAGAAGTTGCTCGATCAATGATTTCTGTTACAACAAAGTCTTACAAAATTTCAAAAAAATAATCTGAAGACATTTTCTGTAAAGCAGTCTCACGAAAAATGATTGTCTGGTCTCCAGAAGAATTGTTTTGAAAGACTTTGAAAGAAAGTTTAGCTAAATGTATACTTGTTGAAATATTTGCCAAAGCATTTTTTTTATTCTCCTGACTTCTTTGCCTTCATCCAAATGAAACAGTGGACTTTCCTGAAAGATGAGGACCCATACTGTTAGAATATCCACTTCAAAGGAAAGAAGTGCTTCTTCCCCTGATCCATCTGTAAATACAGATCATGCATGGCATTGATTTCCTTATGGTCCAACTTTGCTAAAAAAGAGTGGTTCAACTTCTATTTTCCTCCCCCTATACTTCATCATTTTTTGAATGGTAAGGATTGCAGTTATGGACCCCACTATGGGATAGAAAAGAATCAAATTAGAGGACTTCTATCTTATGGTCTAAAATGAGTCTTTGGTAGGCGACATATAGATGGGTCTTGTTTTTTATCCATTCTGTCACCATATGTCTTTTGACTGGTGTGTTTAGTCCATTTACATTCAAAGTAATTATTGATATATATGAACTTATTGCCTTTTTATTACTTGTTTTATGGTTGTTTCTGAAGATTTACTCTGATCCTTTTTCGTCTTTCTCTCTTTCATGTTTTGCTGATTTTCTTTAGTGAAATACTTGAATTTCTTTCTTTGTTCTTTGAATATTTATTAGTGGTTTTTGATATATGGCTACCATTATGTTTGTGTATAATCTCTTCCGCAAATAGCAGTCTATATTAGGTTGATGGTTATTTAAGTTTGAACCCATTCTTTCTCCTATCCTCCCACATTTTATGTTATGTTTATTTATACATGTTACTATGTTTTTTGTCCTTTTTTGTGAGTTCCTTGACTGATTTGTTTTACAGAAATATTCATTTTACTGCTTTTGTGTTTCCTACCTTCATACTGACACTTTTTTTTTTCTCCTTTCCACTCAAAGTGTCCCCTTCAATGTTTATTACAGGGCTAATTTAATGTTCATGAATTCTTTAGTTTTTGTTTTTCTGGGAAACTATCTCTCTTTCTATTCTGAATGACAGTCTTTAATGGATAGAGTATTCTTGGCTGCAGATTTTCCCATTCAGCACTTTGAATATGCCACTCTCTTCTGGCTTGCAAAGTTTCTGTTGAAAAATATCCCACTAACCCTATAGGTTTCCCTTGTAAGTTATGGATTTCTTTGGTGTTGCTGCTTTTAAATTTTTTTCTTTATCACTACATGTTGTAAATTTAATTACAATATGTCTTGGTGGGGTTCTGCTTTTGTTTTTTTGTTTTTGTTTTTGTTGTTGTTTTGTTTTTGTTTTTGTTTTTGTATTTCTTGGTAGGAGTTCTCTGTGCTTCTTGAATCTGGATATCTGTTTTCTTCCCCAGATTAGGGACGTTTTCAACTATTGTTTCTCCAAATAAATTTTCTGGCCCCTTTTCTCTATCTTCCTCTTCTGGGACTCCTAGAATACGAATGTGATTACATTTGATGGAATCACTGAGTTCTCTAAATCTGTTCTCATTTTGTATAATTCTTTTATCTCTCTTTTCTTTAGTTTGATTACTTTCCATTACTCTGTCTTCTAGGTCACTAATTCATTCTTCTAATTCTTCCATCCTGCTCTTCATTCCATCAAGCATGTTTCTCATTTCGTTCATTGAGCCTTTATCTCTGCTATGTTATTCCTCACCTCTGTGTTAAGCATCTCACTCATGTCTTCCACTCTTTTATTAAGTCCAGCAAGTAATCCTTATGATCATTGCTTTAAATTCTCTAGCGGGCATATTACTTAAGTTAGAGGACTTCTAACAAGTGTATCCACTTGCGAGACAGAGCTGACTGAGTTTTTGCTGTTGTTGTTGTTGCTGCTGCTGGTGGTGGTTTTGTTTTGTTTTGTTTTGTTTTTGCCTCAAATGTCCTCTGACAAGACATAAGTCCTTCCTGAGCCTGATGCAGTTGCTTCAGCTCCAAAAAAGCCTACATGAGAAGTGAGATTTGCAACAAATAGCCTTTTCTCTATGGATCGCTGACCCCGCTGGCCATCCCCACCACTTTTGCCCAACAGTCCTAAGAATGGAAACATCATTGTTTATTGATCTTTATTACAATGAAACTCTAATTATTACTTGAAACTCTAATTATTACTCATTTTTTGGGAGCTGAGATGGAGGTCTGCAGGGCTGTAAAATAAGTTTGTTTGATTGCCTGCTTGATTAGCCATTTGTATACCCAAATGCCCACTTGTTAAGCAGGACTGTTTCTGGGGAGATTGCTTATCTTCCTAGCATTAGTAAAAGGCAGGAGCATGGAACATAATAGCATTCTTTTCACACCCCACAAATGTGAATGTTAGCATTTCTATATAAAAGTGAGGAAAGAGAATATGATCATCCAACATCTTGTAAGTTAAGTCTCCCTTGGTCTTGCTTGAAGAATGAATATGTGGATCTTGGAAGACACAGTCTGTAAAGACATTGTACCCATACCCACACCAGTAATCCAGTGAGTGGCTTTTTACAACACTGAGAGGATGGTTGGGGTCATTTGGAGCCATAGAGTTAGGACACCAATGTGGATGAAACAATGACAATGGAAAATAGTATCTCTGAGGCCAAATTTACTTGGGAAACAAGATATGTTGCCTTTCTTTAGTTAGATTTTGGCCTGGATGCTGCTTACCAGTGACCCTTGTTTTGACTTTGATTCATGTGTTTTCCCTATTCCTCCTTGCTGAAAATGCCCTGGAGAGAAACTATAAAATCTTCCTTTTGTCTTTGCTGTCTGTTTCTTGTGTTTCCTCTATGTTTTGGTTCATCTCAAGTTCAAGAATGATGTCTATATTTTTCTAGGAAACGGTAGCTTTTCTAAAACCTTTTATAATCTGTGAATGCGGAGGGAGAGGGGATAATGATTCTGACTACAGGAGAAGAACCACTTGAACCTTCTTAATGAACAGGGTGGGAAACATAAGCAACTTATTTATTTATTTATTTGGAAAAATTTTTTTATTAACATATAATGTATTATTTGTTTCAGGGGTATAGTTCTGTAATTCATCATTTTTATACAATTCACAGTGCTCACCATAGCACATACCCTCCCTAATGTCCATCACCCAGGCACCCCATCCGTCCCACCCCCCTTCACTCCAGCAACCCTGTTTGTTCCCTGAGTTTAAGAGTCTCTTATGGTTTGTCTCCCTCTCTGGTTTCATCTTGTTTCATTTTTCCCTCCCTTCCTCTATGATCCTCATCTCAAATTCCTCATATCAGTGAGATCATACGATAATTGTCTTTCTCTGATTGACTTCTTTCACTTAGCATAATACCCTCTATTTCCATCTATGTCATTGCAAGTGGCAAGATTTTGGGGGGGGAGGGGGTTGATGGCTACATAGTATTACATTGTGTGTGTGTGTGTGTGTGTACACACACACACACACACACACACACACACATCACATCTTCTTTATCCATTCATCTGTTGATAGACATCTAGGCTCTTTCCATAGTTAGGCTATTGTGGACATTGCTGCTATAAACATTGGGGTGTACATGCCCCTTTAAATCACTACATTTATATCTTTGGGGTAAATACCCAGTATTGCAATTCCTGGGTCATAGGGTAGCTCTATTTTTAACTTTTTGAGGAACCTCCATACTGTTTTCTGGAGTGGCTGCACCAGCTTGCATCCCATCAACAGTGTAGGAGGGTCCCCCTTTCTCCACATCCTCGCCAACTTCTGTCATTTCCTGACTTGTTAATTTTAGCCGTTTTGACTGGTGTGAGGTGGTATCTCACTGCAGTTTTGATTTGTAGGAAATACGAGTAATTTAGATTTAGACATAACTATAGGAAAGAATGCCAATTCCTTTACCATCTGAAATTTTTTTCATATCATTTTATTGATAACCAGCTGTGAATAAAACAAAAACAAAAACAACCATGCTCTTAATCATTATGCTACAGTGCCCTTAACCAAAGCCAGTGTCTTTGGATTACTCCATTCTTGAGGTTTAACATGATCGTTTCTTTTCAGTCTTCTTCATGTTTACATATTGAGGGTTAAACACAAAAACATAAGATCCAGGATTTAAAAGCAAGCACATAGAGTGAAAATCCAGCAGTGAAAATTTTCTGAATCTGTTTTTTGAGTTCACATACCAGTCAAATGTACCTAGAGATCAGTTTCTGGAGTCAGACCCATGTTCAAATTTATGCCACTTCCTCTTAGCCTTGTGGCTTTGGAAGGGTTGCTTAAACTCTGTATCCTATTTTTATCATCTGTAAAAGGAAATTCACAATACCAAATTTATGGGGAAATAAAATTAGAAATAAAGGGACCACTAAAATAACAACTTTACTTCATTTCTCATTTCCTTCAGATTCTATTCTCTCTACCTCATTTTATAGCCAAACTTATTGAAATAATTGTCTTCATGTATTTGCTCAGTTTCCTTCCCTCTTTCTCTCTTCTTCAATCTGCTCCAATCTGCTTTCTGCCCCAAATCTAAATACATGTTCTTTGCTCTCCCAAATTCATGTCCTCTTCCAGTGTCCCTTATCTCAATGAATCGCACAACCATCTAATCCAATAATGCATTTATCATTTATCATACCACCCTCTTTCTTCATTTTTAATCCATTTCCAAATTCCTCCTCTTCTCTCCATTTCCAGCACCACCACCATCTCTTGCCGAGACTATTGCAGAAGATTCTGAAGTGGTCTTCTCTCATCCACCCCACCACCTATCCATTTATTGTTCTCACCACAGCCAATGTATCTCTTTTGTGAGGCGTTATTTTGATTTATTTGACCATTTGGTTAATGCCTATCTCTGCTGCAGAATGTAAGTTCCATGAGGTCATATATTGTAACTGACTTTGCTTACCATTCTATTCTTAGTGGCTAATACTGAGGCTGGAACAATGAAGGCTAAGTAAATATTTGGGGAATGTGTACTCCTAACTGGGAGTTCCCATTGCTGTCATTATCATCATCATTTTCGTTGTCATTTTCATCATCCATCACCAGATGATTTCTTACAAAAATACTCTTCTCTTCAGATCATAGCCAGTTGAGCATCAAGTTCTTTAAAACTGCTTGGCCTAGGAAGGTTCTATGAACTTTTTGTATTTGACACAGCATAGTCATAGTATTTTCATTGCTCTAACACAGAGACAAACAGATATAAGGATGTCACAGAAAGGGTTTATCTCCCTGCTTTTAACAGTAATGTCCTTTCCTGTTCTGTAAATCAAATGTATATTGTTACCTATTGCTACATAAAAAATTACTCTAAAACTTGACAGCTTAAAAAAAAAAAAAGCATTTATGGAGTGCCTGGGTGGCTCAGTCATTAAGCATCTGCCTTCAGCTCAGGTTGGATCCCAGGGTACTGCGATCAAGCCATGCATCTGACTCCCTGCTCAGCAGGGAGTCTGCTTTTCTCTCTCCAACTCCTCCTGCTTCTGTGTCTGCTGTCACTGTCCCTCTGTCAAATAAATAAATAAAATCTTAAAAAAAAAACAAAAAAAACAAGAAACAGCATTTATGATCTCACCAAATTGGGGGAGAGTGTGGCTGTGTCCTCTGGATCAGGGTCTCTCACAAGGCTGCTCTGAAGGTACAGTTATTTCAAGACTTAGCTTGGAGGAGGACCTGATTCCAAGCTCATCCTGGGTCTGTTGACAGTCTTCTGGTTCTCACTGCCTGATGGCTGGAGACATCCATTCCTTGCCACCTGAGCTGTTCTATAGGGCTACTCACAGCATTGCAACTTGATTCCTTCAGCACAAAGGCTCTGAGGGAGAAGAATAAGATGATGATCATGAAGGAAGTCACATTCATTTTGTGACCTAATCTCAGAAGGGATACTCCACCACTTTTGTAGTATTCTGTTCATTAGAAGCCAGTTATTAGATCCATCCCACACTCAAGGAGAGAGAACAGCACAATGGCATGAATAGAACCATTGGGAACCATCTTAGATAGAAGCTGTCTACTGCAAGGTATGACTTTGTTCTCTCTCAGCAAGAGCACAGCTGTCATTGATTGTTTTAAGTCTTTTCTCCTTTGAGAATCATGAATTGCACATCCTTCAGGGCCCCTATGCCTTGCCATACGTTTCTTTCAAAAATGGGAAGGCAAAGGCAGGTGGGGCAAGTTCTGCTAAGAATAGCTCCCAATATAATAGTAACTTTAGTTGTCATTGCACGTTGTGCATTGACACTGAATCATGAAGAGGACCCCAATTACTCCTTTTCACTTGTCTGGGCATCAGTTTCCTAATGACTGACTTTATAGCTTCCTAATGAATATATTAAAAACAGAACTCTAGAGATTATAGATACAGAAGGTGTATACTTAGACCTTGGGTTTCCTTTCCTCCCTGTAGCCCACCCCTACTTTGCACAGAGGTTTTAGTGCTAATTTGAGATCATTCTGAAACTTTCTGTTTTATCATAATATACATATCCAACATTTTCCATCTAATTTTGTTGTAAATGCTTCAGATTAAGTTACCTCCTAATTGACTGACTTGTCTATAATTTCTCATGCCCTTACTCTCTTACATAATATGCTATAAGAAGAAAGAAGGAAATAACCTGTATTTAGGAGTTTCGTGGAAAAAAGCCTAGAAATAAACAGACATAGTTTATAATTTCAAGTAGAATTCTAAATACAGAATTTTGTAAAGAAAAAAATTAAAAAGTAGACCTACAATCATAACTAGTATCTCTACCTTTTATTTCCTTCTGTGCAGATTGTTTCCCAGAGAAAACTGTCTAAATCCTTGTTGAAGCATGGGAACACAGCAGGGAAATCCTCCATCACGGTAAGCCCTTCCTTAGCAGCCCTCTGTTCAGGTGCCCAGATGGAACAGCTGGTACAAACCTGGCAGTAGGAAGCAGGAGTTGGGAGTTGATGCCACAACTGCTTAGCTATCCAGATTACTCCTTTCCTCCTTGTTCCTTTTTTCTTCTTTTTCCGTTTTGCCAATATAATTTTGACCCTTCTACCCCTAGGAGAAAGAGATAGACAAAGTATTTGAAAGTGAGGCCATTCATTTCTACTAAGCACTAAGTTTTACTAAGTTTCAGTGGAGGGCAAAGATGGAGTTGTCAAGAACATTAAGAATATGGAATTGTTGGGGCGCCTGGATGGCTCAATGGGTTAAAGCCTCTGCCTTTGGCCCAGGTCATGATCTCAGGGTCCTGGGATCAAGTCCCGCGTCAGGCTCTCTGCTTGGCAGGGAGCCTGCTTCCTCCTCTCTCTCTGCCTGCCTCTCTGCCTACTTGTAATTTCTCTCTGTCAAATGAAAAAAATAAAAAAAAAGAATATGGAATTGTCTTGGGTTTTCAAATCATCAAACTACCCATTCCTGCCTCTCATTTTTTCGAGAATTAAAAATCTGCTCTAAGAGCAATTAGTCCAAGGTTAGGTTTGTTTCCTAAGGACCAGAGAACTCAGCATTTTAAGTCTCCTCTTTAATATATTAGTTTGGAGTTATGTCATTGTATTTAGTAGCCACTACCCACATGTGATTATTTAAACTTAAATAAAATTATTCAAAATTAAATAAAAGAAAATACCCACACCTTACACTAGCCATATATCAAGTGTTCAGGAGTTATATGTGGCTATGAATGTGGGGAGGGAAACAGAGAATCAGATTCAGGAGGCACAGAAATCCCCCAACAACAAAACCCACTGAGGTCCACACCAAGACACCCAGTGATTAAGATAGCAAACACAGTGATAAAGAATTTTAAAGTTTGCAAGAGAAAACTAGGCAGTTACCTATAAAGGAAACTCCAGGAGGCTCTCAGCTGATTTTCCAGCAGAAACTTTGCAGGCCAGTAGAGAGTGGCACAAAACATTCAAAGTGCTAAAAGTGAAAAATTTACAGCCAAGAATACTCTATTCCAGTAAGGCTCTCTTTCAGAATAGGAAAACAAAGAGTTTCCCAGACAAACAAAAATTAAAAGAATTCATGACCACTAAACCAGCCTTACAAGGAATCTTAAGGGGGACCTTGTGAATAGAAAACAAATACCACAAGTAAGAGTAAGAAAAATAGGAAGCACAAAAACAAACAAACAAACAAAATTAAGCTTATCTATAAAAATTGTTCAAGAGAAGCACAAAATAAAAGGCTGTAAGATATGATACCAAGTATCTGAAACATAAAGGGGAGAAAAGTAAAGAATGAGTTCAGAATTAAGTAACCATCAACTTAACATAGACTGCTATAAGCAGAAGACATTATATATAAACTGAATGGTAACCACAAATCAAAAAACAGTAATAGATGTGCATAAAATGAAGAATAAAGAATCTAAATAGTTTACTAAAGAAAGTTAACTAATTATGAGAGAAAACAACAAGGGAAGAAAGGAACAGAGAAGAACTACAAAAGCAACCATAAAATAAGTAACAAAATGGTAATAAATACACACATATCAGTACTTACTTTGAATGTAAATGAACTAAATGCTCCAGTCAAAACACATAAGATGATGGAGGAGATGTAAAAAAATAAAAGACCCATAATAGGCTGACTGTAAGAAATTTATTTCAGATCTAAGGACACATACACACTGAAAGTGAAGGGATAGAGAAACTATCATTCAAATGGAAATAAAATGAAAGCCAAAGTTACAGTACTTATATTGGACAAAACAGACATTAAAACAAAGGCTGTAACAAATAAGGGTACTATATAATCATAAACAGTACAATCCAACAGGAAGATATAAAAATTGTAAATATGTATGCACCTAAATACATAAAGCAGTTAATAACAGACATAAAGGAACTAATCAATAGTAATACAATAATAGTAGGGGATTTTAACACCCTACGTACTTCAATGGATAGATCATCTAAACAGAAAATTAAAGAAACAGTGGCTTGAATGACACACTGGACAAAATGGATTTAACAGACATATTCAGAACGTTCCATCCTAAAATAGCAGAATATGCATTCTTTTCAGGTACATACGGACCATACTTCAGAACAGATAGCATATTAGGCCACAAAACAAGTCTCAACATGTTCAAAAAGATGGGCATCATACCATCTTTTCTGAAACTAGAAATCAACCACAAGAAAAAACATGAAAAGCACACAAATACACAGAGGTTAAATAATATGCTAGTAAACAATGAATGGGCCAACCAAGAAATCAAAGACAAAGTAAAAAAATACATGGAGATAAATGAAGTTGAAAATAAAGTGGTCTAACATCTGTGGGATACAGTAAAGGCTGTTCTAAGAGGGACGTTTATAGCAATATAGGCCCACCTTAAGAAATAAGAAAAGTCCCAAATAAACAACCTACCTTATAGGTAAAGGAACTAGAAAAACGATAACAAACAAAACCCAAAACCAGTAAAAGGAAGGAAATCATAAAGATTAGAGCAGAAACAAACAAGATAGGAACTAAAAGAAAAAAAAAATAGAACAGAGCAATGAAACCAGAAGCTGGTTCTTTATAAAATCAGTAAAATTGATAATATTTTAGCCAGACTTTAGACTTATAAATAAAACAAGAAAGGGGAGAAATAATAACTGAGATTACAGAAATACACAATTGTAACAGGATATTATGAAAAATTCTATCCAGCAAATAGGACAACCTAGTAGAAATGGATAAATTCCTAGAAACATATAACCTCCCAAAATTGAATCAGGAAGAAAGAGAAAATTTGAACAGAGCAATTACCAGCAATGAAATTGAATCAGCAATGAAAGAACTCCCAGCAAACAGAAGTCCAGGGCCAGACGACTTCACAGGTGAATTCTACCAAACATTTAAAGAAGAGTTAATACCTATTCTTCTCAAACTATTCCAAAAAATAGAAGAAGGGAAACTTCCTAATTCATTCTATAAAGCCATTATTACACTGATACCAAAACCAGATAACAGAGGACTACAAGGCCAGTTTCTCTGATGAATGTAGTGCCAAAAATCCTCAACAAAATACTAGCAAACAGAATCTAACAATACATTTAAAGAATCATTCACCATGATCAGGCGGGATTTATTCCTGAGATGCAAGCGTGACTCAGTATTTGCAAATCAATATGATACATTACATAAATAAAAGAAGGGATAAAAATCATATGATCATATTAATAGATGCCAAAAATACACTTGACAAATTATAACATCCATTCATGATTAAATCCCTCAAAAAATAGTATCAGAGGAAACATACTTCACATAATATATGAAAAACCCACAGCTAACATTATACTCAATGGTGAAAAATTGAGAGCATTTTCTCTAAGATCAGGAACAAGATGGAGACATCCATTCTCACCACTATTATTTGACATAGTGCTTGACTTCCTAGCCATATCATCAAACAAGAGGAATGAAAGAAAGTCATCCAAATTGGTAGGGAAGAAGTAACTTTCCCTATTTGCAGATGACATGATACTACATAAAGAAAACTCTAAACACTCCACCAAAAAAACTACTAGAACTGGGGCTCCTGGATGGCTCAGTCAATTAAGAATCTATGTTTGGCTCAGGTCATGATCCCAGGGTGCTGGAATCGAGCCCCATCATACTCTCTGCTCATTGGAGAGCCTGCTTCTCCCTCTGCCTCTACCTGCCATTTCCCCTGCTTGTGCATGTGTGCTCTTTCTCTGTCGAATACATAAATAAAAATCTTAAAAAAAAAACCTTACTAGAACTGATAAATGAATTTAGTAAGGTTGCGGGATACAAAATCAACATACAAAAATCCATGGCATTTTTATATACTAATAATGAAACGACAGAAAGAGAAATTAATAAAGCAATCTCATTTACTATTGCACCAAAGAAAATTAAATACCTAGGAAAAATTTAACCAAGGAAGTGAAAGACCTCCCCTCTGAAAATCATGAAAGATGTTAAAGATGACACAAACAAGTGGAAAGACACTCCATGCTCATGGTTTGGAAAAACAAATACTGTTAAAGTGTCCATACTACTTAAAGTAATCTGCACATTCAACACACTTCTTATCAAAATACCAATAACATTTTTCACAGAACTAGAATAGACAATCTTAAAATTTGTATGGAACTACAGAGGACTCCAAATAGCCAAAACAGTCTTGAAAAAGAAAAACAAAGCTGGAGGTATCACAATTCCAGATTTCAATTTGTACAGTGAAGTTGTAATAATCAAAACAGTATGGGACTGGCACAAAAATAGGCATATAGTTCAGCGGAATAGAATAGAAAGACCAGAAGTAAATCCACGTCTGTATATATGGTCAACTCATCTTTGACAAAGGAGGAAAGAATATGCAGTGGGGAAAAAGACAGCTTCTCCAACAACTGGTGTTGGGAAACTGGATGGCTAAATGTAAAAGAATGAAACTGGACCACTGGTTACACTATGCACAAAGATAAACTCAAAATGGATTAAGAACCTAAATGTGAGACCTAAACCTATAAAAATCCTAGAAGAGAGCATAGGAAGTATGCTCTGGCATTGGAACATAGCAATTCTCTGGCACTGGACTATAGCAACTTTTTTCTAGATATGTCTCCTGAGGCAAGGGGAACAAAAGCAAAAATAAACTGGGGGCTTCATCAAAATTAAAAGTTTCTGCACAGCAAAGTAAGTGATCAACAAAACTTAAAGACACCTACTGAATGGGGAAAGATATTTGCAAATGACATTTCTGATGAAGCCTTGGTGTCCAAAATATATAAAGAACTTACACAACTCCACATCCCAATAATAAATAATCCAATTAAAAATGGGCAGAAAACACTTCTCTGAAGAAGACATCCAGATGGCCAACAGACATATGAAAAGATGCTCAGTGTCACTCATCAGGGAGATACAAATCAAAGCTACAATGAGACATCACCTCACCTGTCAGAATGGCTAACCCCCAAAACATATGAAACAATAAGTGTTGGTGAGGATGTGGCGAAAAAGGAACCCTGTTACACTGTTGGTATAAATGCAAACTAGTGCAACCACTGTGCAAAACAGTGTGCAGTTTCCTCAAAAAGTTAACGTTAGAACTGCTCTATGATCTAGTAATTGCACTATCAGGTATTTACCCAAAGAATACAAAAACACTAATTTGAAGGGATACATGAACCCCCATGTTATTGCAGCATTATATACAATAGCAAAATTATGGAAGCAGCCCAAGGGTCCATGGATAAATGAATGGATAAAGAAGAGGTGATTGTGTGTGTGTGTGTGTGTGTGTGCCTGGAATATTATTCAGCCATAAAGAACACTGAAATCTTGCCATTGGCAACGACATGGATGGAGCTACAGAGTATTATGCTAAGTGAAATTAGCCAGTCAGAGAAAGACAAATACCATATGATCTCACTCATATGTGGAATTTAAGAAACAAAACAAAGGAAAAGATTTTTTAAAAGTAGAGTGAGAGACAAACCAAGCATAGACTTTTTACTATAGGGAACAAACTGATGATTAGTGGGGCGGGGGGGGGGGGGGTTGAAATGGCACATGGAGATTAAGGAGTACAGTTAAACCATGATGAGCACTGAGTAATGTATAGAATTGTATTGCTATATTGTACTCCTGAAACAGATACAATACTGTATACAATACAGATACAAAACAGATACAATACTGTATTTCCACTAACTGGAATTTTTTTAAAAATTAATGAAAAAGTAATTACATGTAGCTAGCAGCCACTATTGGACAGTGCAGATTACAGAACATTTCTGTCATCACATAATGTTCAGTTGGGCAATACTGCAAGTATTTCTAAATAAAACCTTAAAATTTCGAATAAAACTCCAGTATTTAAAACTTTGGCATCTCATTTTAGAGCCCTTGAGAAGGTTAGAGAAAGTGGTCTGAGCATTGCCTAGACAAAATTTTTTAAAAAGTAGAAAAATGTACCAGGAAAATCTGAATTGCTTGGTGATGTGGGGGGGTAAGTTGCCAGGCATCAAACCTCCTGAAGTCCTTTGAACATTCCTTTTTAACTTGAAAGTGACTGATTCTTTCTTTTTTTTTTTTTTTAAGTTAAGGTCATTTTTAAGGGAAAAATTCAAAAAGATTCCCTGTGGTGTAAGATATGACCACTCTCACAAGCACTTACCTGAGTTTATTGCTTGGGTATTTTAAATGATGCATTCCTATCAAGCTTTTTCTTTTTTTACTTCCATGTTCAATCCATACAAATGGTTCAAAGAGTCTATGAAGACTCCATTGGTACTCTAAAAAGCCATGGATCCAAAGGCTTACTCCCAAAGCACACAAACCCAGAGAAGCTTTGGGATGGTGAACCCCAGTTTGAGATTTGCCTTTGGCCTTTGTTCTTTCCCAGAAGAACAACACCTCATCTTGCCACCTTTCCTCTAAGACATCTTGGAGATTTTGCTCCTCTACATATCCCAGAAAAATTTAATCTCCTTCTTCATTTTAAATATTTAAATGCTTCTCTTAATCTTGGGTCCTTGGATCAGAAAATGACTTCAAAATCTTCTGGAAAACACTTCAAAATGTGTGCAAATCTTTTCCTTTAGGTGATTGCGGAAGAATTATCTGGCAATGATGACTACGTTGAACTTGCATTCAATGCGCGGAAATTGGATGACAAGGTAAAGTGTTTGGCATTAACCTTACTGAAGGAAGTAATAAAGCTAGCACACAAAGTTTAATCAGATTTCACCCTGCAGCTGTTTTTTCCCTTTCAATCCACATTATTAAACAGATCAAAGATTTCAGAGAGGTCTCCAAACTAAGACTTTCCCCAAGTTAAGAACCAGTTGATGAGAAGGGGGAGGGACTATAATTAAAAGAAGCCAATTTTGTTACACCAAGGCTTCATTTGTTCCCAGATGCCCAGGTCAATGTGCACAGGTAAATATGGTTGAACCCTATTGCTAGGGACATTTCATAAGAAAACAGAGGACATGAAAGAGAGAAGTGACGTTTATGAAGCACCTATATTTTCCAAGCACAAGGTTAAGAGCTTTTCATGCATTATCACATTTAATCATTCTTATAACTCCCACGTAGCAGGCATTACTCACTTTGTTTTGCAGATGAGGAAACAAATTCAAAGATGAAGTAACTTGTGTAAAGTCGCTCCATGTAGTAGTCCGGATAATCCCAGAAACAGGATTAAATATGCAAGGATTTTATTAGAAACATAGGGAGGAAATCTGCAGATTGCAATGCAGGTCTGACCGTGAGTAAAGGAGAGAGGAAGAAAAGGGTGGGCGGCAGTGTCCTGGAATGCCATCCAGTCTAAGGAAGCTTAAACAAGGCCATCAGGGAGTCCTAGGGTCAATATTGGCCAGCAGGGAAGTCTTGTTTCCCCCGTGCCTGCCTTAACGTCCCCTACACATGCAGGTACTAGCTGGGAGAGGCCCACCAGAAGCCTGGCCTCAGTGCAAGTATGGAAAATAAGGGATGTATTTCAGGGCACAGCAGCTAGGGCCCTTGGTCAGTTACACTCCCTGTAATGGGAGGTTTCTAAGGCAGTTTTCTTGGCTACCATATCCTGCTAATAAGTGGTTAAAACCAAGGATTCATTTCCATGTCCATTCCAGGGGACTCGGATTCCCATCTGTATTCTCTCTCTTATATCTGACAACTTCCACCCACCACAGGCCATGTCAGTCTTACCTATACAGAAGTTCCTCAGTTTCCACCCATTAAAAAAGGGGAGGTGTGTCCTTTCCAACCTCACCATATATTTATGATTTCCCTCCAACCGTATCCTTAAGTCAAAAACACATCACATTAATAAATGTATTTACAAAGGATTCTATTTTCCTAGAACACAACTAGAGAACCTGGGATTTGGGGAGGTGGTACCACTTTTTAAATTGCGGACAGGCATTAGGCTGAAAAAGGTAAAGCGATGCATCAGGCAGGTCCCTAAAGTTTTAGGCGGCTGTTTATAGCCTGGAGTATCACCTTCATTTTCACCTATGAACAGTACTCAGACCATTTCTATGTTCATTAATTCATTCTTTTATTTGTTCATTCATTCTTTATTCATCGTTCATTTACCAAACCTTTGTTGCATGCTTGTTATGCATCAGGTGGTGGGGTAAAGACATGCTTTAAACCATTCTCACAGCTACAACCTATAATTCATTGCCTAACTAAATGAAATACAAAATTAAACTACAAAATATATAATGTTATTATAGCCATGATGGGAGTGATAATTGATGTATAACTGCTGTCTGGAGAAGGTTAATTCATCCTGCCTGGGGACATCAGGAAAGACTTTATCCTTATGAATGAATGTGGATTTTTTGGTGTCCTGAGTAGATTATGTGAAACTTTCATGAACTGTTACCTTTTGCCATTAGTGTGAGCTAGGTGCTGGGAACGGTGGTGTGCACCGATGTCAGTCGGATGTTAGCTTTTACTCCTCACTTCCTGATGGCTGTTATGTTTTTTGCTCCCCCATCATCTCTCCAAGTTTTAGAATAACTCACCAAACTCCTTTATAGTATCTTTCCTGGTGCCATTATAAGCCATTGGGTCAGTGTGTGGCAGTTTTAAGCTGCTCAGCTAATGGCTTATAATGGCTTCTTTCTACTTAACAGTCTCTTAAGCACTTCTAATCTGCCCTCTAACTGACTTCTGTTATAGTGCAAGAGGACTATAGGTGTTTGTTAGAGGGCCCATTAGCTCTGATGTGTTTGAACAATTTCCCTTCATTCCAATGAGTACTTGCTCAAAAAGCTGAAAAAGCCTCACGCAGCACTTAATATGGTTCTAGTTGGCCATTCCCACCTTTGTCTGGGATGATTATCCAAGGACCTTGTCAGTGCTAAGCATCACCACCCCAAAGCTGTAGACTCCAGGTCATTCATAATGTGGGTATCTTGCCCAGTCTCCTTGGTAATCCAGAGAAGAGCAGGTCCTGTTCAGCACAAAGCAGAGGCCATTGTTCCTTTTTGGACCGAAAGGTGAATGGTCTCAGGTGGAAAAAGGGAAGAGTAGCATTAAGGAGCAAGATGATACCATGGAGATCACCTCAAACAACCTCTTGAGGAAACCAAGGCTCAGCAAGGTCTGATGATTTACTCAGATACTACTACTGCTGATAATACTGGTTAATAGATAGTACTGGTTATCCATTGCTGCATAGGAAACCATCTCAACACCTAGTGACTTAAGAAATGGAAGCAAGTTTCCATGAGGCAAATTTTTCTGCTTCTTATGATGTTGACAGAAGTCACTCAGTGATACCCAGCTGGGGAGGACCTTGTCTGGAGAGTTCAGTCTAGCTTTGTTCACATTCCTGGCACATGGGATGGCTGAAAGGCTGGGGTCAGCTGAGGTGGTCATACATAGTGGTCTTGGGTTAGTCCCATTTCCCACACAGTGGCTGGCTTTTCCCAGAGAAAGCAACCTGAAAGAAAAGAGAAACTGTGTGGCCGGTTCTTACCTAGCCTTGGAAGTTATGGAGCATCAATTCTGCTGCATTGTGTTAGTTACATGTTAAGTCATAGGGCCAGCCCAGAGTCAAGGAGAGAGGAGTTAGATTCTACACCTTGATGGGGGAGTGGCAAATTCATATTCCAGAAAAGCATGTGGACAGTGGACGTGGTGGTGGCCATCTTTGGAAAATGCAATTTGCCAGATTTTTTTGTGATAGGTTCAGAATCAGAATAAGATAGTACAATTATTTCATGTCACAGCTGGAAAAATAGTCCCGAGTTTATTAAGGAGGACCCTTTTTAGCTTTGAGCATTCAATGGTATTGTAGCTACCTACATGTTAGCAGTTGAACTTGTATCTATTAATTGAGAAAATATATCATGACTAAAAGTGACTGAGACAAAGGTCTTAATTTAATTTTTTTTTCATTAGTGTCATGAGATTAATTTCTGTATACATTGGAAAACTTTCAGTGTAAATATGTGGGGAAAATACATCATATCCAATTCAGACAATGGTTATAGGACATCAGGATCCCCAGTTGCCTTGTTATCATTCTGGTAATCTTTAGATATCCAAATATGTCAGGTAGAAAGCCTCTGGTCTAATGCAACTGCCTTCTTTAACAGATGAGAACACTGAGTTTCAGAAATGTGAAATGACTTACCCAAGGATACACACACACACACCATCAGTGAGAGAAGGGGACTTAACCAGGTTGCCTAACCAAAATCTAAATTTTTCTTCAGGGCAAGGGGTTAATGAATACATGTTGAATTGGTCTCTAGATATTGAGGCCTTGGTAATGTTCCCATGGATCTCAGGAAAATAGGAAGCCAGGGAGGAAGGAGGTGAAGGTTTGCCCTAGGTAGCAGTCCTCCAAGTGTTGCCCAAGGTCCCAAGACCCTTTCAGGGGACTACATGAGGTCAAAAGTTTTTTCATAATAACACCAAGATATTATTTTCTTTTTTCACTCTCATTTTCTTAGTGTAAAATGGTTTTCTGAAACTGGCATGATGCCTAATATCACAGCAGATTAAATGCAGAAACAGATATGAGAATCCTGCTGCCTTCTATTAAGTCATTAAGTTATTAAACTGATTTGCAAAAATGTAAAGGAACGTCATTTTTCTGGATACTTTTTTAAATTTGGAAAAGGCAGTTGTCTTCCATTAAAATGCTATTTTTATTATGACGTGTAGTGGGTTTGTTTTTATATTTTTAAAATGATATAACAAGTGTTTTTTAAATTTCATTTTTAGTTTATAATAGAGTAAATACTGATAGATAAAATCTATATAAACAAAAAATCCCTGGGCTCCTCAATAATGTTTAAGAGCATAAAGGAGTTTTAAGACCAGAGTTTGAGAACTACTGTGGTAGGCTATACCAGGGGAGCACTTAGTACCTTGAAAACCATAGTGAGAGAGAAATACCCACTTTCTCTTGATAGGAATAGTCATTTTTAAAGTTAAAAATGTTGTCAGCAGACCAACAGCCTTCTACCTAAGATGGAAATCCAGAGTCCTTGAAATCTTCAAGGACTTCAGTGGCAGGCACAAATAAAATAGATTAGTTTTGCAAGAAATAACTTATTTATCTAATGTTAATGCAATTCCCTTAATGGAGAGGTGGACTTTCTAATTTCTAAAAGCACATTTGTTACATTAGCAGCTAGTTGGCAATTAATCTAAGAAGTAAGTAGAGATATGACTGTAATCACTTTAGAACATTCAAGCTAACAGAGTATTCTTTGTCCTCTCTTTCCTGAAAAAGTATTCATGTTGGTATGCTGGAAGGGATTCTCACACTGGTGGTCACCACATCTGTAGTAGTATCATTATAAAGTACATTCTTAGTGTTCCCACAATGCTAGATTGATGGGGTACTGTATAAACAAACAAATAAGACTCCAAAGCCGAGGTCAGCAAACTTTTTCTATAAATGGCCAGATGGTAAATATTTTAGACTTAGCAGGCCATATAGTCTCTGTCCCAGCTACTCAGCTCTGTCTTTGGAGCATGAAAACAACCATAGGCAATACATAAATGAATGAGTGTGGCAGTGTTCCAATAAAACTTTATTCGTAAAAACAAGCAGTGAGCAGGATTTAGGCCGCATACCATAGTTTCCAACCCCTGTTCCAAAGCAATGTTAAATCCCTACCAGCTAGGCTATGATTTTACTATGTTCAAGTATGCTTGCCTAAAAACTAATCTAACCTGAGTTGATGATAGCAAGTTACAATTAATGAGCATCTGCAGTGTACGAGGTGGCAGGCATCTAACTTGCATGATCCCCAAAATTCAAAACCATATTCCCAAAGGTGGAAATTATTATTTGCATTTTACAGATGAAGCATAGTAAGTTTAAATAAACAGTTTGCCCAAAGTCACAAGAGTCGGAAGCTACAGGGTTTGGTTTGGATCCCAAATCTTTCAGATAATCTTTTCTTATTCCAGTGTTTCGTTTTTAAGATCACTGCCATAGAAATGCACTGCTTCCCTTTCTATTCCAAACCTCAGCTGATTGCTTATTGTCCTCTTGCATGACTAAATTTCTTTCATATCGTGATATGGCCTCCAATTTATTAAAAATTTCACCATAGCAAAACTTCAGTAAAATGCCTGTGTCATTAATGTTGCTTGTACTGAGCTGTCCCAAGGGCCATCTTAATGCTGAGAGTCAACCAAAAACAACCAAAAATTCCATACATATATGTACATATACACATACATACATATATGTGTCCCATAGCCATACAATCAGACCAGAGTTGTGTTTTTAAACTACAAATTTCTGAGTGTACATGTAAGATTTTTGAGCTGCTTATGAATTGTTTTATTCCCAACAATCAGATGCCTTCTTAGTCGTAATTATCCCTGATAGCTTTACAAAGCGTCCTCATACATTGTCTCTTTTTTGATAATAATCAAGGCAGCAACACTTTTTGAGTGCTTATCATTGCCGGGTACTAGACTCCACACACGGCACAGATCACCTCCTTTAATTCTTCCACAATGTCAGGAGGCAAAAGGTGACATTCTCTCCAAACACCAGCCAGGAAACGGAGGCTTGAGGAGATTAAATATCTTGCCCCAAATCATGCAGATTGCATACAGTGGAGTCAGGTTTGAAAGCCGTTCTAAAGGCAGTGCGCCCATATTAGATTTTCAGTTCCTTCAGGGCAGAGCTCATATCTGATCTTTCCTTCTTATGTCCTCCTGACAACATCTCTGTGCTAAGCCTAAATAGTATTTAAAATGAATATAAAATAAAATAGAAGAAGCCCTGAAATATATTACCAGGAGGAAAAAAAAGTATTAAAATGTATGTAAAGTATGATTACAAATATATTTTTAAAAGAAAGAAAAGAAAATTATGTCTCGATTCCAGAAAAGTATCTACCAGAATGATATTGATAGTTGTGGAATTATGGGTACGAGTATGGGCTGTTTTTTTCCTTCTCTTTTTCTATATATTCTATTTTTATATAAAAATAATAACAAAAGTTCAAAATTATCAATGAAAGGAAAAAGAAAAATAATGATAGAGTCTTCCAGTGTGGTCAGCAATTTTAAGTGCAATTCACCAACGTGTTCCCTGAGGGAGCAATCATTTATTTAAGGAGACAAAGCCTGAAGCTCCTGGGGAGGAGTCCAAGGGCATCTAGGAGCAAGCTAATGTGGTTCACATCTTTTAACAAAGGGAGTTAAGAGGGAGGTTCCAATTTTTTTTTCACTTTTTTTTTAAATTTCTTTTCAGCGTAACAGTATTCATTGTTTTTGCACCACACCCAATGCTCCATGCAATACGTGCCCTCCCTATTACCCACCACCTGGTTCCCCAACCTCCCATCCCCCGCCCCTTCAAAACCCAATTTTTTTTTATTTCTTTATTTTCAGCGTAACAGTGTTCATTGCTTTTGCACTACACCCAGTGCTCCATGCAATACGTGCCCTCCCCATTACCCACCACCTGGTTCCTCAACCTCCCACCCCCCTCACCCCTTCAAAGCCCAATTTTTTAAGACGAGTGTTGAAGCAGAGATAAGGGGGGTAGGGCGTGTATGTCTTGAGTAAATGTGTAAGAGGTAGGAATCTGCTAGCAGTATGTCTGCTAGAAAAGGGCCTTTTTGGTGGATGGACAAGTTTTGCAGGACAGACTTACTGATAAAAACACTCACTGTGGGTTTTTGACAAGATGAAGGCTGTGGTAATTTGGTACCTTCAAAAATAAGAGTGGAAAGATATATTCCAGACTCTGGGTATTGTGGCTCGTGGTGTTTAGCTCTAGGTAGGGTGGGAGAAACACAGAGGGGGATAGATAGATCTACCTCCCATCTTTTTTCTTTCTAAGGTGCCCTACGAAGTTTCTACGCTGATATTCTTTTTACATATATATAATATATTATTTTTAAGTAATCTTTACACCCAAGTCACATGCTCTGCTGACTAAGCCAGTCAGGCACCCCTGACTGATATTCTTTACCCTATATAGAGAGCCAGTTATATTTTTTCTGCTCAAAATCCATCGTTGGTTGCCAGCTCCCAAGGCATGTGCAAAGCCTTTAGTTAAGCATATAAGGGCCTTCATATCATGGAGCTGACTTTGCCGGAACTGTCTCAAACCCTTCCCCTACACATCCTTAGGTTGCAGTGGAATTAACCTGCCTCAGGTGCCCCTCTGTTTACTCTTTCACACCTTCACGCAGTCTGTTTCCTGCCTAGAAATACCCTCCTCACAACCATATTTTCCAGCACAAATCCCTCAACTCTCTCTCTCTTGTCTATTGTTCATTCATTCATTCATTCTTAGCCTTGGGTTATATTTATTTGTGTACTTGTCTTACCACCACACCAGATGGTACCTTTGGAGGATTGAGACCAAATTTTATCCTTCTTTATATAGTAACATCGAGCACAAGACTCTATTATGATCAGCATATTTCCTAAGAATATTTTGTTGAGCTGAAGATTGGGATGACTATGGGCTTCATTTTGCTTAGCTGCAGGCTAGAATTCTGGGGCGGGGGGGAATCACCTGATAAAATACATAATAAGAGTGTCGTAACTAAGGCTGCCGCTCAGATAGCCTCCTATTCTATACCAGGTCTTCGTGTCATTCATTCATTTAGAAATGTATCCCTTCATACACTCAGTAAACACTATGTACCACTAAAGCCTAGACCTTATGGAAGATGAGGAAATGGTAGAGATACAAAAGAAAATCAGACATAATTCCTCCTTTCTGAAATTTTATAATCCATTGGAATAAAAAATAAGTTTAAAGAAAGATATGGTTATGATTATTTCCAGTCATGAAGTACCCGCTTGTTTTACACTATTCTTCCACTTAAAGTGGCTAGAAACACTGGGTAAGGTACAAGAGATATCTGTTTAGGGGTCCTAAAGCAGTCAGATTTTGAGGGGCCAAAATAGGAGAGAAATCCACTGAAGTGATTCAGACATTCTATCCAGATTCAGACATTCTATCCAGATTTTCAGGGCAATTCCTCAAGCCTGATTCATAGAACACCATGGGTAGAGAGGCTAAGAAGCCTAAGAGAAAATAGTGACTGAGAAATAAACTGAGAAGAGGCCTTTGTCATCTCATGGGCCTAGAGAAACAAAACTGAATTTCGGGGATACTGAGAGCGCTATGGTTCAAGATTCATGAACCAGAAAAACAGTCTCAGTGTCTTTTCCTCCTGAGGCAATCACTAATTAGCAAATAGCAGCACAAAGAGGAGAAAAAAAAACCTGAGCCAAGAGATTACGGAGATAAACAAAGCCTTTGAGAGTCTCACAAAAATTAGCATTGAGAGCATGTCAAGGAAAAACAGCCCTTAGGAACACAAGGCCTTTCAGTTAGAGCCGTGTAAAGACAATATTGAAAGAATAGATGAATCAAAAACATATCGTGACTTTAAAGATTTTTGGAGAAACCAATCTTGAAATAGCTCAGTCCTAATCGGATTTAGGTAACTGCCCCCATTCTAATGCTTGTCAGAAGCTAAAGACTCACCTGAAGCGTTTATAATCTTTCTTACACAGTGTCTGGTATACCAAGGGGCAGAATCAAGAAACAGAAAATAAAAACAGATCCACAGGTGACCCAGATATTGTCATCATCAGACAGAGCCTTTAACAATAACTATAATTAATATTTTAAGACAACAGATATGTTGCTTTTCAAACAAGATCATTGGAATTGATCTTTGAAGAATTCTTTAGATTTTACTCAACCAAGAATATACTTCTCAAAGAACTTGAATTTCAGATGCAGCTCATTCTAGCCAAGAACAAAGAAGGGAAGGTCAAATCCAGTGGCATTTGCTTCAAGGCAAGATCAAATATGTGTAGGTGGGGAATAACTGATTTTTGTTTATCTATTTTAGGATTTCTTCAGTAAATCTGACCCATTTCTGGAAATTTTTCGTATGAATGATGATGCAACCCAGCAGCTTGTACATCGAACTGAGGTGAGAAGAGTCATCTTCAGCTATGCCATCTCATCTCCTAAAATAATAAACTGACCTGTTTCTAGAAACCCCTTGCATTTCTTGATGTCCGTAGCTATGCACTCAGACTTGAATTCTTCATTGTCTTTAAAAGGACTCTCTGCCTCATGTAGCTTTTTAAATTCTCAATTTAGATATTAGAAGACCCTCTCTCACCCCAATTTTCCATTGTTGACCTTCAATACAGACAGCAATTTATTAATAGTAAGAATATGAATGTTAGCTAAGATTTAATGAGTGATTAGGCGCCAAGCATTGTGCTAAGTGATTTATATGCATTATTTTATTTACTTCTCACAACAATTCCTTGACATGTTTATTATTACCCCCATTTTATAGTTGATTAACTGAACCTTTGGGAAATCAAATGACTTTCCAAGTTCTCATAGTTAGCAGGGGGTAGAGCAGAGGTTTGAACCGAGTTTGTTTGTCCTGAGCTTCACTATAATTTGGGAAGCCGATCTGCCTCCCCAGTAAAAAGTTTGTACACTAGGCTGATGTGAAGCCTATCAAATGAACAGCTGAACCTGTCTCAGCTGCCACTTGATCTAGCTGCATCTCTTTCTCGAGCCCCCTCTTCCTTCTCCCTGGTGCTCTGAACCTTATCCCTTATTACCCCCACCCACCACCCAGTACCACACACCCATTCAACAAACAACTCCAATCTCCACTTTTTATTTTATTGACAAGTTAGTCAAAGAGAGTCTGTGGGGTTGAGAAGTACGTTGGTAAGGAGATGTGGGGTGATTGTGATGAATGACAGAGCTGAGAGAAGACTGTTGCACACACACACACACACACACACAATGGTGGAGTAAAGGAAGAAGAAACCGTCATGATTTTCATAGGGTGATAGTGGGGTACCATGTTCCCACTACCTCACATTAGAAATCCATTTCCATTTTCCTGAAGTAATAGAGTTGCAAGTAGCATTAGGGGAACTTTTTGTGTCATATTTAAGGTAAACAAGAATTAAATAGTCTTGAATAGGCAACATCTGTGGCTATCATCTGGTAGGTAGTTGGCATTTAATCAAATGTATTAACAAAAGAATGGATAATGGAAGGAGTTGAGTATAGGTGGTAGGTCTACTGTATGTTATAGTACAATGTGGTTATCTGGAATTCAATCCCTGGGGAGTAGATTGAGGTGCAGTAGTTTCCCTGAGTGGCACCTAATTGCTACCACGAAACAGAGTCTTTTTCACACATACAGATTCCGTTGGTGACAGACTTCTTCCAGGAAAAGTAAATAAACTTTGGTGAGAATTAGAAGTGGTGTGTCCATTCGTGCTTTTGCTCCAGTCAGTGAGTGAGGACTTTAATGTGCAGACAGAAGGGAGATGGGGATTGTATTATTAGATTTCTCTCACAAGATCCCTCTCTCCTCTTCCTGACAGCAGTCCTTTTCTCATTATTGGTATTGGTAAATTCTCCTGTTCTCAAGAATCTCTAGAACTCCTCCCATACCTCATTGCTGAGGGGCTTCTGAAGTCTCACAAGAAATGTGATTGTAAGGTTTACCAATGAGTCAGCAACATGGCATCGATTTTTTTCCTCTTTCTTATTTAACAGATATGAAATAAATACTAGACACTACCGTTCTCTTGGGGGAAGTACACACACACACACACACACACACACACACACACACACACACTCGGATTCTAATTTCATAGGAAATTTCTAGTTGAAACTTTGATCTGCTATTGAGTTTTTCAAAACTGTTGCAATGAAATATCATCACTTCTTAGTGTTTTTATATAAAGGAGAGAACTTTAAATTAACCCAAACACTTTTACCTAACTTTTCTTCTCACTATCACTTTGATCATCCCCAGGGTATCGGAGCACAAGACAAAGCCCCACAGGAACATTATTTTTGTACTTTAATGCGTTAAAAGAAATTTAATAATGAGTCCATGATATAATCAATAATTCATAGTTATATTAAGGAATCCAGTAGAAGAGAAAATCACTTATAAAATAATTATGTTATTTGGATAGAGAATTAATTTTTTTATAATGCTAAGACTTCTGCTAACTAAAAATTTCATAGGAAGAAAAATCGATATGACAGAATTCTATTTGACTTCATTTGTATGTACCCTAGAGCAGCAGTTCTTGAATTTCATGCCTCAGAATCATATAGGGGGCCCGCCTCCAAACTTTGTGTTGTTAGGTCTGGGTGCAATCTAAAAATCGGCACTTTTGACAGGTTCCTAGGTGATGCTGATTTTCCTGCTGTTCTAAGGATCACACTTTGGAACCCCTTTCCTGAAGTACAAAGTACAATCCTAGGCACAGAGCAAGTACTAATACATTCTAAGCCCAGCTGACTTATTTGAATCATACTCATGACAGACTAAGATGACTTGTTTGGATTCTTGGGAAGGATTAATTAGTAAGCTGCTTCCAAAAGGATTCCACTCTTACAGACTTAGTTTGTGACACTGAAGATCTGAAGATCTATACTATTATACCTTCCTAGGATAGCTGGTATAAGTATGCTCCTGGGATTTTTCTTTTAGAAACTTCTCCTCTGACTTGCAGTCTGCTCTGACTCAAGGTCACAAGTTACCCAAATCACTCAATTTTTTAACAGTAGAAATGATCTGCTAACACTCTCTACACCAACCAATAGTCTTTACTTACACTGTCATAGGAATGACAGTCCTATAGAACTGGAGATCCAGAGGCAAGCCTGCCTCCTCAATCCTAGCTCCAGTTGATGTAGAAGGGGTCATCCCCAGCATCCACATGCTGGACTGTATTACTGTCATTATTTATGACACAAGGTCCAGGCCAGTGACTACAGGAGTTCTGCCCATAATGACCCACTTAATGGGAACCCTTGAAAGGTTTTCTACTCCCAGTTTTCATTAAGACATCTATTCCAGGCAATTGTCCTTTTCATAAGCACCACAATGTTTCTCAAGCAGTTTTTATGTTGAAATGTGAAAATGTCAAGCATTTCCTCCCCAACTCATCCCTCCACTCCCTCTCTTTCTTTCCTCAGGTTGTTATGAATAACTTAAGCCCAGCCTGGAAATCATTCAAAGTATCAGTCAATTCTCTATGCAGTGGAGATCCAGACCGCCGGCTGAAGGTCAGAAATCTATGTCTGAGAAATGCAATTGTTTATGTATTTAACTGTCCTCTTTCTCTTCATGTGAATGTCGACAAACCCAACATTTTCTGTACCACTTACCCAAATCTCTTAGTACCTTGATGAAAGATGCAGGGGCTATTTCTTCTGCAGGAGACACTGAAGCTCAGGAGACAGTCCAAGATAAATCCTGATTGTGTTCTGTAAAGAGGCAAATTCCATGGCTTTCCAGAGACAAACTGTGGCAATAAGTTCATGGTGCAGTTGGGAAGTATTAAAAATACAAACACTGCTGTATCAATTATCCGCTGTTCCATAACAGACAATCCAAAATTTAGTAGCTTAAAACAATAACGATGTATTTGGCCTACGAGCCTATGCAAGAGCAAGTTGAGTTAATCTAGGAGGTTCTTCTCTTGGTCTTGCTTGAACTCCTGTGTACTTACAATGTGACTTTGCTTCTGGGGTTGACTGGCTATCATCTAGAAGGACTGGGTATTTGAGCCATGTATCTTTCCTCATCCAGAAGGCTAGCTTGAAGACTTATACACAGTGAACTTAGAGTTATGAAAAGCAAGAACAGAAGCTGCAAACAAAGTCTCTTAAGGTCTAGTCACGGAACTCCTATGAGGTCATTTCCTCCATATTCTATCAGCCAGAGCGTGTCATATGTCTATCCCAGATTCAAGGAGTGAGGAAATAGACTGCCTCTTGGTGAGAAGAGCTGCCAAGTATGATGGCCAATTTTTTCAATCGACCACAAGTGCTTTTTGGGTATCATGGGAATATATACGTTGAAAGAAAAGACACATTGCGAGGGTGGCCAAAGGAAAACAAGAGGTAGAATGCCAGGAGCAGACTCCAAGAAGCATTTTTTACGGTTCGAGTTCTGACCCTCCTTCTGCTTTGGGAGTCTGGAAGCTCCATGTTATCCATGCCCCAGAGTTGATTCTACCAATTCAGGATGACTAAGTAAATTCAGTAGAGACCTAGAGACCAGTGCCTATAAACTGAAAGGCCAGTCGGTTCACGCTCAGTGAGAAACATGCCCATTGGGCAACCTCAGCATTCACATCAGCTTAATCAGGGCACTTTCTCTATGTGGGCCAGCCATCGGAAAGACAGCTCTCAGAAGGCAACTGTAATAGTTCAAGAGCAGAGCCACCCTTGCTGGATAACAGGGATGGTGAATGGCTTCAGACTTCAAAACCTGCAGCCTCTACCTCCACTATGGGAAGATAGGTCCATGAGGCAGACTAACCATTCACGTTGCTCTTTTAGGGCACCCAATCCCCTGGAAACTGTTAGATGGGCATTGCCAATGTTCGTCTTTGTAACTTTACATTGCTTTCACCCTTTTGGTCCCACAAACCTTCTTCGGATAGAATTCTTTTGATTTGACAGTGTTATCGAATTAGAATACTGTCCAGTCAGTTAGTCCCAGCTTCTTTAATGTAACCTTGTATATTTTTGCTTCATACTGTTCTGTGTAGACTCTGTACTTGAACTCTCAACAGACACACTTGCCTCCATGCTCTCAAGGAATAGCTGAGTTGTCCCAAATACCTTGTCTCTTATAAGAGCTAAGATATTTCAAGCCTCACTTGCTGTTGGGACTGTCTTTCACATCAAAGTCAGGGCTCCTGGCTGCTTGGGACTCCATGTGTCTGCTCATATGCAGAATGCCAAGAGCTTCAGCTTCGGGCCTAGGGTGGTGATTGTCGCCTGTATTCTGAGCAGCCCCCATTCCATTCCCAGCAAGATAACTGGCCCTATGTGGGACAGAAATCAAATAATATGTCCATTAGCCATAGATCAACTTTGTCATAGGGAATTATTAATCGAATAAAAGGAGAGGGTTATCTGCAATGGTGTAAATTAAAATGCAGAAAAGGAGCCCTTTATGGCCTCGTGAGTGTTCTGTATTCTGGGGTCTGTAGAAGAACAAATGGAAATAAAGGAGATAGATGATGGGTGATAGATGAGAAGGAAAGATGTAGGGGGTTGGAGAGGGAGAGGGAGTACGGGAAGAGGGAAGGATCAGGGCTTCTCAACAGCTGCACTGTTGACATTTGGATTTTGTTGTGGGGCTTGTCCTATGCATTCTATGATGTTTAGCAGCATCCCTGGCTACTAGACGCCAGCAAGACTCCACCCCCATCAGTCTTACAGCCAAAAGTCTATTCAGACATTGCTAAGTGTTTCCTAGAGGACAAAATTACTCCCGATTGAGAACCAGTGGCTTCAAACTTAGCATGCATCAGAATCACGTAGAAAACATGCTGAAATGCAGACTGCTGAACCCCGTCCTCAGAATTTCTGATACAGGAGGTCCACGGTAGGCCTGAGACTTTTACATCCTAAAAAGTTCCTGTGTGATGCTGCTGCTGGTTTCAGCCCATACTTTAAGTAAGGACCCTGATGTAGACATTTGCTTCTCTCTTTCTTTCTTTTTTTTATTTAAAGTCTTTGAGACTTTACTATTTTTGAGAGAGAGAAAGAGGGAGAGCATGAATGAGAGGGGCAGAGGGAAGGGGAGAGAAAATTCCAGCAGACTCTGTACTGAGCATGGAGCCTGACATAGGGCTTGATCTCCTGACCCTGAGATCATGACCTGAGCTGAAACCAAGAGTTGGACACTCAACCAACTGTGCCACCCAGGTGCCCTGACATTTGCTTCTTCATGACCACTTTCCCATAGCATTTTCCAGCACCCAGTCTCCCCTTTACCACCACTTTTCTGCCCAGCATTCATACCTATCTGCACTGTCCCAGGCTTCTTGGCTTTGCTACACCTTTCTGCCCAGAATGCCTTCTTCAGTCTGCTTTTCTTGAAACATGCTGCTTCCCTTTGGGTCTCTTAAATATCCCTCCATGTTCAGAAATCATTCCTCTTTCACTTCTATGAGATGCCTTCCAGTCCTCTCCACCTACCCCATTAAAATACCTCTCAAGCTGTGGGATGCCTGGGTGGTTCAGTTGGTTAAGCGTCTGCCTTCAGCTCAGGTCATGATCCCAGGGTCCTGGGATTAAACCCTGAATCAGGCTCCCTGCAGAGCCTGCTTCTCCCTGTCCCCTCCCTGTACACCCCCCCAACTTATCCTCATGTACTCTCTCTCTCTCTGACAAATAAAAAAAAAAAAATCTTAAAATAAAATACCTCTCAACTAGCTTTGAAATTTTCTGTTTACATCTCTGTCTCCTCAGTGGCTGACTTGTTCTTTCCAGTTTGCTCCTTTAGGATGAGAACCATATTTTGTTCACTGTGTGTACAGGTGTCGAGCACAGTGCTTGGCACAGAGGAGATACTGCCTTTTTGCAGAGTGAAGGGATAGAGGAGAGAGGGATGTACTGAGAGGTCAGCAGGGGTGTCTGACCTTACTGGGTAGGGGTTGGGGTGAGGTGGAGAATTGCCCACACCAGTATTTGATATACTGGAGTTTACTCGGTCACAAAACCTATATTGCACTCACTTGCTCACAGTATCCAAATGCAGCTTTTCTGAAAGGCTGGATAGACTTCCTGTATTGCCCTTTATTTGTATTCATTATTTTGTCACAAAGACCATTGTGAAATTCTCATGATGTTGTCCCTAGCCAGCTTGCCCCAAAATAAAACGGTACCATATTGGCAGGCAGCATTTCCGTCCATATGTGTGTCATTTTTCTTACCACCAAAAAAATTAGAAAGTGAATTAAAATTTGTTTAATTTTTAAAGCACTCTGTTGGGTTAGATTTTAAATCTCAGCAAAATTTTAACAATTAGGTCTTTGTCTCAAATGAGGCTTGATATCTTTGATTCTCATTTTTTCAGGACCCACATGAACACCAGGTTCAAATAACCAGCTTTTTATTTTGCTTTTTATTTATTCTGTACTGCTCCTTTGTGTAAATAATAAAAGCATTCAAAGAAGCCTTTTCAGAAACTGATGCTTTAACTTATTATGGAAATGTTCAAACATACCTAAAAGTGGAAAGATGATATGGTAACTCCCCATGCCCAGCACACAACTTCGACAATTACTGTCTCGTGGCCAATTTTCCTTCACACACACCCCTAATACCGATTTTCCCCTTCCTCTCCCCACTGGATTGCTTTGACGCAAATCCCAGACTAGGGCAAAACACATCCTTTAAGAACAGTGGCAAGGCCCAGCAGACTTTCAGGAGTCCATGAAGTTGTTTTCATTTCTTTTAAGATTAGAAAGGAAAAAATGAACTTGTAAGATTGAGTAAAATGTTTTAATTTTTTCTCACCTCAGAAAGCACTGACATTTTTAGGATTCTGAAAATTTACTATGGTGGGAGGGGGCCCATGAAGGCAAAAATGCTGCGGGCCAATGAAGGTCATGGTGTGACCCTGTCCCAGATATCATTTCACCCCAAATGCCTCAGTATGTATCTCTAAAGAGTAAGGAATCATTCTATAAGTATAACCATAAAACCATTATATAATATCTAATTATGCTATGTCTTAAGAATATTAACTAGCCTCCTTAATATCATCAAATATTCTGCCACTGTTCATGTTTGACTGATAGCCTGCCTCATTTATTAAAAAAAAAAAAATTGCCTTTTTTTTTTTCCGAATTGGGGTCTAAATAAGGTCCAAGCGTTGCATAGACCAAAATAACTCTGAAGTCTCCTTTAACCTGTTAGTTCCTTCTTTTTTTTTTTTTCCTTGTAATTTACTTATTGAAGAAACCATACTGGTTTATCCTGTGGCATGTCTCATATTCTGTGTTCCCTATAACTGAGTAGTTGGGCTTAATCAGATTTGGGATCTGTTTTCTAGCAAGAATGCTTTATAAGTGATGCATCTTTCTCAGGGTGTGAACAGTCATTGAGGAACATTGCCTACATTCTTTAGTTTGTTAAGGTTTCTAAAATGGTAACTTTCCAATTCTAACATTACTTCTTTAACTATTGTTTAATGTCTTCTTTAAAGAAAAACTTTTCCTTTAATAACTATTTCATTTCCTGAGGAATGATTCATGTGGGAAAGACAGGAAAAATGCTTTATCTTTCCTTCTTTTCAAACCAATTTTCAGAATAACAAATTATTTTTCTTGTATCCTCCATAGGTGACTAGTGAAGTCCCCAGTATTATTGTGAATTTGGGGGCACCTGGGTGGCTCAGTGGGTTAAGTGCCTGTTTTCAGCTCAGGTCATGGTCCCAGAGTCGTGGGATCAAGCCCCACCAGGGGCTCCGTGCTCCAGCAGGGAGTATGCTTCTCCCTCTCCACCACTGCTCATGCTCTCTCTCTTTCTCACACACTCTCTCTCTCAAATAAATAAAACCTTTTTTAAAAAAGAATTTATAGATTTTTTAATATATCTGAGAGTTTCTATTTCAGTTATTAGTATTCCTTTGAAATCTTGGATTGCTGCACGTTTAACCAATGAAAACTGCTTTAAGTTAACTCGAGTTCTTTTGACATGAACTTAACAGTATGTAATAGTTTCCTTGCTTCCTGGTACACATTTTAAAATTCATAAATTTTGAACTTTTAAAAACTCTTTTTCTCCATTGGATCTTAATTTCTGTGGACACTGAGTTGTATATTAAAGTCTCTTGAAATAGTTCTTCTCCATAGCCAAACCTCTACCCCATAGAACTCTCATTTTGTTTGTTCAGTTTCTCTTTCGGTTTCTACGATTTTTTTTTTTACAAACTTAATTTTGTTCTGGAACTCTGTAAAATGTTTACATGATCCTAAAGTTAAAACTACAGAATAAGTATATTCAGAAAAATGTAACTTCCTTTCCTGTCTCTATACCACTTTTTACCGACTTCTCTTACTGATAATCATTTTGTAGTGCACTTTACTACTTGGCTGAGCTAGCCGGCTCTTCCCACTTCTGTATTCCTTGTCTTTTTAAAGGTTTTCCTGGACATTTTGCTTGTTTTTTTGTTTTTTGTTTTTTCTGTCCATTTATCTTTACAAAGAACTAGTACCAAATGTGATGGTATTTTTATTTATATTGTAAAGAAAACCTCTTCAATATTGAATCTTCTATCCTAGAATATGGCATGTCTTCCCATTTGTTCAAGTCTCCTTTTATGTCTGTAGGGGTGATCAATGTTTTTCTCTTACAGGTTTCTAACATTTTTATTTCAATTTATGCCTAGTTTTTGTTTCTTTAACTCTTATAAATGGAATCTTCCATTATGCCTTCTAACCGTCATTTGTCAATATAAAGTTTATTGAATTTTGTTTGTTTTCTTTTTTTGAAAAGATTTTATTTATTTATTTGAGAGAGAGTAAGTAAATAAGAGAGAGAGAGCATAAGCAAGGGGAGGGGCAGAGGGAGAGGAAGAAGCAGGCTCCCCGCTGAGCAGGGAGCCCAATGCAAGGCTCCAATCCAGGACCCTAGGATCAAAACCTGAGCCGAAGGTAGATGCTTAACCGACTGAGCCACCCAGGTCCTCTGAATTTTGTTTCTTCTTTTAAACTGTGCTTTTATTAAGTTCTATTCCATGAAATGTGATACTAATCAATTCTTTTGATTTCATAAATACATTATTAATATCCACTATATTCTTTAGAAGGCAATGCCAGTATTCAGAAGAGATTCTACCAAACAGGGCTCTTAGAGAAGGGGTAAGAAAGCACTATCAGCAGGTATTCTTAACACATTCTTAATACCCTAACTGTACTTCAAACTATAGGAAGATATCATGACATAAAAGTCTGGAAAACCACCATATAGAGGCACCTGAATGGCTGAGTAGGTTAACTGCCTGCCTTCAGCTCAGGTCATGATCCCAGGGTCCTGGGATCCTGAGCCCTGCCTCAGGCTCCCTGCAGCAGGGAGTCTGCAGTTTCCCTCTCTCTCTCTCTGCACCCCCATCATGCTCTTTCTCTGTCTGTCTCTCTCTCAAATAAACAAATAAAATCTTTAAAAAGAAAGAAAGAATGAGGGAAAGAAAGAAACAAAGAATGAGAGAGAGAGAGAGAGACAGAGAGAGAGAGAAAGAGAAAGGAAAGAAAAGAAAGGAAAGAAAAAGAAAGAAAGACACCATATAAGCACCTCAAGACCATTTCCTATCTCCTTCTCTAATGCTTTTTTAAATTTTATTTTATTTTATTTCATTTTTTCAGTGTTCCAAGATTCATTGTTTATGCACCACACCCGGTGTCCTTCTCTAATTCTCAAACCACACGGGTGACTTGGACACTTTCTCCATGCACAGTTCACCAGGTATTTTCTGAGTATGGTTGCCTTGGAGAGGTATCTAGGGTGATCTCTGTATCAACCTGTCCCCGTGCCTATGCAGAGAGAGGCCCAGTTTTTCACTGAAGTCATGGTGCAATGGGCACAAGCAAGAGTACCAGGCAGAAGGAAGTCACAGAAAAAAAGGAGAAAAAGGTCCCTAAAATCAAAGCAGAGGTTATAGGACTCAAGGCCCTATGACAGCATGAGAGAAGGGCCAAAGTCCAAAGCAACCAACAAATGACATTTTCACCCATGGGTCATCTTACTCACCCTTTATGCCCTCTCTTTTCTGTAGCCATGCATGACTGATTTAGAATAGCCATGTCCATGAGCCCCCATGTGACACCCCCAAAGTTGGATTTCTGGCCAATCAGAAAGGTACTCTACTGAACCAGGATCCTAGACCCCAGTGGTCCTGGAATCTTCATTTTAGCAACTTTCCTAAACGATGTTGGTGCAAGCCATTTGCCAAGCACACATTGAGAAATACTGTCTTCCTACTGATTCTCCAAACCTAGGTGACTTGCTGGTACTTCTCTTAGGTCGGTCAGTATTCCTCTCACAAAGCTAAGTGTATATGTATGTATACGTTCTGCTCATCTTTCTAAATGAAATCCTTACCACTTGTCTTTTGGTTACAGAGAACTAATGGTATCCCTTCCTTTCTCAAGTATGACCAGGCCAGCTTGAATTGAAATTGTATTTTCACCACAAATTCATTGTCTTTGCTTTGGACTCTCTGAGCCAGACTGACTGAAGTGCCAAATGGACTTGACTGAGTCCAGGAGTCTGTTTTTGGAGTTTGCCTTGGACCTTCCCCCTTTATTTCCAATACCATGTGATTCCTAACTCCTGGATTCTTAAGTGCCTGTTATTTTTCTTCTGATACTTTGGGCTTAGTTGCCCAACTTGTCTTTCTGCTTCATCCTGTTTTTCTCTAACAAACCTTCTGACTCTTGCTGCTTGAAAAGAAGATAACAAAACAAAACAAAAATCTGAGTTCTAACCCCTAGATCTCAGTCCTTGACAGTGACCCCAATTCAGCCCCATAATTCCCCGAAACCCATAGATTTGATTATAAGGTACCCCATAGATTACACCAACATTTTCTGATTCTTGGTATAAAACATGAGAAGGTGGATTTAAGGGGTCCGTCAGTAACTCTATTTGGCATTGTTGGAAACCCCTGTAATAAAGACAGTTTCAGGCAGTTGAGAGCAAGTTCACTTCCCTCTCTATCTACATTACAACTAAAAGGGGGGGAAAGAGCTTGAATGATCCATGGACCTGTTATGTTCTCTTGAGATCTGTTAAAATTTTAAGTGCTTTTTTTATGGCCTTCAGGGCTCAAGGGCTTTTTCTGGGCTCAAGGGCTTCTGGGTGCCTGTGGATGGTTCACTCAACCTAAATGTCCCACAATTACCAGAGGATTGCAGACTCATCTAGGTGTCTCTATATTGGATCAGCCATGGCACAGGAATTCTTAACTCCACTTAAGTAAATGGCATCTCAGACCCAGCAGGCTGCTTTTACTGAGATCTGTAATCAATACTGCAGCATGGGAAAGCAATAACCAGCTTAAATAGTGTGAAATCATGCAGGAATAAAGGGGGCTTCTAAACGAGAGAAAAGCTACATACTCTCTCAACTTTAATAACTCTTTCATTTTTCATTAATATTCCCTCTTTTTTACAGACTGGGAATTCAAGACTATGTTTGAGCAAATTGCTTACGTAGCGCAGCCTCATTTAAACCCAGGCCTCTCTTGCTCTGTGGTCCTTGCTGTTTGCTACAGAAAGAGAGCTAACATTTACTGAGCATTCACCAGCCACCTGGTAGTACACTGGACACTTTGCTGAGATTATCTTATTCAACCCTATACTTACCCTAGGTGGAATGACACTGCATGAACCAAGAATGCCCATGCAGTAGAAGTTTATTTCTAGCTCTCATAGCAGTCAAAGAGAAATCTTCCTAATCGGTGTTGTCTCTACTTCATACAGGGATTTGAAAACCCAGTTGCTTCTTTCTTGTAGTTCATCCATACCTTAGGGCCTCATTGCTATTTGAGTTTAGCCCACAGAATAGAAAAGAGGTGGAGAGGGCTATCTCCAGAAGTTTTAGCTGAAAACAGCACTTGGCATTGCTTGCCTCTATTCCAATGACAAGAACTTAGTCATATGACCCCACTGAATTGCAAGGGAGGCTATGAAATGTGATCTCGTTGGGGCATAGAAAAGGAAACAGTTATTTGGTGCCCAACTAGCTGGCTCTTCCACTGGAAGATATTGTTACTGTCCCCATTTTGCAGATGAGAAAACTGAGGCTTGGAGAGATGAAATGACTTGCTTAAATTCACAGAACTTACATGCAACATAGGCAGGATCAGATCCATCTAACTCTAGAAACTATACTCTGTAGCAGCACTGCCCAATAAAACTTCCTGATAATAGAAATATTCCTTATCTGTGCTGTCTAAAAAGGTCGTCACTACCCACATACAGCCAGAGCAATTCTCTCCAACCTCTCTTCTCTCTTTTCCTTTAGGCCTTCTTTCTATTTGGTCCCCTCATGTTAGGATCCCATTCTACCCCCCGCCCCCTTTTTTTTCCCAGTGAATACCATCCATGGAGAAGATTCTACCTCTTCAGGTGTCAGGCTTCTGCTGTGAATGGGAGCCCTCCTCTGCCCAGGCTTTAATGATCCCAAAGCAGAAGGGATGGGTCTCCTACAAATGGGGTCAACAGTAGGTTCTTCCATGCTGATATAATTTTTCATCAGTGAGAATCAGGTCTGATTTCCTTAATATCTGGGAAGAGAGCACACCTTACTAAAAACAAGTATTATGGGTTTTGGGTTTGTTTGTTTGTTTTAAGCCAGGAAACCACACAATCTGGTCTTAAATTTTTTTTTTTTAAAGAATCTTGGGAGTTAGTGTTTAATGGATATAGAGTTTCCGTGAGAAGATGGAAAAGTGCTGGAGACAGACAGTGGTGATGGTTTCACAACAGTCTGAATGCACTTAGTGCCACAGAGCTCTATACTTAAAATGATTAACATGGTAGATTTTATGTTACATATCTTTTATTACAATAAAAACAATTTATTACCAAAAGAACTTTCTTCCTCTTACCATTACTTCGAACTTCCACTTTTGAAACAACTACCAGATATTCTTGCACTAAGAGTGCTTGACATCTGCCTATACTGGGCATACTTAACCTGATGGTGGCTCTTGTCTCAGCAATCTGGGATGAGGGTATGACAGCTTCTAAGAGCTCTCTCACCCCCAGATCCCTCCGTCTCAGAAACCCTTCCAAGGCAGGAGGGATGGTCCTTCCTTTCACCACCGTTATGAACAAAGAACATAAAAGAGGTGATGTAACCTGGTCAGACTATTTTGTTGGGACATTTGTCCCAACAATTGCTCTGTCATTGACTAACTCCAAATATGCTTTTGAAGAAATCACCTTTGGAAGACACTTTGACATTCTGAACTAAGAGCACCAAATAAATCAGTGCCCTGGTGAGATTGTTTAAAGTGAAAGGGAGCCTTGTTGTCATCCAAAGTGGACATTTCTCCGCTCTTCCGCTACAGAGAACTTCCATCTCAATAAATCACAATTGCTGTGATGGGAAGAGGTTTCTCCACATTATTTAACTCATCTCTGTCCACTTCTGTACTAAAACTTAAGATAGCTAACCAGCTACTGGAAGGATGCTTGAGTAAAACTAGGAAGCTAGACAAAGTTCCTGAATGATGAAGCAGAAGGAATATTCTAAGCAGAAAATTTGAGAATCCCTTGATGCAACTTTGTGGCATAATTCAAACTGGTGGGGTCCCTGTTCTGTCCAAATGATGCTCTGTGCTAGCGACCCAGTGTTCATTTCTGCTTATTCCTGGTTGCTGCATGTATTTACTTGTTTACTTATTTGTTTATTAACGTGAACCACGTCATCATTCATTGCACCACTTGGTTAATATTGAAGCTGAAAAACTTGCCTTAAGAGCTCAATTTTTATTTTTGCACTTTTGGAAATGTTGTTTTTTAAAACTACCCTTGTCGATAGGAAGGCTTCCACAAACTGAGTTGACATCCCAAGAGGCCATTGCATTGAGTCAGTTTCTGTGGGACATTCAGCTACTCTGCCACATTTTAAACATTAAACAAGAAATTTTTTAAAGTATTGCAATCTGCAGCCATCCTGGGAATTTCTCTCCGGTAAGTCTTTTCAATAGAATTACCAAACAAAACAGTAAGAGAGCTCGCTCTTAGGAAGGGTAGCTTTTATAAAGAGAGAGCCCTTGAGGCCAAGAGAAATGACCCATTTTTAGGTACTTGGCAGGATGCCACAGTCCCTCTTTCTCAGGATCTGGAGGAGGTATCATGTCTTTATGGAGATGTTGCCTGTGAGATCCCAGCTGTCTGCAAAATGCTTGGATTTCCAGAAAAATCATGGGGAAAACCAGGGTTTTTTCTGTGGGGAGTACAAAAAATTAACATCAGGGGACAACAGGTTGACTGTCTTCATAAAAAATGAATTATTTATTCACTGAGAGCATATAAATCACCTTTCTTCTTGTGTCCTTTGACCCATTGCAGAAAGGACGGAAATGCTTTTGTGCCACACAAGAGGAAAAGCTAGAATGATCATCTCATTCTTCCTCTATCCTATAGACTTAGAAAGAAACATGCTGGAGACACCTCTTCTTGATGCCTACAGAGGCTGCCCAGGCTGGCCTGCTCCAGTCAGAGTTCCATTTCACCTATTGTTGTCTGTAGCTTCTTTGCTTGTATAGGAACTCAGCTTTGTCCAATCACTCTGACTTGATGAGACCTGGAAAAATTGACTCATAATAGAGGTAGCTGCATAAGTCAAGAAGCCAATATATTAAATTACAAAACTTTCAATACAATTTTATTTTTTTAAAGATTTTATTTATTTATTTGAGAGAGAGAGTGCGCTAGTGAATGAGAATGAGCAGGGGGAGCTGGAAAGGGAGAGGGAAAAGCAGACTCCCCACTGAGCAGGGAGACCTGTGTGGGGTTCTATCCCAAGACCCTGGGATCATGACCCTAGCCAAAGGCACACGCCTAACTGACTGAGCCATCCAGGCACCCTTCAATACAATTTAAAAAAATTAATTTAACAAGAAGTCTAATCCTTGTGCCCCACACAAGTTTCTCCTTCCCTGATATCTGAACACTTATGAGGCAAAATTATCAATCAGGAAGTTGCTTGGTGAAAAGATGGAAAAAATCAAGGCAAGGGTATGTAAGGAGTCTTGAGAGATTCTACTTTGGTTAGCTGTTTGACACAAAGACCCTCTGGAGAGTCTGATTAAGTTAATAGGATACTTGCTTTTAAAATGCATACAATTCTAGGGCTTTGTGAATTCATTAAAGCTGATCTCTGGACTCCAGACCTCTGAGCTGAGCCATGGTGAGTCTTGTCAAAGTATAATTTTCAAAAACTGAAAAGCATGACTCTTATCCAATGATCAAATGAACATATGCCAAAAATTTTATTCACCTCATTCATTAATGAGGAAACCAATAAGAAGATCAAACTGTTCTCCATGAGCATTCTGAACAATTGGGTTTACACAGTCTTTTTCTTTAAGCAAGACTAAGAATTTTAGGGATAAAATTGGTTAATGCCCTTCACAGCAATAAATCATAAACTTCAGGGTCATCTTTGCTACCAGACAGAAATCACTGTATCATATATAAGTTTACCATATATAAGAGTCTGAGCTCTTAGTTCATAGGTAATAAGTAGAAAAATCAAGCAATGGTATATTCATGTAGGAAAATAAATCATCCTTGGGCACGCCTGTTAAACCCTCAGCATGCCACTGAAAGGACTCAGTCACACTTTTGGATAGGTTTTGGATAGGTTATGGCTATTTTTTCTTAGGCTCAGATAGCCCCTGAGTTCACATTTCTAGAGCCGATATATGCATGAAATCCCTAAGTGTTCCCCTTTGCCCCCTCTCCACCTCTGAATGGCCGGTGCATTCCTAACCTTCAGGTATTGGCTCCAAACTCAACCATTCAGAGAAGCCTTCCAGGCTCCATTTTCATACATGCATTCCTCCACTTCAAATCCACCTTATCAGTCTTCCTAGTGGCACCTACCTTCATCCTAATCCTGTTTCTTTGTTTATGTGGTTACTGTTGTGCAAATACCAAGATCTAAAGGAAAGGAAGTGGCCTATCTAATTCACCTCTATCTCCTCAGCCCCTAAAAGAGGGCTTGCATACAGTTGGTGCTTAATCTGCTTAATGGATGGATGGATGGATGGATGGATATGTATATATACATGCCCATATATACATTAACTAGATACTACGGAAGACATTCTGCCAAGTGTGTGCTATTTGGTCTGCCCTTTTAAAGGCTCTAAGAAAGGCAGTCCTCTCATCTACTTATTCTTACGCTCACGTACAGTGCCACTATTGATTAATTTATTAGTGTCATTACATCACTTTTGACCTGTACACTTCCTTTCAAGGGAAGTCTAAAGTCATTGTGGAAGCTTTCTTTCCTTATTGTCAGTGTCTTAGAAAATCCCCAAATGCAATCCATTTATCATTATATCCCCCCCTGTAGTTTTTCTATCATATTAAACACATTTTTCCCTCTACCAGTCTCAGAGTTGCAAGGGGAAAAAAAAAAAAGGAAAGGAAGAGTCTGGATGGGGAGGAAACCAATAGGGAAAGACTCGAGGGAGGGGCTGGAATGAAAGTCACAGAAAGAAGAAACAGTGTCTTGGTCTCACCTGGCTCTCACAGCAGAGCTCTTGGAGGATAAGGGAGCCTAAATTCTTAGAAAAGGAATGGGAAGGAAGGCAGCCTGGTAGAATTTCCAAAAACCGGGTCTTTTTCATTTCACTGGCATAGTTCATGGCCAGGTACATTACTTCAAACAATCTCTGAAATAGCAGGGACTGAGTCTCGTATTAGGAATGATGAATGTTGGCTTACCTTTAAGCCATGAGATTTGGAGGGGAGGTGGGAGAATGGTGGGGTGGGTGAGACAAGCAGGATTCAATTAAGTGCTGGAGTGGCTGAGAAAAGAAAGGGCCATTCTCTGTTCTAATTCTCAGAACCTTTTCTTTAATTTATTTATCTTTTTTTCTTCTCCTTTCCTCTTTCCTGGCAATTAAACATCTATCCAAATATTATTGTTGTTGACCACCTGCATGCCTGGTTGCACTGTCATTAAAACATTTTATGACAGCTATCCCATCAAAGAGTAAAATCACTAAATGGACTTGTCAGGAAGCATTACCTCCAGCTCATCTCCCCTGCAGACTAACCTGGCCCTCTTCATAAGCACTCTTGCAAATCACTCATCCCTGACACTCCCAGTAATGAGACCTACTCTTGAAAGCATACAATGTATCAAACTGCAGCAGACATTATGACAGGACGACCTATGATATAGAACAATGTTGTCAAACTTAAGCATGCATCAGAATCTCACAGAGGGCTTGTTTAAACAGAATTCTGGGCGGCAACCCCAGAGTTTTTGATTCAGTAGGTCTGGGGTGAGGCCTGAGAATTTGCATTTCTCACAACTTCCTAGGGAATGCTGATGCTGCTGGTCCAGAGTTCACATGTGGAGGATCACTGATATTGAAGAAGTAGTCAAGAGACAAACTCACCATCCTCAAGTCACCCATCTCCACCTTAAAAACTGCTCTATATCTGCACTCATTGTTTCCTTCTTTCCGAAACTAGCTTATTGCTCTGCACACTTCACTCTAATTCCTTGCAATACTCAAAGGCTCTTCTGCAGGTGGTCGTTGATACAAAGCCAGGAGGAAGCATTGAGATCCTGTAGTCTCTCAGTCAGGATTCCTCAGCTTCAACGCTACTGACATTTGAGCCAGATCATTCTTTGCCTCAGGGGGCTGTCCCATGCTTTGGAGAACATTTAGCAGTATCCCTAGCCTTCACTAACTAGATAGCAGTAACACACACCCATACCCCAAGTCGTGACAACCAGGGTGCCTGGGTGGCTCAGTGGGTTAAAGCCTCTGGCCTTCGGCTCAGGTCATGATCTCAGGGTCCTGGGATTGAGCCCTGCATTGGGCTCTCTGCTCGGCAGGGAGCCTGCTTCCCCCTCTTGCTCTGCCTACTAGTGATCTCTCTTTCTGTCAAATAAATAAATAAAGTCTTCAAAAACAAAATCCAAGTTGTGACAACCAAAACTATCTCGATATTGCCAAATTTCGCCCTGGGGGCAAAAATGTATTTCTAATCACTCCCTCTCTGTTGGGGTTTAAGAATGAAAATTCATGACATCCCTTCCTGAGTTTGGTCCAGTGGAGAAATAAAGATGGATTTCAACAACCTGGGGATTAAACTGTCATTTCATTGCCACGAAAGCAAGGAATGCTTCCTCCGGGTGAGGTTTGGGTTGTGACTAACAATAGCTGAGGAAGCCCACAGTTAATCCTAGGATGGGCAGCAAACAACTGTGTCTGTGCCAGGTGCAGTAGCATAGCTCTGGCAGGGGTTCTCAACCCTGGACGCATGCGGGAATCACCTGGGGAGCTTTAAAAATGATTGATTCCTAGACCTAGCTCAGATCAATTAAATAATTTCTAGGCATGAGGCCAAGTCATCAGCAATTTTGATAGGCAGCCAGAATGATTCTAATGTGCACACGCAGCGGAGAGCCACTGGTCAACTCGATAGACTGTGAAGATGGAGCCCCTCGTTGGATTTCTCTGCTGCGTACTAAGGAGACAGCAGTCTGATGCAAGAACTCCCAGCAAATTTCTTAAGACCCAATTAGTCTTCAAAATTCTGCTGACATGTACATTATACAAACTTGCTAGAAAGAATACAAAATATTTACAGGCTTCAGAGTAGGCTTCCTGGGAGAACATAGCATCTAATCCCAGTCCTTGAAATTATGTAAGAAGGCCCAGAAGCGTGTGATTAATAGACTCAGTGCTGCCACATTTTAACTTGTTGGGACAGAGGCCCCAGGGGAGGAGAAGAGATGGCAAAGCTATGTCCACAATAGTCAAACTGTGGAAGGAGCCAAGATTCCCTTCAACAGAAGAATGGATAAAGAAGATGTGGTTCATATATACATTGGAACACTAATCAGCCATCAGAAAGGATGAATAGCCACCATTTGCATCAACATGCATGGAACTGGAGGGGATGCTGCTAAATGAAATAAGTCAGGCAGAGAAAGACAATTATCATATGGTTTCACTTATTTGTAGAAAAAGGAATAGCATGGAGGACATTGGAAGAAGGAAGGGGAAAGTGAAGGGTGGGGAAATCAGAGGGGAAGATGAACCATGAAAGACTATGGGAAACAAACTGAGGGTTTCGGAGGGGAGAGGATGGGGAGATGGGGTAACCGAGGGATGGATGTTAAGGAGGCACATACTGCATGAGCACTGGGTATTATACGCAAACAACGAACATGACACCAAACATGACATGGAACATGGGACATGACACCAAAAACTAATGAAGTACTG
Source organism: Meles meles (assembly GCF_922984935.1). Classification (NCBI taxonomy): domain Eukaryota; kingdom Metazoa; phylum Chordata; class Mammalia; order Carnivora; family Mustelidae; genus Meles; species Meles meles. The sequence goes on from NC_060069.1 coordinate 9,538,177, forward strand.
TAAGGTGACGAACATAACATAGTAAAATTTTAAAAAGAGAAAGGCAAGGCTACTGAAGTAAACAGCACCTTGTGGGTCATGCTAAAGAGTTTAGATTTTTATCCTGAGAGAAATAGGAGGTATTGAGGGTTCTATGCAGTAGGGTGATTTGGTCACATTTGAATTCTTCGGATTAGTATTCTGCTTTTTTTGTGGAATTTGGATTGAATGAGGGTGTGGCTAGAAGCAGATCTGGTGAGAAGTCATAGGAGTACTCCAAGTAAGATGACCAGACTTGGTACCAGAGTGGCTATTGGATAGAAAGAGAAGAGGAATACCTCAGGAATTCATCCCTAATTGCTCTCTTGGCCACATGGATAGAAAATGTCACCATTCCTTAAGATCAGACCATTGAAGGAGCAGGAGTGGATGCGAATGAGGAGTTCAGTTTTGTACTTACTAAGTTTAAGGTGTATATAGGCCATCAAGTGGACTATTGGCCCAGAATTGTCTCAATTTTAGCACTGAAAGTTCTGCATCCTAGGAAACCATCAGTCTTGAGCAGACCAGGACAGTTGAACAATATGTCAATTGTCTCTTCAAGTCTGATTCTCAAAGAGAGAGCTGGGCTGGGCATAAATGTAAGAATTATCAATAAATGGATGGTGTGCGTGTGTGTGTGTGTGTGTGTGTGTGTATGCATGCACATGTGTGTGTTTGAACATGCAAGTGCACATGTATATGTGATTAGAAGGAAACACCAAAATGATAACTATTAACAGTGTATATTTCTTAGTGGCTAAATAAGGAAGCTGTTTTTTGTTTTTTGTTTTTTGTTTTTAATTTTAATTCTGATTTTGAAATTTTTCCACCTCGAGCCATGTGTTACTTTTGCCACAAGGAAAAAGAAAACACTAGTTTAAAATACACAATTAAAAAATAAATAAATGAATAAATAAATAAATATACACAATTTCTAACATCAACACCAATTTTCTGTATTTACTTAGGCCTTTATAGTTTCCATTTTAAAAGTCAGAATTAAAATTATTTTTCAAAGTCCCAGAGGGTTTTCCTGATGATGGGCAAGCACATCTTAATTTTGTATAGTAACATGATATGAAATTAGGAAATAGACTATGGATCAATTTGGCTTATCTCCCCTTAAAGTCCAGTGTCTTCCTAAGGGTAAAATAACCTGTCGATAAAGCAATAGCTTTGTGAGACAAAGTCAAACAATCAGAGAAGGCTGCTGTCCTTCGGTATACTTTTATTGGCTTTCTAAAATGAGTATCATGTATCACTTTTCTGTATTGTTCATTCTTCAGTTACAACATTTATTACACATTAAGTGTGTAAGACAGTAAGCCAATATTGGGTACCTACTGTGTGCTGAAAACTATGCTGGGTACTTTCCCCACATTCCATCTACTGTAATCCACACAACAAAATTGTAAGATTAACAAAGAAGGAAACTGAAGCTCAATGAGTTGAATAAGCTTCTAAAAATTCACAGATTTTCTAAGGACAGAAGCTGAAACCCAGGTTTGAGGGTTTCCTAAAGCCCTGTGGTCCTTCTATCAGGTCACACTATTTTCTGGAGATTCACTATCATGATGTTTGGGCAAAGTGATGATGATCCCCTGGGGGGATCAGGTTCCATCCTTATTCTCAAGGTAGAAGAAAAACAAAATGGAAGATTTATTTATCCGTCATTCCCCATGACTGAAAGATGAGGGAAGAGGAAGAATGCCGAGGACATTCCTACAACTTAATATCACCCATCGGCCAGGAAACAAGAACATCAGGGGTTTTTGTAAGCTTGTTATAAAATCCAGAGAGTTCCATAATACTTTAAATCTCTTGGGAGGACCCATGGCAGCAGAAAGGAGATGGTAGCGTGAATAGTTGTTTTTGTTCAAAATCGGAGATGATAAAAACTCTCTATTGCTTTTCTGTCTCCTTTGTATGTACTTCATCTATTTCCAAATGCTTTCCAACATTTTCTCTTCAGAACTTTGTCTAGAAGGTCAACAGGGCAGGAATTATTATTTCCATTTTGCAGATGAAAAAACTAAGACATAGATTAAGTCATTTGCACAGGATGTTACAGAAGAAAAGCTGAGAAATCATTTTCTCCTTTGTATCAATCAGGATTCTGGCAGGGCATTTAGTAAAGGACTATCACAGATGTCAAACAAGAGATGGTAAAGTGCCCAACAACTCACAATAGCAGGAAGCTTTTATCGTTCCAGGTCTAAAAGAAAAGGAGAGGGAATTAGGTTACCAGAGAACTCACCTCCCTTCCCTCCCCCACCCCCTCCCAAAAGGAGCTGTAACTGTGGAAGGAACACAAGTAACTGCCAAAGCCTGAGTGTGGCAGGGAAACAGCAGATGTAAATACCCCGAGGTATTTGCCCTCCTGCTGGTGCCTCTCCTAGCAGGAAGTCAGCTCTTCACTAGTCCCTCTGCTAGATTTCTATTCGGGCCATTCACAGTCTTGAATGTTCTTACTTCAGCACTGACACTTCATATGGCCTGTGTGTCTCTTGTGACAACAGTGGGTTCTGGGTGTGCTTGTTTCTTAATCATGAGAAAGAGTCTCTATGAAAACGATCTACCAGGACCATAAGGATACTGGACGGGAGAGTTCAAATCATTGAGTGATTCAGTATTGGTGGAGCTTGAAATTCCAGAAGGCGTCTGATAGGACCTCCCTTTTCATTCTACTGTGATGTGCTAAACTGCAACAGCATGCCGAAAACTGCTGCTTTTTACAAATCAACTTTTCACCTGGGCACAGCCATCCTATCAACTGTTGTCCCTTGTTTCCAAGTTACAGGCCCTGCAAATCCATCACCAATCAAACCCAGGAGCATAGAGTAAGTACAACAGATTTTGGTTTCCATGCTTGCCTGGGTAGTTGTCATTTCGTTCTAGTGAGAAAGGACTTCTGCAAACTGGAAAGGCAGGTAGACCACAGCACTTGCTTCTGGCTCTTCCACCTACTTACAGGTGATTGGACCTCATTGGATATGTCCCAGAGCTTAGTTCCAACCTCTCTGAGCTTCACTTTTTTCAGTAGTCAAGGGAAGGGAGTAGTACCTGCCCTGATTCCATAGAATTGATTCATTTATTTGTTCATTCACTCCTTTGTTCAACAAATCTTAAATTGCCTACTATGTGCCAAAACCACCTTAAGAATCCACATTGAAAATGTCATCAAGGAGAAAAACCAGAACCTTCAGAACCATCTCAATTTCAATTGTTTAAACCACTTATCCCTTAAAAGTGATAACTACTTGCTGAATATCTTTTAAGAAGCAGCTCCCTTGACTACATTAAATGTGTAATCATTCATTCAGTTATATAGAAATGTCTATTTAAGATCTGTTCTCTATGAAGCATCATGCTAGGTTCTGGAGGCACAAAAATGAACATCTTCCACCATCAGGATTTTCAGAATATAAGAGGGGAGCCTGATGTCAATGCATAAGCAGAGAGATGTTTTTTCAAGTGTAGAAACACCAAGGAAAGAAAAATTCATAGGGCACCCATTCTGGGGTATGAAAGAAGAAAGATATGATCAGACTTGTGTCTTTAATAGTTAATCTGGCTCCCTGGTCTTGAATGAAGTAGAGAAACCATTAGGGTGCTACTGTTGTGTCCAGACAAGAGATGATAAGGCCTTGAAGAGCAGTGATATTGAGGGTAAGATAGCAAAGGAGTCATCTGGAGACCCATTTAGGCAACAAATTGGGCAGGAAATGCTGGCTGCCTAGATACTTGTTGGGGAAGGGGAGAAGGGAAATGGAGGAATTAAGAGTCTTCTCCAATGTCTAGCTTGAGTTATCTTGTTAATTCCTCTCATCAGCCTTGCAGGGTATGTATTGTTACTGCCATTTCACTCGGAGAGCCTCAAGGTCAAGTATCTAGTGAGGTCTGAACCAAGATTCAAAACCAGGCCAGCCTGACTAAAAGCCCATGATTTTCTACTATAAACCAAGCCTCCTCCAGGATCTTCTATGAGTTCTGACCACAGGCCCCTTATCTTAGATCCAAAAACCCACTCTCTGAACCACTAGATGGGAGAAGGGAATAGAAGGGACATGGCAGGACTGGAGATGGTGGAGGGCAGGTAAAGGGATGACCAGACCTCCCTTCCTTCTGGCATCAGCTTCCCTTTCCTATGGCTCTTCTCCACCAGCAGGTGCATGGGTCTGAGGTTTCACCAGGTAACGTGGTCCTGTCTGTAGGAATCAGCACAGGCAGTATCTGCAGAGATTGCTGGCAGGCCGATTTGCTGGGATTGCTCATGGCATTTCCAGGTTTGGGGAGGTATCAGATGTGCTCCAAAGGGAATCGCCTAAAAGATGAGAGTCTCGGAACTCCAGTTTGCTGTTTGCTTGCCAGTGTTCTCAGGCTCGTTCACTCCACCGTCATTGGCAGGCGAGAACTTCTCTATCTGGCCAAGACAGTATCTAGACAGTGGGAGGGAGCTATTTTACCCCCTCAGAGTTTCCTCTGGATTTGCACAACAGTTACAAGGCAGCTGGGGGTAAAGTAGAAAACCCTTCTTCCCCCATCTTTTCTGAGACTCTGCTCCAACTTCAGCTGGTGGTTCAGATGACAGAATGATGCCACCTATGGATGAAAGCTCTGCATCATCAGTGATTTCGAGGTATGTTCTCCAGCAGCCGCAGAGCCCAGAGATGCTACCCACCTGCCCTCGCTGGCTTCCCAGGCCTTTCCTCATCCTGACATGCTTGCGTATCTCTTTTTCTTCAACTTCCCCATTTACTGCTGCTCCAAATTCCCAAAGAAAAATTTTCAAGAATCTAATGGCCCAGAGTTGAGATGGTTTCCTAGCCCGGGATACACTGTGACTGTCCTCAACAGGACTCACTCTGTGAATTTAGCCCTGTGACATCTGTTGAACCCTGCAGACGTTAAGAGAGGTTTTATGAGGAAGTTTCCCGAGGATATTCATTTAACTTCATGAGTTTTGCTGCTGTCATAAGATGTAGGGGAAAGAATTTTCATAGAATAGGTGGTTTCTAGTTAAGCCAATAAAATTACCTAAAGCAAATTTTATTTTCCTCTTAATTACATTTTGTAATAACAAACATATGGGGCAGGGAGCCCTTTGTTCTGACTCTTAATTCTTGAGGCATTGTATGTTTTGAGAGAAATGTAACCGGGACCCTTCAGTATCCTGCCTGATTGGGCAATGAAAAGTTTTCTATTATTTTCCTTCTATTTGTGTATAGTTTATTACCTTTTTCCAGCAAAGTCTGTGTCCTTAGTGACACTCGGAGACTGAGATTTCAGAGGTGTACAAAGTAACCCCTGCATTCGAAATTGGATACTCTGCAGCTGTTATAAAGAAAGACTTTCAATGGGCAGGTTCTTTGGCTTCCTGAGTCTTTCTTCAAGGTCAAGGTCTGAGTTCTACTCACAATTCTGAAATTCTTCTTTGTGACTTTGGATAAATAACCTTCCTGTACTTAAACTGCATTATCTACAAAATAAAGATGGTAATGCCTGCCCCCACTCACTTCTCAGTGACATTTTGCGTCAGTAAGGAAGTCGGAAAGGCACTTTGGGTTGCTCTCAGGGACCTTCTCCTTTAGAGATGCCTTCCTAGCTGTCCGGGCCACACAGGGCCGCCGGAATTATGCCTCAAAGTCTCTGAAGGTTGAGAATTCAAAGTAGGAAAAATCCACTTATTGCTTACTTGATAAAGACTCTATATTTGAAAGTTTGGGTCACGTTTAACTTATATGACTGGGTAAGATACTTCTCTGGACCTCTGGCACAAAATAGTACCTGCCTCATGGCTCTGCGGTAAGAATTAAAGAAGGGAATGCATGGAATAAGCGGTCAAGAAGCATGTGCGAAGTTACCTGTATTAGATGTTATGATAGATCTTTCATTCAGATGTTTTACTGGCCGGGAACCCGGTGAAATTAAATGTACACAAGGTACCCGCTACCTTCTATAAAAAGTGTCAGGGTTTCCAAGAAAAAATGGCTAAAGCTGACAGATGTGGTAATACTAACTTTAATTAGTAACCAAGAGGCCTTTAGCATACGTAATAAGTCTGGCTCTTTGTGCTCAAGGCCTGGTCTCATTTCAGGGGAGGCACAAAGTCAGTTTGGACATTGCAGATAGGCAGTGGATGGATGGCCATTACAGTAATGTAATTTAAGCTATCCCGTGTCCATTAAGTTTGGAGAACTTCTCCCCAGCACGTTTTCAGTCTTCTGGCTTTTTCCTGTTTCCTCCTCTAGGCGGTGATGGTTTGGTACTCCCAGGATCTCTCTTGACAGTTGATTCCCAGTCCATCAGAGGCTTCTTCTTAGGACAACATCACTCTCGGTCTCTGCCTCCTTATCTGAAAACTGTTTGTTATTGAGCTGCCGCTGAATTACCTAAAGCTAAAGTGATTGCTTGGTATTTCTCTGCTTTTGTCCATTACTGGAAAACAACTGAAACTTTAAATTGTGCCCAGTTTTTCTTCACTTTCCTTGATTATGCCCCTCCTATATTCCTGCTAATTTTATCTGGAGTTCTTAGCAACCTTGGAACTTTCTCATTTTCCTAAGGCCCAGAGGGAGATATCACTTGCTCGAGGCCACAGATATTCAAGTGATGAGCTAAGACAAGAAACTAGGTCTCCTGACTCTTTATTTTGGGATATTTTCACTTCCTCTACAGATGGCCTCTTCCCCCGTAAACAGAAATGGGATTCACATTTCCATGTGTACATGAAAAATGACCCAAATTGCAAAGAACTATTAGCAAGTACTTCAGATTTTATTTTTATTTATTTATTTGACAGCGCGCACGCGAGAGAGAGAGGTCACAAGTAGGCAGAGAGGCAGGCAGAGAGAGAGAGAGAGAGGGAAGCAGGCTCCCTGCCAAGCAGAGAGCCCAATGCGGGACTCAATCCCAGGACCCTGAGATCATGACCTGAGCCGAAGGCAGCGGCTTAACCCACTGAGCCACCCAGGCGCCCTATTAGCAAGTACTTCAACTAGTGTCTCTCAAACTGTGGTCCTCTAACCAATAGCACCAACATCACCAAGGAACTTGTTAGAAAGACAATATCTCAGACTCTACCCAAGACCTTCTGAAGCAGAAATTCAAGCCCCACAGGTGATTCTAATGTGTGCTCAAGTTTGAGAACCTATGGTATAGTCTATACCAAAATCATATACCTTGATCACATATGGCCATGAACTAGCCACTGATGCATGAAATCGTGTTTGGATTTCACAAGTAGGTTTGAATGTTAAGTCTGTTATTTTACCTGGAAGACAAGGTAAACTAATACGTTTAATACATTCTGTTGAAACTAGCAGAAGTGTTCTCAGAGCCCTATGGAATCACAAACCTACCTGAAAAAAAAGCAGGATTCAGGGTGGCAGAGAGATGCTCAGGACGGAACATATGCACTGTACTGTTGAATTCAACAGAGATATTAAATCTCTCTCTAGTCTTACATTATGTTACTTTAATGATCTATGTTACCTTCCTAGTCTCTGACAATCTTTATAGGAGGGGCTGGTACCTCATGTATGTTTGAATTTGCCACCAACCCTTATTTACTTTGTATGCAAGATATTAGACAAATGTGTCAGCTAGCACTGATAAAGCATCACTTTCTGTGATGTTCTATTCTGAGTTCAATAGAATGTTCATTATCACTGCTGTCCAATAGAGTACCCACTAGCAATGTATAGCTATTAAGCACTTAAAATGTGATTTGGGGCAATAGAGGAACTGAATTTTTTAATTTTATTGAATTGCAATGAACTTATACTTAAGAGCGCCTGAGTGGAGAGTCAGTTAAGCCTCCAGCTACTGGTTTGGGCTCAGGTTATTGATGTCAGGGTCCTGGGATCAAGCCCTGTGTTGGGCTCCAGGCTCAGTACAGAGTCTGCTTGAGATTCTCTCTTCCTCTCCCTCTGCCCCTCCCACTCATGCTCTCTCTCTCTCTCTCAAATAAATAAATAAATCTTTTTTAAAATTTACACTTAAATCATATAACTAGTAGTTACCCTATTAGACAGTCTAAGTCTATATATGTCAATCTAACATCACACAAAATAATTGATTAAATAGAAAAGCGATTATATACTTTTCAAGACTATTTAGAAAGCTTCACTAGGCTTTCTAAACAATGAATTCTGGAACACTGAAAAGGAATTTAAGAAATTTAAAAATAAATTTAAATAAATAAATAAATTTAAACATGGAAAGGAAAAAAACAACAAAAAAAGAAAGCTTACAAATTGATCATCTACAATACCCTTTTTAAAAATTGGTGCAAAGGAAACAGTCAACAAAACAAAGAGGCAACCCATGGAATGGGAGAATATATTTCCAAATGACAGTACAGACAAAGGGCTATATCCAAGATCTATAAAGAACTCCTCAAACTCAAAACACACAAAGCAGATAATCACGTTAAAAAGTGGGCAGAAGACATGAACAGACACTTCTCCAAAAAAGACATATAAATGGCCAACAGACACATGAAAAAATGTTCATCAGCACTAGCCATCAGGGAGATTCAAGTCAAAACCACATTGAGATACCATCTTACACCAGTTAGAATGGCCAAAACCAACAAGACAGTAAACAACGTGTGTTGGAGAGGATGTGGAGTAAGGGGAACCCTCTTACACTGGTGGTGGGAATGCAAGTTGGTGCAGCCACTTTGGAAAACAATGTGGAGATTAAGAAATTAAAAATGGAGCTACCCTAGGACCCTGCAATTGCACTACTGGGTATTTACCCCAAAGATACAGATGTAGTGAAAAGAAGGGCCATATGCACCCCAATGTTCATAGCATCAATAGTCACAGTCACCAAACTGTGGAAAGAATCAAGATGCCCTTCAACAGACAAATGGATACAGATATGTGGAGTATTATGCCTCCATCAGAAAGGATGAATACCCAACTTTTGTATCAATATGGGCAGGACTGGAGGAGACTATGCTGAGTAAAATAAGTCAAGCAGAGAGAGTCAGTCATCACATGGTTTCACTTACTTGTGGAGCATAAGGAATAACACGAAGGACATTGGGAGATGGAGAGGAGATGTGAGTTGGAGGAAATCAGAGGGGGAGACAAACCATGAGAGACTGTGGACTCTGAGAAACAAACTGAGGGTTTTGGAAGGGAAAGCGGGGTGAGGGGTTGGGTTAGCCTAGTCGTGGGTATTAAGGACGGCACATATTGCATGGAGCACGGGGTGTGGTGCATAAACAATGAATTTTGGAACACACACAAAAATTTTAAATTAAATTTAATTTAAAAAATAAAAATAAAAATTGGTGGACTACTATAGGGTCAGTTCAAAAGTGATTATGTCTAAATCATTTGCTAAGACAGTTTGATAAAGTTAGGAGCCTTTCATTCATGATAGGGACTAAATTATTTTAGGACCACCAAGTTTTCTGAGAATTTTTATAACTTCAGTTCTTTGATAATCTATTTTAAATGGGAAAATGTTGCCAGATTCAAGTTTGAAAGAAATCATAGAATGTGCAAATGACATTTCTTCAATAGAAATCATACAAAAGTGTTTTAAAAATCTAAATTCATTTTTGATCCTGAGTAATGTCACCTATTAAAAAGCTATCATTATCATGTTTTACAAAAGTTATATATCAATTTAAAATTTTGAAGTTTAAAAGTTCATATGTGACTGTGTTTGAGTACTATTTGATGTATTGTCAAGTTCATGTTTCCAGATAAAGTGTTTGGTAATTCCTCTCCCAAGAGAAACAACACCCACTCCCTTGGTTTCCTGCTTAGGATGATTTCAATTTATGAAGTAATGATACAAAACCAAGGAATAGTCTTGTTAGAAATTTTTTTAGAATAGTTAGAAATTTTTTAAACCTTAGTCTCACTTGAATTCAGAAAGAACATTGATTCAGTGTTACCTTCTTTTTTTAACTTTATAATTTTTTATTATGTTATGTTAGTCACCATACAGTACATCATTTGATTTTGATATAGGTTCCATGACTCATTGTTTGCATATAACACCCAGAGCTTAATGCAATCCATGACCTCAATACCCATTTCCGGGCTCACCCATCCTCCCCTACCCCTCCCCTTTAAAACCCTCAGTTTGATTCCTAGAGTCCATAGTCTTTCATGGTTCCTCTCCCCCTCTGATTCTGCCCCCCTTCATTTTTCCCTTCCTTACACCAATTAGAATGGCAAAAAATAACAAGATAAGAAACAACATATGTTTGGAGGTTTGGAGAAAGGGGAACCCTCTTACACTGTTGGTGAGAATGCAAGTTTGTACAGCCACTTTGGGAAACAGTGTGGAGGTTCCTCAAAAAGTTAAAAACAGAACTTCCTATGATCCAGCAATTGCATTACTGGGTATTTACCCCAAAAATACAGATGTAGTGAAAAGAAGGGCCACATGCACCCCAATGTTCATAGCAGCAATGTCCACAATAGCCAAATGGTGGAATGAGCTAAGATGCCCTTCAACAGATGAATGGAGAAGATGTGGTCCAGGGGAATATTACTCAGCCATCAGAAAGGCTGAATTCCCAACATTTGCATCAACATCGATGGAATTGGAGGAGATTATGCTAAGTGAAATAAATCAAGCTGAGAAAGAAAATTATCATGTGGTTTCACTTATTTGTGGAACATGAGGAATAGCATGATTCAGCATTACCTTCCTATTCTCTAGTCTCTCTTCCAGTTACAAAGCACTGTCAGGCTTAGGAGTAATACTGAAGGTCAGAGTAGGTTTAAGGTAGAAGTAATCATATTTACCCAATCTAAAACATTCACCTCAAGAATGGAGATGAGCAAATAAGGACTATGAAATTATTGAATATTATTAGCCCCTTAACTAGAGACCCAGGTTTAACATCCCTAGAATTGCTTTACTAGCTAAAATTCAGACAAATTGATTTGGGATAATACATGAGCTTGATTACTTCCTTCCTCCATTGATTCTGACAGCTCTACCAAGGGAAATGATACAAAATGAGTTTGGATTTTCTATGGATAAAGTCTTGGCAAAATGTTTGCCAATCACAACATTCATATCTTCTACACTTGTTAAGTCAGTTAATGAATGCTCAGTGTATGCAAAGTCAGGAGCTTATTAAATGTGTTCCCAATATCCGAGGGATAAATATGCCTGTTGATAGGGAGGATACACTGTGATACCTCAAAAAGAGCAACATCAAGAATAGGAGGAGTAGGGTCGCATGGGTGGCTCAGTGGGTTAAAGCTTCTGGCTCAGGTCATGATCCCAGGGTCCTGCGATTTAGCCATCTCTGCTCAGCAGGAAGCTCACTTCCCTTCCTCTCTCTCTGCCTGCCTCTCTACCTACTTGTGATGTCTGTCTGTCAAATACATAAATAAAATCTTTAAAAAAAAATAGGAGGATTATATCATTATTAAATTTATCAAGAGTTGTGGTATAGCCTGCAACATTAATTGAGGTCAGTGTGGCTGACCATAAAAATCCCCAAGTATATCTGAGACCTTAAACATGTGTACATTTTTTTAGCCTTACAGTTCTATTTTTTTAAAAAGCTATCTATATAAATCATCGTGGATTTTATAAGTGAAATGTTTAACATAGATGAATGGCAATATGAACAATATAACAATATATGCAATGGAATCCTCTTTACCCTTTAAAAATAATGTTGCAAAATAGAGTTTCTAGAAAGGGTATGCAGGGTGCAGGCATGGAAAGGGAAGGGTAAAGGCTGAACCAAAATCATCTACAAATTTTTTCCCTTCCTTCTACTTTCTCTTGGTTTATTCTATCTTTTATTATTATTATTATTAAATTTGAACATTAGGCTTGTCAGATTTTAAATTTTTTATTTTTTTGAATTCAAGTATAATGAACATCCAATGTTATATTAGTTTCAGGTATACAATATAATGATACAATAAGTCCATAGACTTTTTATCATTTCTTCATTACTAATATAAACATTTAAGCCTTTAGCTCTTTTTTTTTATTTTTATTTTTTTTTAGATTTTATTTATTTATTTGACAGACAGAGATCACACGCAGGCAGAGAGGCAGGCAGAGAGAGAGGAGGAAGCAGGGTCCCTGCAGTGCAAAGAGCCCGATGTGGGGCTCGATCCCAGGACCCTGGGATCACGACCTGAGCCGAAGGCAGAGGCTTTAACCCACTGAGCCACCCAGGTGCCCTAAGCCTTTAGCTCTTAATTGAAGGACCATTTTAACTACATCATACAAATTCTGTTATTTAGTATATTCATTGTTATCTAGTTCCAACTTATGTTCAATTCCTATTGTTATCTCTTTTTATGAGTGATTTAGAGTAGTGAAATTTTTTATTTTTTTAATATTTTTTATTTATTTATTTGACAGAGTGAGAGACAGTGAGAGAGGGAACACAAGCAGGGGCAGTGGAAGAGGGAGAATCCACCTTCCCACTGAGCAGGGAGCCCAATGTGGAGCTCAATCCCAGGACCCTGGGATCACAACCTGAGCCAAAAGAAGATGATTGATGATTGAGCCACCCAGGTGCCCCTAGTGAAATTTTTAAAATTAGATATATGGAGATGTAGGGTTTTGTTTTTTTTTTAAGACTTATTTCTTTGAGAGAAAGAAAGCATGAGTGAGAGTGGCAGCAGGAGAGGGAGAGAGAATCTCAAGCAGACTCCCTGCTGAGTGTGGAGCCTGATGCGGGGCTCAATCTCAGGCCCATCAGATCACAAGCTGAGCTGAAACCAAGAGTCAGACACTTAACAAGCTGCACCACCAAAGTGCTCCTGTAGTTGTTTTTTAAAAATCAATTTTTAACTTAGGAGTAGTCATAGAACATGATCTCTCTTATACTGATTCTTTGACTTTTCTGAGGCTCAGTTTAGGACCTAGTCTTAGCTAGAGGTCAGTTTTCACTAAGATTTCATATGCACTAAGAAAAATATGTTTCGTTAGTGGGTTGGCAGTGGGGAGGTGAATGCAATTACTATAGAGGAGCAAGGGTGGAAACAAAGACACCATTTAGGAGGCTATTAGTTTAGGCAAGAGATGGTGGCATGGGCCAGGGAGATAGTAGTGAAAGCAATGAGATCGAATTCGATTATGGATATATTTTTAAAGTAAAATCACATGATTTCCTAAAGGATTGAATGTGGAGTGTGAGAAAAGAATTGCCTGAGTAATTGGAAGAGAGGGGTGTCACTAAATAAGTGGGGGAGGACCACAGATGGAGCAAATTTGGGACAGGAGACTGGAATGGAGATTAGACACCCAATTGTAGAGTTAGAGTAAATAGGGGAAAGGTCTGAACTGAAGACATAAGCTTGGGATTAAAGTTGGGAATTGAGGGCTTATTTGTGGTTTTTAAAGCCATAAAAAATTGATGAGCTCACTAAAACAATAGTTCTTAACTCAGGCTGACTGGAGTAGATGCTTCTGGCACCTAATAGGTAGAGACCAGAGATGCTGCTAAACATCCTCTAATGCGCAAGCTTGGCCCATCACAACAAAGAATTACCTGGTTTAAAATGTCAGTACTGTTAAGATTGATAAAACTTGACCTAGGACACCAGGATAGCTAGAGAAGAGAATGTGCTCAAGGACTTAGCCTTGGGGCACTCTTTACTAGGTGTTCCAGGAGATGAGGAGAAATAATCAAATGAATCTGAGGGTGTATGTCTAGTGATACTGAAGGAAACCAAGAGATATCATATACTAAGAAGCCAAGCATGGAAAATCTGTGGAGGAGGAGAAAGTTAATGCCAAATGCTGCTGATAGATCAAGAAAGATAGGACTGAAAACTGATCATTGGAATTTGCCTTGTGGGGTCATTGTCAAGACCCTCACACTGACAAGAGCAGTTTTAGCAGAGTGGTGTTGACAAAAGGTCACTGAGTGGTCTTGGGCAAGGCACTCGGTGTCTCTGAGTTTAGTTTTTCACTAATAAGATGAAGATAATAATCTACTTGATGGAGTTGAATGAGATAATGTAAATAATGTGTGTAAAACACCTAGCAGAGAACTGATACATAGTAGGCACTCATATAATGTAAGGTCTCCTTCCACAACTGTTCCATTCATTTCCAACTTCTCTTCGCCTATACCCCTCCCCCCAAACACAAAACTACTACTTCAATGCTTTATCACACTCTAGGTACTATTTAGTAGTATATGAGGCAACTCTCTCCTTAAAACACACTTCATGTTGGGTACCATATCTCAGTTATCCCTTATTATGAACTGAAAAAAAAGAAATGTGTTAATAATTTGAGTTTTTCTGATTAGGTGATAGACTGGACTGGGAGAGAAATAGTAACAATTTGAAAATATACAGAATCATAAAGTAATTTCTCATGAAGTTAAATATTATATTAGGTTGCATTATGTATTAAGTCTTTCTATAGTTTTAGAATGGTACAAATCTAAAACAGTAGCTCCATTTGTTAGGTTTATTATTGTTCTGAATATTTTCCCCATATTAAATTGTTATATTCCAAACTCTCAGTTAAAGCTAAAGTCCTTAGAGAGACATGTCAAAGGATGGAGATGGTTGGAAATCTAGACAGGTGGAAATTCATTCTTTAAAACCTTTTATTCTAGAATCTCCCACTCATACTATATTCTTTGGGGACGTAGGAAAATGATTATATATTACTCTAATGATTGCATAGTAACTTTATAAAAACGAATTTAATTTCAAAAGATCAAAGGTAACCAAATTGTGGGAAAAAAGCTATCTGAAAACATGTCATTCTGCATTCAATTCTAATTTCCGTAGAACTAGGGGTCATAGAAGTTCATCCAAGTAATGAGATTTTGTGCTAATTGCTCAGTTAGTCACACACAGTAAGCTCTTGGTCCAAGTGCCTCCTGATTGCTCTGAATGCTCAGCAAAGAGGAATTCTCCATGATAAAGAACTTCTAGATGTCCTGACTCAGTCCCAAGTGATTCTCAGGCAACCTGATTCTCACATCTGCCAAGTCCTCAAAGAGGGGTTTAATTTGTTACCCTACCTCTGCAGCTCCTGTATTTCAGTGAGTCTAAGAAATGCATTTTGCTTAAATTCTAATGTCTCAGAGATCAGGTCACATATCATATAGTCAATGGCATGTTACTATAGCTGTTGGTCAGCACTACCTAAAAAAATACTTTGTTTCATCTTTCCCTGATGCCGACTGATGTTGAGCATTTTTTTGTGTGTCTCTTGGCCATTGGATGTCTTCTTTGGAGAAATGTCTGCTCATGTCTTCTGCCCATTTCTTGATTGGGTTATTTGTTCTGTGGGCATTGAGTTTGGTAAGTTCTTATAGATTTTTGGATACTAGCCCTTTATCTAATAAGACATTTGCAAATATCTCCTCCCATTCGGGAGGTTGCCTTTTAGTTTTGTTGACTGTTTCTTTTGCTGTGCAAAAGCTTTTTATCTTGATGAAGTCCCAATAGTTCATTTTTACTTTTGTTGCCCTTCCCTTTGGAGACATGTCTAGTAAGAAGTTGCTGTGGCCAAGGTCACAGAGGTTGATTCCTGTGTTCTCCTCTAGGATTTTGATGAATTCCTGTATCACATTTAAGTCTTTCATTCATTTTGAGTTTATTTTTTGTATGATATAAGACAGTGGTCCAGTTTGGAACAGCTAAAATTAACAACTCAGGAAACAACAGATGTTGGTAAGGATGCAGAGAAAGGGGAACCCTCTTATACTGTTGGTGGAAATGCAAACTGGTGCAGCCACTCTGGAAAACACTTCGGAGGTTCCTCAAAAAGTTAAAATTGGGATGCCTGGGTGGCTCAGTCAGTTAAGCGTCTGCCTTTGGCTCAGGATCCGGGACTCAAGCCTCACATTGGGCTCCCTGCTCAGCAGGAAGCCCGATTCTCCCTCCATCCCTCCCCCAGCTCATGCTTTCTCTCTCTCTCAAATAAATAAATTAAATATTTTTTTAAAAGTTAAAAATAAAGCTACCCTATGACCCAGCGATTGCATTACTAGGTATTTATCCTAATGATACAAAATAGTGATTCAAAGGGGCACATGCACCCCAATGTTTATAGCAGCAATGTCCACAATAATAAAAATATAAGAGCCCAGATGTCTATCAACAGATGAATGGATAAAGATGTGTTATGTATATACAACAGAATATGACACAGCCATCAAAAAATGAAATCTTGCCATTTGCAACAATGTGGATGGAACTAGAGAGTATTTGTTAAGTGAAATAAGTTAGAGAAAGATAAATACCCTATGGTTTCACTCATATGTAGAATTTAAGAAACAAAATAGATGAACATAGGAGAAAGGAAGGAAAAATAAAATAAGAGGAAAACAGAGAGGGAGACAAACCATAAAAGACTCAACTATAGAAAACAAACTGAAGGTTGCTGGAGGGGAAGTGGGTAGGGAGAAGGGATAACTGGGTGATGGGCATTAAGGAGAGCACTTGTAATGTGCACTGGGTGTTGTATGCAACTGATGAATCACTAAGTTCTACTTCCGAAACTAATAATAGAGTATATGTTAATTAAATGGAATTAAAGTTTAAAAAAATTTTTAGAAGAATACTTTATGATGATGGAAATGTTCTGTATCTGTTCTGCCCAATACAGGCACCATCCAGCCACATGGCTCTCGTGCACTTGAAATGGGGCTGGTACAACCAAATAAGTGAACTTCTTTTTATTTAATTTTCACTGTTCTAAATTTAAATAGCCATATATGACTAGTGCTACCACATTGGACAACATAAGCACAAGTTGAATTCTTCCAGAAAGGACTTATGTTTGTTTCTTCCACTCACCTGAAGAATGACCAACTTGAGTCTCCCTTAAATTGAATTATTTGCTTAAGGCTTCTTTGGATGCTCTGGTAGTATGATTTCAGACTATAGACCACAGTGAATACCAACTTTGGCTCAGATTCTCAGAAGAGATTTTCCTCTCAACCAGTGGCAAGACAGATATGTGAATGTTCCTCCTGTCCATTTCTGCATGATGGTTTTTTTTCCCCCCTCATTTGCTCTTACCCTCAAGGGTAACCCTAGAGAGTCCCAGCATTATGCAGAGGTCTCCTATTAAACTCTTCATCTTGAATTTTTTTATTTTCATATAAAAACCTAAAATAATTATGCTTCCTTCAATCAGTAATAAATTAGAGCCAATGAAATATGGTGATGTAATTTCTGATGGATAGTAGAAGTTTAATAAATGTTGAAAGAGAGAGAAGGGAGGGAAAGCCAAATACAGTTTGAGTGTTTTTTAAAATAATGGTCCTATTATCCCTTAGATGTTTCACAGAGGTGGTGTTAAATACATGCAACCTTTGTTTGAATGGAAGAAGAAAGGAATTGGAGAGGAAATATCCATATGAGACCCTGGTAGGGTACAGGGAGAAAGAAATGCCTAATAATTAGTGTATTGGTCAGAGTCCTGGCAGAAAAGAGATGGCAAGCCATAGAGGGATGGAATGGCATCTCCTTTGGTCTGGCTTTTTAAACTGGGCTAGAGCCTTTTTGCATAGGTGAGATGAGAAGCTAAAGACACTGTTTCATGAACATCTTTATGAGTTTCTATGTGCAAGTGCAGCTTTGAGGTTCAGGTAACAATGCAGGACATGAGCAGAAAGTCCTTCTCTTTACTTCTTCAAAACTCATTCCTGGTGCTCGCTTCGGCAGCACATATACAAAACTCATTCCTGCTCTGGACCCTACATCTTGTGGCTTTGAGAACTTTGAAGGCCACTTTCGTCAGTGCAGCTGTCATTCTGGACAACAATGACAGCTCTGGTCATGAGCATCTTTAAGTGACTAAGGAGGGGCTAAGAAGAGTGACTGTGTGAAGGGGCTAAGAAGAGTGCCCCATGGTGATGAAACTGGAAAGGTTGGTTTCTGAGTACAATCAGAGACTCTCTAAGATACTTGGGTTATAATGGTGACTCTGGAAATCTGCAAACAACCACTCATTTCTGTTTAAATACATGGAGTTCAGCTCTAGCAACATTTTAGTAATAGTATTTGTGGGACATCACTTCAGTTGAAGAGTAAGAACTGTAAGAACTGGGATATTCAGATCATCGTGGGGCGGGGGAACAGAAATGAAGAAATTGAGTTAGGTCTCCCCAAAACTGAAACTTAAATTACAGAGGAAAATAACTATAAATATCCCTTTTCATCTTCAGCTTTGGGTGAGAAACCTTGGGTTTCAGTCAGTTCTGGCAAGGGTTCACCGCCTTGGTGAATTCACTTCACCTGCCAAGCAAAGTGTCCTTGCCTGAAAATAGGATATGATACACTCTCTGACCTCAAAGAGTTTTTGTGTTATCAAGTGGGAGAATAGGAACCTAGGAAAGGGTTATAGGACTGTAGGGGGATGAACATTCTTTAAATAGGGCCAATCTAAGGCAAGACATTATCCCATTGAAGAAGGAAGAAAGCACAAACGATGTTCAGCTTCTAAAAATTACCCCCAAATTAAGAGCTCTACATTCCAGTCTATATCTTTCAACTTAATTGGATCTACTTGGACTTGGTGTTGAACTGAGCATAGAGTAAGCTCTGTCGGTGATAAAAGAGGATGGAAAGAATATGTAAAGCTAGTAGGCTTTCTAAAAAATATACCCATTTGTTATTCCAGTTTTGTCTCCTTACTCTACTATTACACTTAAACTGAGGAAGAGACAAGAAGAAGTTCTAGAGGAAGGGATCTCCTGTGTATGGTGAGAAAATACAACCTTTTATTTTCCTATACAAGAGCAAATTACTTCTCTCCAAGGTACAACCTTGGAAACGTCTAGGCACAGCCACAATTCCTAGAAATTTGGGCCCAGGTCTCAGCAGCTGCTAGGATTGTACCCCATGGTCAAAATGAGAAAGCTATCTTCCAAGGTCAGATGTAACAATGGGACAGAGAGTCTCTGAAAATTTGATAAACAAGATGGAAAGTAGTAGCCAGAAAGATGTCTCAAGAAAAAATGAGAAATTCCAGATGGATTCATGATGACACAAAAGACAACAAACTGACATGAAAAATTCAGAAAGATGCAGAATAGAGCAAAGACAGATACCCCAAATTAGGGAGGATGGTGAGAAAGGGGCAGGCCTGCCAGAAGTAAAGGGCAAGACAAAGTGGTGAACAAGTGTTATGACAAATAGAAAGAAAAGGAGTTATACCCTCTTTGTCTTTTATCCACAGAACCTAGGGCAGTGTCTAGTACCTAGTAGATGTCCATTAACTGTTGATTAAATGCAAAAGCCCATTAGACAGATTTGGGATACTGGAAACTGGCCTTTCTAATTCAACCAACTGATAGCCTAAAATAGCACTTCTCAAGCTTTAATATGCACATAAATCACTAGAGGATCTTTCTTAAACATAGGTTTTCGTTGGGGCGCCTGGGTGGCTCAGTGGATTAAGCCGCTGCCTTCGGCTCAGGTCATGATCTCAGGGTCCTGGGATCGAGCCCCACATCAGGCTCTCTGCTCCGCAGGGAGCCTGCTTCCTCCTCTCTCTCTGCCTGCCTCTCTGCCTACTTATGATCTCTCTCTCTCACTGTCAAATAAATAAAATAAAATCTTTAAAAAAAAAAAAAACATAGGTTTTCGTTCAGTAGGTGTCAGGTGGGGGCTGAGGGTTTGCATTTCTAACACACTAGTGATCACAGTGCTGTTGATCCATAGGTACACTGATCCACACCACAATTTGAGTAAAAAGGGCCCAGACTCAGCAGCTTGTAACAGCTTTTGGTTAAGGCAGAAATCCATTCCAAGAGGGAGGACTGCAAGCAGAAATAAGGAACGTATCTTTCAGGAGGAAGGAGGTGAAGTTTGGGCAAGAATGCCCATTCTTGAGAGGAGTGATTTAGGCAACTTTCCTAGGACAGAAGCTGCTGACAGTCCCATGGCCAGCAGGAGGAAACTGTGGTGGCCTAGAATTGTACATGCAGATTGGGGGATGATAGCAGTTTGGCAGTTTGTAAAATGGTTTTCCATAAGAGCCGTCATAACTTATAATAACCTGAATAAAAATCATTACCCAATAATGGACTTTATTTCAGCACACTCCATCTGTCTTGATGCATAAAAATAAAAGTTCAAGTTTATTTTTTTTTTTAGTTTGACTATATTACTACAGTAGAGTTTAGTGATACAGAAAGCTGAATAAAAATAGAGTTGATGGTGTGGCAAAAATATAGAAATGGGAACTCCGTAGACAGAATTATCGTATTAACTCCATAGTCTCCATTAACTACTCAGCCTTTCCTCTATCCTTGTACCTATTATCTTCTGTGAACTGTAACATGTGGTCTGGACTTAAAGCATACTTATGGATTTGAGCATACTTTCATCTCCTCTAGGTGCCCCTAGGTGTAGCTACCAAGTAACAGGCCAAGATAGTGATGCAGAATCAACCCCAACTTGAGTGTGAGGAGATTGTGTTCTAGGACCATCACCACCACCGTCAGTACCACGGACAGTGGCAAACCCCTGTGGAGGCGTATCTCTGACTTCATTGAAGTCTTTGCAGATAATCTCCCCCTCACCACTGTGCACAAGACAGTCATTTCTCACCTGCCCTATCAAGTGCCCACTTTTCCTGCAAATTATGCCCCCTTTCCTTATGTTATAGAACTGTTTCCTAATGTGTGTGTACAGGACACCACATTCCTTTTCCCATAAGCAGGTGCTGCCATATATATTGCTGGAATTTGGCACCTGTATATCAAACAAGTTATTGAAGATGCATCAAGATGCATATTCAAGAATCATCTCTCACATCATGTCTGAAGGAGTAGGAGGTGGCCTTCAAGTCTTTTAAATGAGTCATACTTTAGGACAAGAATTGATGTAAACTTACGGCCATGGGTGGTGATCAGCTACTCTAATTTATTGACAAGCTGAGCAAAATCAAGCTGCCACTCTTCCTTATTATAGTATAGCAAGTCAAACTCCTTTCATAGGAGCAGATCAATTGCAATCCCTGAGACCAAACTTGGGAGTAAGAAAGTGAAATTACAAGAGGTTCCGGACAGGGGTGAAACCAGATAGTAGAGAGCAACCAGACCTAGGGCTGATGCCTACAAATAAGAAACTTTCTCTGAGGTACAAAGAGTCATAACACATGGGGCTTGGCTTAGGAAGCCAGTTGATTATCTTCTGGGGAAAGAACACATTGAAATGTGACACCCAGACACATGCCACTTCATGGCCAAATTTCTAGCAAACATTATCCTAGTTTCCTCAGAATGAGATTTATAGACTATAAGGGTCAATGGGGAAGATTCTCTGAAGCTGGCCATGAGAGCTGCAGTTTCTATGGGATAATGGCCTACAGGACACCTGAGGTGATAACACCAGAGGTGAGAGCAGATGCCCCTAGCAAAGGCATTGCTATGGAGCACTGTCACTGGCAATTACAAGGAATAGAAACTCCATGGATCTCATAGTCATGGGAGGGAATTAAGGCTTATTCTGTCACCTGACAGTTCTAAGCCAGGGTCAATACCATAGACTTTGAACTTGGGTCTTAACTTGACCCCTATGCTGGCTTTTCCTAAGGATCCCATTTGGTCACAAGAGCCTTTCTATTCAACATGGAAATAATACAAACTTGATGGCTTAACATGTCACAATTTATTATCTTAGAGTTCTGGAGGTCAGAAATCCAAAATAAATCTCTTTAGTCTAAAATAAAATATAAGCAGAGCTGTATTCCTTCTGGAGATTCGAGGGGGAGAATCAATTTCCTTGCCTTTTCCAACTTCTAGAGGCTGCCTGCATTTCTTAGCTTATGACCCCTTTCTATCACTCTGACCTCTGCCTTTCTCATCATATTCCTTCTTTGACATCTGTCTCCCTCTTATAAAGACCTTTGTGATTACATCAGCCCCACCTGACAACCCAGGTTAATCTCCCTATCTCAAGATCTAATCATATCTGCAAAGTCCCTATTGCCATGTAAAGTAACATACTCACATTATAGGAATTAGGATGTGGACATCTTTGAAGAAGATTGTTCTGCCTACCACAGGTGGTATCTTCAGTGAAGGCCAAAAAAAAAAAAAAAAAAATAGCATTTATGTGGCCTAGAAGTGGCAGGCAACTCTGGACACAAGGGGCTCAGGATAAAAATGGCCCACTGTGCTTTAAAAAAAAAAAAAGAAGAAAAAAAAATTTACAGTAGCACAATGTTGTCAACTTAAAACCTTTACAAACTTCCTTACAAACATAATTTCTTGCTCCAAGAAACTCTTTAGTTCATTTCATTGCAATATAGCATCATCATTATTTTTTAAATCAACCAATTACTGTAATTTTTGTATTCTGAAAACAGGGACACGATAGTTGGCTGCTCTCCCAGAAAGCCTTTTATATTTCTTTTCACCTATGACTATTATGAAATCATCTCCAACACATTATGCAGCCAGAGCAGTGCACCTGCACGCTGCTGTGCCCTGGCTGGAGCTCACACTGGATGCTCACACCCAAGGGAACATGGTAGAATGGCCATTTGCTGCTTTTGCCCTACTTGGAGGAGGATTTCACTGTGAGGCTGAAGTTTACAACCCACAGAACTTTGGACAGTCTTCTGGGATTGAAGAATTTGCTTTCCTGTAATCAGTCAAGTCCTGTAAATTCTACCTCCTTAATCTTTCTCCACTTCCCCCTTCCTCTTCAACCTCATGCCACTTGTCAAGGCAACACAGTACACTGCCGAGATTCCCCTGAAATGATCTGATCCTAACAACCACCTAAGATGTATATTAAACATGCAGATTCCCTGGCACCTCACTTGGAAATTCTAATTTTAAGCCTTGGCAAAGGCCTTGGAATCTACATGTATAACAAACACCTCCTCCATTCCCCCTGCCACGATGTGATTTTTATTCTCAGGCAAGGATGGGCAAGACTGACATGATGAAATGATGAAACAAGCTGGACTTGAAAGTCAAGCACACCTTTGTTTGAATATTTTTCAAGCTGGTGAACTTGTGCAAGTTACTTAGCCTCTCTGAACCTGTGCAATGATGCGCATTGCACCTGTGCAAATGCACCAGGGCAAACCTTACAGAGATGTGCAATGAAGAGTGCATAGGTGGTTTGGAGAATTGAATAGGATTTTGTGTGCATTTCCCTGTAAACAGAGCCCCAGGGTTCAATAATTGTGAATTATACTATCTCCTTGAGTTTCATGCCTCTCCCTTCAGTACCTGCTGTGTTTTGGTTTTCACAGCTGGGGGATGTTGACTAACTCTGCAAATGTCATAGAATGACAACCAACAACACTTGGTTAATCTCTCTACCACGACCTCCCCTCCCCTGCCCACCCAGTCATTAACTTCATCATGTAATTAAATGGGATTTCAGAGCTCTCCCTGCCATAGGGCTTCCTCTCATTTATGAGAAAATGTCCACAAAAGTTCCCCTTTCTTTACCCAGCTGCACAAAGATTGTTAATCTTTCTCACGGCTGTGTCAACCATAGTCGTAGGAAGTGCCTCCAGGAAAAGCTTGACTTTTATTCTACAAGAAAAAGAAGCGTGACAAATTTACTTCTCAGCAGGCTGAGGTTATAAGTGGACCCTAGTCAATGGTCCCTGCTGGCCAGAGTTTTGTCACCACTTACAAGGAAAGACTAGTCTTATAGATGTGGTAGGCAGAAATCAATGGCTCCATAAAATGTTCAGTGGATTTCCCTTGTCAATCTTTCTTACTTTATAAAAATGAATATGCCTTTCTTACCTTTTCTTTCCTTCTTCCTCTCCTCTTCCCTCTCTTTCTTTCTTCCTCCCATCCTTCCTTCCTTCCAAAATGCCTTCTCTAACTCCTCATTCTGACTTAGAACCTTCTCTGTTCCCACAGCATTCTGTCCTTATCTTTATCATAGCAAGTGCTCAATTCTATCATAACTGTTGGTACGTTTGCCTGTCTTTCCTCTTTACCACTCCTCTGCCCAACATCTCAACTCCCTACACACACTAAATTATAAGCTTCTGGGAAAACAGGTACCATGCCTTTTTATCTTTGTATCTTTAATCTTTAACAGAGTGTCTGATACATAGTAGTTGCCCAGGAAATTGTGAATGAATGAATGAATGAATGAATGAATGGCTTCAGTGGTAGTAGGTTAATGGTGGTGTCTCACAGAAGCCTTTGAAGAAGATGGTCACAGTGATTAAACAAAGGCTCAGAATGATTTGTTGGGAATCAAATAAATTTACCACCATTCAAAAGGATCCTGTTTATAATCCAGTGGAGATTCTGACTTAATTTATGGAGAATTCCTGTAATTGCAAAGTGTTGCACAAAGAACCAAAGATACAAAGAAGACACTGTCCAGGGAATGTGGCGTTGGGATGAAGGTGAGGATTATGATAAATACCAGCATTTCTATTTCAAATTTTAGTTTACAAGTTGTGTTATTCAGTATATTATCTATGAAGAAGGCATAGGTATTAGAAGTCAGAGGATCTGGGTTTCCAAAAAGTGGCCTAGGTCACTGACTTTTAGCTTCTTCACCTCCATTTCAGAGGGTTGTTGAGAGGCTCAAATGAGACTCTGTATGTGATAACAGGGAGGCTATTATAAATAGTCCCACAAAATAAGTGATTCAATAGGTTGGTAAGATAAAGTTTTACTGCCTCTGAGCTAAGAGAAAGTAGGACAAGGCTCTAAAAGCAACACTATCGTGAGTAAATTTTGTGCCATTCATCCTCCTACAACCTGTTTTCTTATCCTTAAAATTAGAGAGTCAGAGTGAAGTGATCCCCAAATTGCCAATGAATCTAAGATACTAAGATTTCTATGACCA
Source organism: Meles meles (assembly GCF_922984935.1). Taxonomy (NCBI): domain Eukaryota; kingdom Metazoa; phylum Chordata; class Mammalia; order Carnivora; family Mustelidae; genus Meles; species Meles meles. The sequence goes on from NC_060069.1 coordinate 9,562,995, forward strand.
ACTTGAGGCAAGGCATAGTGAGTAAGTTCCCATTTAATGATACCAGCACTCATCAAAACAGTGCTCTGACCCTATAAATCTACATCACAGAAGTGCAAGGTGAGTATCTGAAGCACACTGTCCTCTTACAGCTGAGCTTGTTGGCAACATGTCCTAGTCCTTATTATCTCAAAGGGACCTGGACCAATTGGCCGAAACCTTACAGAGTTGGCAGAGCTAATTATTTATAGATGTAGTTCATCAAAGGCTGTGCACCTTCCTTTGTGCTAAAGGCTGATTTCCCTGACTCTCACTCTTCCTTTCTCTTTTAAGTATTGTCCGTTCCTTAATTCCTTGCATTTTTATGTGCCTTCAGTTCTGATTAATTCAAAGCTGTGAAGATTTTAAATTACTAATCCATCAATTGGGAGCGATCAGGAGGGAGAGGAGAGAAAGACTATCCCAATTGTGCAAATAGGATTCCTGAGCCCAGAGATCAAAAATCAAGATTGGAGAGTAAGCATCAGCTCTGTGCCAAATCCGTCACTAGAGGATTTCCATAGGAGGTTATGTGGGTTAGGCTATTTTTATTAAAAGAAATTTTGTTGACCTTTAGCTTCGGTGAGTTGTGTAAGAATTCACCTTAAAAAAGAAAGATGATGATGATGATGATGATGATGATGATGATGATGATTTTGCTACAGACCCAGGATTCCAGGAATAGCTGAACTGACAGTTCTCACAGAGCTTATTAGGTAGTTCAATACTCAATAAATCATTCAGAATTGAGAGCAGTACTAGTGACTGGGTCATCTGGTCCATCTCCAAAGCAGCAAGGATTCACAAATGTTGATTCTTATGCACTACAATTATGGTGACTCAGCTATTCTTCCTGTGTCCATCAGCTACTATTCTCAAAACCAACTCCTTCTTTCCTCTGTCTCAAGTTCTGGTTGGTCCAGTTTGTCCCTTTGTCCATGATAAGCAAAATTCCAAACCAGATCACCCATAGAATCCTAACCAACCTACAGACTGGCCATCTTTTTTTTTTTTTCTTATTTTTTATAAACATATAATGTATTTTTATCCCCAGGGGTACAGGTCTGTGAATCACCAGGTTTACACACTTCACAGCACTCACCATAGCACATACCCTCCCCAATGTCCATAACCCCACTCCCCCTCTCCCAAGCCCCCTCCCCCCAGCAACCCTCAGTTCGTTTTGTGAGATTAAGAGTCACTTATGGTTTGTCTCCCTCCCAATCCCATCTTGTTTCATTTATTCTTCTCCTATCCCCCTAACCCCCCATGTTGCTTCTCCATGTCCTCATATCAAGGAGATCATATGATAGTTGTCTTTCTCCGATTGACTTATTTCACTAAGCATGATACCCTCTAGTTCCATCCATGTCATCGCAAATGGCAAGATTTCATTTCTTTTGATGGCTGTATAGTATTCCATTGTGTATATAGACCACATCTTCTTTATCCATTCATCTGTTGATGGACATCTAGGTTCTTTCCATAGTTTGGCTATTGTAGACATTGCTGCTATAAACATTCGGGTGCACATGCCCCTTCGGATCACTATGTTTGTATCTTTAGGGTAAATACCCAGTAGTGCAATTCCTGGGTCATAGGGTAGTTCTATTTTCAACCTTTTGAGGAACCTCCATGCTGTTTTCCAGAGTGGTTGCACCAGCTTGCATTCCCACCAACAGTGTAGGAGGGTTCCCCTTTCTCCGCATCCTTGCCAGCATCTGTCATTTCCTGACTTGTTAATTTTAGCCATTCTGACTGGTGTGAGGTGATATCTCATTGTGGTTTTGATTTGTATTTCCCTGATGCCGAGTGATGTGGAGCACTTTTTCATGTGTCTGTTGGCCATCTGGATGTCTTCTTTGCAGAAATGTCTGTTCATGTCCTCTGCCCATTTCTTGATTGGATTGTTTGTTCTTTGGGTGTTGAGTTTGCTAAGTTCCTTATAGATTTTGGACACTAGCCCTTTATCAGAAATGTCGTTTGCAAATATCTTCTCGCATTCTGTCAGTTGTCTTTTGGTTTTGTTAACTGTTTCCTTTGCTGTGCAAAAGCTTTTGATCTTGATGAAATCCCAATAGTTCATTTTTGCCCTTGCTTCCCTTGCCTTTGGCGATGTTCCTAGGAAGATGTTGCTGCGGCTGAGGTTGAAGAGGTTGCTGCCTGTGCTCTCCTCAAGGATTTTGATGGATTGCTTTCTCACATTGAGATTCTTCATCCATTTTGAGTCTATTTTCATGTGTGGTGTAAGGAAGTGGTCCAATTTCATTTTTCTGCATGTGGCTGTCCAATTTTCCCAGCACCATTTATTGAAGAGGCTGTCTTTTTTCCATTGTGCATTCTTTCCTGCTTTGTTGAAGATTAGTTGACCATAGAGTTGAGGGTCGATTTCTGGGCTCTCTATTCTGTTCCATTGATCTATGTGTCTGTTTTTGTGCCAGTACCATGCTGTTTTGGTGATGACAGCTTTGTAATAGAGCTTGAAGTCCGGAATTGTGATGCCACCCACTTTGGCTTTCTTTTTCAATATTCCTTTGGCTATTCGAGGTCTTTTCTGGTTCCATATAAATTTTAGGATTATTTGTTCCATTTCTTTGAAAAAATGGATGGGATTTTGATAGGGATTGCATTAAATGTGTAGATTGCTTTAGGTAGCATAGACATTTTCACAATATTTATTCTTCCAATCCAGGAGCTTGGAACATTTTTCCATTTCTTTGTGTCTTCCTCAATTTCTTTCATGAGTACTTTATAGTTTCCTGCATATAGGTTCTTAGCCTCTTTGGTTAGGTTTATTCCTAGGTATCTTATAGTTTTGGGTGCAATTGTAAATGGGATTGACTCCTTAATTTCTCTTTCTTCTGTCTTGTTGTTGGTGTAGAGAAATGCAACTGATTTCTGTGCATTGATTTTATATCCTGCCACTTTACTGAATTCCTGTACAAGTTCTAGCAGTTTTGGAGTGGAGTCTTTTGGGTTTTCCACATATAGTATCATATCATCCGCAAAGAGTGATGGTTTGACTTCTTCTTTGCCGATTTGGATGCCTTTAATTTCCTTTTGTTGTCTGATTGCTGAGGCTAGGACTTCTAGTACTATGTTGAATAGCAGTGGTGATAATGGACATCCCTGCTGTGTTCCTAACCTTAGCGGAAAAGCTTTCAGTTTTTCTCCATTGAGAATGATATTTGCGGTGGGTTTTTCATAGATGGCTTTGATAATATTGAGGTATGTGCCCTCTATCCCTACACTTTGAAGAGTTTTGATCAGGAAAGGATGCTGTACTTTGTCAAATGCTTTTTCAGCGTCTATTGATATTATCATATGGTTCTTGTTCTTCCTTTTATTAATGTGTTGTATCACATTGATTGATTTGCGGATGTTGAACCAACCTTGCAGCCCTGGAATAAATCCCACTTGGTCGTGGTGAATAATCCTTTTAATGTGCCAGTGGTGAATAATCCTTTTAATGTACTGTTGAATCCTATTGGCTAGTATTTTGGTGAGAATTTTTGCATCTGTGTTCATCAAGGATATTGGTCGGTAGTTCTCTTTTTTTGGTGGGATCCTTGTCTGGTTTTGGGATCAAGGTGATGCTGGCCTCATAAAATGAGTTTGGAAGTTTTCCTTCTCTTTTTATTTTTTGGAACAGTTTCCGGAGAATAGGAATTAGTTCCTCTTACATGTTTGGTGGAATTCCCCTGGGAAGCCGTCTGGCCCTGGGCTTTTGTTTCTTTGGAGATTTTTGATGACTGTTTCAATCTCCTTACTGATTATGGACCTGTTCAGGTTTTCGATTTCTTGGTTCAGTTGTGATAGTTTATATGTCTCTAGGAATGCATCCATTTCTTCCAGATTGTCAAATTTGTTGGCGCAGCATTGCTCATAGTATGTTCTTATAATTGTCTGTATTTCTTTGGTGTTAGCTGTGATCTCTCCTCTTTCATTCATGATTTTATTTACTTGGGTTCTTTCTCTTTTCTTTTTGATAAGTCTGGCCAGGGGTTTATCAATCTTATTAATTCTTTCAAAGAACCAGCTCCTAGTTTCGTTGATTTGTTCTATTGTTTTTTTGGTTTCTATTTCATTGATTTCTGCTCTGATCTTTATGATTTCTCTTCTCCTGCTGGGTTTAGGGTTTCTTTCTTGTTCTTTCTCCAGCTCCTTTAGGTGTAGGGTTAGGTTGTGTACTTGAGACCTTTCTTGTTTCTTGAGAAAGGCTTGTACCGCTATATATTTTCCTCTCAGGACTGCCTTTGCTGTGTCCCACAGATTTTGAACTGTTGTGTTTTCATTATCATTTGTTTCCATGATTTTTTTCAATTCTTCTTCAATTTCCTGGTTGACCCATTCATTCTTTAGAAGGATGCTGTTTAGTCTCCAGGTATTTGGGTTCTTTCCAAATTTCCTCTTGTGATTGAGTTCTAGCTTCAGAGCATTGTGGTCTGAAAATATGCAGGGAATAATCCTAATCTTTTGATACCGGTTGAGACCTGATTTATGACCCAGGGTGTGATCTATTCTGGAGAATGTTCCATGTGCACTAGAAGAAGAAGAATGTGTGTTCTGTTGCTTTGGGATGAAATGTTCTGATTATATCTGTGATGTCCATCTGGTCCAGTGTGTCATTTAAGGCCTTTATTTCCTTGTTGATCTTTTACTTGGTTGATCTGTCCATTTCAGTGAGGGGAGTGTTCAAGTCCCCTACTATTATTGTATTATTATTGATGTGTTTCTTTGATTTTGTTATTAATTGGTTGATATAGTTGGCTGCTTCCATGTTAGGGGCATAGATATTTAAAATTGTTAGACCTTCTTGTTGGACAGACCCTTTGAGTATGATATAGTGTCCTTCCTCATCTCTTATTACAGTCTTTGGCTTAAAATCTAATTGATCTGATATAAGGATTGCCACCCCAGCTTTATTCTGATGTCCATTAGCATGGTAAATTGTTTTCCACCCCCTCACTTTAAATCTGGAGGTGCCTTCGCATATAAAATGAGTTTCTTTTAGGCAACATATAGAAGGGTTTTGTTTTTTTATCCATTCTGATACCCTGTGTCTTTTGATTGGGACATTTAGCCCATTAACATTCAGGGTAACTATTGAGAGATATGAATTTAGTGCCATTGTATTGCCTGTAAGGTGACTGTTACTGTATATTGTCTCTGTTCCTTTCTGATCTACTACTTTTAGGCTCTCTCTTTGCTTAGAGGACCCCTTTCAATATTTCCTGTAGAGCTGGTTTGGTGTTTGCAAATTCTTTCAGTTTTTGTTTGTCCTGGAAGCTTTTTATCTCTCCTTCTATTTTCAGTGATAGCCTAGCTGGATAGAGTATTCTTGGCTGCATGTTTTTCTCGTTTAATGCTCTGAATATATCATGCCAGCTCTTTCTGGCCTGCGAGGTCTCTGTGGATAAGTCTGCCGCCAATCTAATATTTTTACCATTGTATGTTACAGACTTCTTTTCCCGGGCTGCTTTCAGGATTTTCTCTTTGTCACTAAGACTTGTAAATTTTACTATTAGGTGACGGGGTGTGGACCTATTCTTGTTGACTTTGAGGGGGGTTCTCTGCACCTCCTGGATTTTGATGCTTGTTCCCTTTGCCATATTAGGGAAATTCTCTCCAATAATTCTCTCCAATAGACCTTCTGCTCCCCTCTCTCTTTCTTCTTCTTCTGGAATCCCAATTATTCTAATGTTGTTTCGTCTTGTGGTGTCACTTATCTCTCGAATTCTCCCCTTGTGGTCCAGTAGCTGTTTGTCCCTCTTTTGCTTGGCTTCTTTGTTCTTTGTCATTTGATCTTCTATATCACTAATACTTTCTTCTGCCTCATTTATCCTAGCAGTGAGAGCCTCCATTTTTGATTGCACCTCATTAATAGCTTTTTTGATTTCAACTTGGTTAGATTTTAGTTCTTTTATTTCTCCAGAAAGGGCTTTTATATCTCCAGAGAGGGTTTCTCTAATATCTTCCATGCCTTTTTCGAGCCCAGCTAAAACCTTCAGAATCATCATTCTGAACTCTAGATCTGACATATTACTAATGTCTATATTGAGTAGGTCCCTAGCCTTCGGTACTGCCTCTTGTTCTTTTTTTTTGTGGTGAATTTTTCCGCCTTATCATTTTGTCCAGATAAGAGTATATGAAGGAGGAAGTAAAATACTAAAAGGGTGGCAAAGATCCCAGAAAAATGCGCTTTAACCAAATCAGAAGAGACCCCAAATCATGGGGGGGGAGAAAGGGGATAAAAAGAGGTTCAGAAAAAAAAAGAAAAAATTTAAAAAAGAAAACAAATAAAGAAAAAATATAAAAAAGAAAGAAAAAATATATATATATTGGATAAACTAGTTAAGAAACGTTAGAAAGGGGGGCGCCTGGGTGGATCAGTGGTTTAAGCCGCTGCCTTCGGCTCAGGTCATGTTCTCAGGGTCCTGGGATCGAGTCCCACATCGGGCTCTCTGCTCGGCGGGGAGCCTGCTTCCCTCTCACTCTCTCTGCCTGCCTCTCTGCCTATTTATGATCTCTCTCTGTCAAATAAATAAATAAAAATCTTTAAAAAACAAAAACAAAAAAAAACGTTAAAAAAGAAAAGGGTAAAAGTTTAAAAAAATTTCGCAGAAGAAGAAAAAAGATTGAAAAAAAATTAAATTAACCACAAGACTAAAGAATCATGGGGAGGAAGCCATGAGTTCCGTGCTTTGCTTTCTCCTCCTCTGGAATTCCGCTGCTGTCCTTGGTATTGAACCTGCTTTCCTTGGTAGAAGAACTTTGTCCTGGCTGGATATTTTGTTGATCTTCTGGGGGAGGGGCCTGTTGTAGTGACTCTCAAGTGTCTTTGCCTCAGGCGGAATTGTGCCGCCCTTACCGGGGTCGGACTAAGTAATCCGCTTCGGTTCGCTTTTGGGAGCTTCTGTTCCCTGAACGCTTTCCGTAGAGTTCCGGAGGACGGGAATGAAAATGGCGGCCTCCTAGTCTCTGGCCCGGAGGAGCCGAGAGCCCGGGGACCCACTCCTCAGTGCGCCCCCAGAGGACAGCACCCAATCACTCCCGTATCCCTGGCCTCGGGCCGCGCTCTGAGCTCACCCAGCCCGCGACCAGTTCAAGGTAACCCCGAGCTGAGAGTTCAGTCTTGGCTCTGTCTCTGCAGCCGGCTTCTCCGTTCTAATACCTGTGAGCTCTCCGACACTCCGACACCCCCGATCCTTCTGTGACCCTGCGGGACCTGGGGCCACACTGACCCCACGTGGGCTTCACCCCAGTTTAGCCTCTGGAGCAATGTCCCTCAGTGGAACAGACTTTTAAAAGTCCTGATTTTGTGCTCCATTCCTCCGCCGCTTGCCGGGAGCCGGCCCCTCCCCCCCGCAGTCTATCTTCCCGTCGTTTTGGATTCACTTCTCCACCAGTCCTACCTTTCAGAAAGTGGTTGATTTTCTGTTTCTAGAGTTGCTGTTCTTCTTCTCTTCGATCTCCCGTTGGATTTGTAGGTGTTTGCAAAGTTTAGATAAGCTATCGAGCTGATCTCCTGCTACCTGATGCAGTCTCAGCCTGCTACTTCACCATCTTGACCCAGTCTGGCCATCTTTAGACAAGGTGCCCACTTCAGGGGAGGATGGGCATGAGGCAGCATTGTGGCAAGTTATATGAAGATAAAACCTCAGACGAGGAACGTGAGAATAGATGTTCTGAAGCTAGCCAGTGTCGTAACAGAGGCTGAGATGCCTATATAAACCAGATTTTCTTTCCTATAAGTAACTATGATTTATATAGTTAAAAAAAAAACCTGCAACTTAAAAAGCAAAGATTTTGAGAATTCCTTTATGTACCATTTCATTATTTTAAAATTCATTCTGTACCACTCTCTTCTTTGATTAAAGATCATTCAATTAGCAAGGTTCTTAATGTGCTAAAATACAACTTTAATTTATCAAAATTTAGTGGTCATGTAAATTCTAAGGATCATTAATTGAACAAAGTGAAGCACACATGTTCAAGATAATGTTATGTTTAACTAGAAGTATTGCCATGGTGTTATTTTCTATGATTAACTGTTGCAGAGCTGAGTGCAATAGATTTATTCCAGGTGATGTGGGCTTTTGTGATGAGCTGGAGATCTCAACTATTTACATCTTTGTTGCAAGAAAATAATGTTCTGAGTTCTAAACATTCAACTGACGGTAGGAACTCCCAGAGTATAATCATTTCTAAATTGGAAATTAATGCAGTTTTATTCCAGAAATCTTATATCAAGCATTGTAGAAGCAGCCACTTGCAGCAAATATCTTTTTCTAAAGATTTTATTTATTTATTTGACAGAGAGAGACACAGTGAGAGAGGAAACACGATCAGAGGCAGTGGGAGAAGGAGATGCAGGCTTCCTGCAGAGCAGGGAGTCTGATGCAGGGCTCAATCCCAGGACCCTGGGATCATGACCCGAGTTGAAGGCAGATGCTTAACAACTGAGCCACCCAGGCACCCCAGCAAATATTTTTAAAAGGGCTCTGTTTATCACAACCATCTTATGACAGTTTTATTCTTTCCACATCTTGGGAAATAGTGTAAATATGAGGGAAAAGGAATTGTGTATTTATCTAAGACAGTGGTTTTCAAACTATGGTCACAGAACTAGCATACTGCCATGGCCAGAGAATCTGTTACAAGTACAAACCCTGAAGCCTTACCCCAAATCCACTGAATCAGAAACTTTGCAGATGATGCCCAGAAATCTGTGTTTTAACAGGACTTCTGGGAGCTTTTTGTGCTGACTAAAGTACTTCTTTGAGCTTCAGAAACCCCAGGAACTCCATTTCCCATGAGAATAATGCTGTATCCCCATGACTTGGTTAGGAACAAGAGGCTATATTATATTCCTAGTTACTTCTAAGTGGGGGCTGAATCTGAGAGGAAGCCCAAAGTAAGGATGAATGCTGTCAATGTACACTGGACCTGTTTAAATATTCTCTGTTCCCTTCTGTTTCAGCAGGCTGCTGCTGCCTGCTGTTTCTAAGCTCCTTCAATTTCCTGCATGGAATTTCCTCCTACTTACTGTCAACCCAAACTCCATTATTTCCTTCCAAATTTCGTATTCCCTCTTAGTTTCATTCATCAGGTATTTATCTAGCACTTACTTTTTTCCTGGAACAAGTTACAAAGACAAATAAGACCCCATCCTTGTTCCCATGTGCCAGGAGAGAACAAAACAGATCACTCTTCTCCTTTACTTTTACTCAGACCTTTCTTATAGTTACTAATAAATCATCACCCAACTTCACTTTGGTTTTAGGTTACTTTCAGTGTATGTTTATCTTCCCTACTAGATGGCAAGCTCCTGGAGGGCAGTGACCCATGTTTTAAACTCACATTGTATATGGCATGTGGCCTGGAAGCCTACTGAGCACATGTTGGAGGCATGCTATTAGGTTGAATGAATAAGATTATGACTGAAACAATAGATATGTACAGAATGGCATCTATAATTTCATAGCAAGTTTCTATCTGTATTTTCTTACTCTCCCCTTTGATCCATCCTTACTCATGAACCTAGAGTATAAAACCAATAAAATCCTAATGGCAACTCATTTGAAAAAAAGTATGTTCATGTTTCTCTATACTGGGCTGGAAAGAGATCTAAACAAGTGTTAGACCAACTACCAGGTCAAATGCCAATCCACAGAACTCTTCATTAAGTTTAAAAGTAAATCTTAAATATTTATTGTGCTTATTTTCCCCTTACTTTCAAATGGGCTTTGAAAAAAAAAAATTGTAGAATTCTGACTCAGGGCCAGGAGGACCAATTGGATGCCATTAGTTAGTAAAATCGCAAAATAACTTGCCAAATGATTTGTACATGACCAGAGAGACACAGAGGAGAGCAGCGGTCTGTTTAGCAGTGATTATGTATCCAAATCTTTCAACTGAACTAGATTACATGCCAAGCTGAGTTCTCTAAGAGCAGCTGTCTATTGCTTTCAAATCCTCTTTGACTCACATGTCAAAGCAATATTTAGGTCTATAAAGCACATACCTGCTTGCCAAGGTGATTGTTTGCAAATTTGAATAATAATAGAAGGTCCTTCTTTGCTAATTTGTTCACCTTTTCATAGATCAAAGCTCCAGAGAGTCTCTTAAAAGCTAAGCTTCTAAGTAAGGACAGAATGAGAAGGCAAGGTTCCCATAGCTCTCTTAGAAACTCATGCTGGGGAAATAATCATCAACATCATCATTTTAACCATGGGGTATTGGGCTCTTCAGTCATCAGGAGACTTTGATATTTGCTACCTGATCATGTGGCTTTAGAGACATACAAAACTAGAAAGACTTACCATGGGAAATACATGGCTTTCTAAAAAGGATAGGTGGGAGGAAGAGAAAGAGAATGATAATTTCTGTGAATGAAGTAATTTCTTGTGACCTCATTGTGAGATCTTGATAGTCTTTTCAAGGTGGCAAAAAAAAATGAAAGATACCTTTTTTTAATAAAATAACACTCAAGATCACTAAGGCTGTCAGTAGGAGGAAAAATCTCAGGGTAAGGAAAAGCAGCTGAATTAAAAACCTACGCTTCATACGAGCATTCACTGATTAGTAGTCTCAGATGTACTCTGGCCTCCAGATAACCCAGCTTATGATTTAACTCTGACCCTATCATGGACACATGGTTCTCTTTTGGCGAGGTGGTGGCCCAGCTATGACAAGGCCACACCATTCAAATCAACTGTCACTGAAATAAAGTTGAAAACAAAGAAAATAAACCCGAGACGTCGTATTACATGAAAATTATCTGGTTTACAAGATATGACTCATTCTCCAGGGCTCAGAGTCCTACTCCAATGGATAAGGTGATGATCTGCAGGTCGTTGTTTCCCCCTAGCACCCACCCATCAGTATGTACTAGATATACGTGCATTCTGCACATCAGACGTGAAAACAGTAGGAAATAGGTTTGAATCTTGAATATATTGCGATCCTGCTCTATGGACAGTGACCATCTAGGATGCCGGATTGAGATTTTTTTTTTTTTAAGATTTTTTATTTATTTATTTGACAGACAGAGATCACAGGTAGGCAGAGAGAGAGGAGGAAGCAGGCTCCCTGCTGAGCAGAGAGCCCGATGCGGGGCTCGATCCCAGGACCCTGAGATCATGACCTGAGCCGAAGGCAGCGGCTTAATCCACTGAGCCACCTGGCGCCCCGGGTTCCAAGATTTTATCCCAATTTAATGAGGAAAGTATAATGACTGGTGATATCTGCAATGGATGGAGATAAGAGGGTGGGCAGGGACTATGGGAGGGATGGATGATGATGCCTATGCTGGCAGGTATTTGCCACCCTGGTGCAGACCTAAGAGGGTGATTCCAAGAGACAGGTACAGAATTTTCTCTTTGACTGCTCTAAGGACCTGACTCTTCTTCCATGGGTGATACTTGAAATAATGCCTTCCCATTTCAGGGAAGACCCCCTAACCACAAGGTTTTTTTTTGTTTGTTTGTTTTTTGTTTTTTTGAGACAGAGACAGAGATAGCAAGAGAAAGCACGAGTGGGGAGGAGAGGGAGAAGCAGGCCCCCTGCTGAGCAGGGAGTCCAATATAGGACTCCATCTAGGACCCCAGGATCATGAACTGAGCAGAAGGCATGCCCAACCCACCTAGCCACCCGGACGTCCCTAACCACAAGGTCTAATTATCCTCAATATTCACATAGAAGAAACTCACACTAACGCAGGAGATATTTTTCCATTAACCATTTTTCTTTCTGGAAAGAATCTCAACAGTTGTCTCAAGCTTCCTTTTGGCCACACAGAACCTGGAGTTTCTGAAGTTACAAGTAGCCATCACAGGCAGAGAGTCTGACCCTTCTGGATGACTAAAATTTACAAAATGGTCCATAAGTGAGAGGAAAACTCTGACTTGGTCCCATCTACCCATGCTCATGGTGAATTTAATAGACATTTTTCATTCTTTGTCAGCTCAAAAAGGAGAACCAGTTATTAAATGGCCTTATAAGGGGAGGCTACTTTCAGAAGATTGTAAATTGCTTCTTTTAAAGGCAAATGGCAGAAGGATAGCTAAGGGAAAGGAATAACTCATGAGTAGGAGAGACCTAAAAAGAGAAAGCCACTCCGGATAAAGAAGAACTGAAGGATTCTCAATACTGTTTACCCTTCCAGAGGGCAGCCGTTAAAATCAAGCCAAGCAGCAGGATTGGACTGAATATGAAGGTGCAGCAACAAGCTTTAAATCTGGATCTTAAAAAAAAAAAAAAAAAAAAAGTCCCTATCAGCATTAAGCCTCACAGTAGCCCAGAACAACAATTTAGACAGGGAAGCACCAAAACATCACAAGTCAACCTTCACATCCCATATGTGGCCCAGTGACAAGTGTTTATGCAATATGATTGATTATCCTGCAATTTACTTTGTCAATCAGTCACGGAGTTAATTACATGTTACTCTTGGGCACTATTATAAATAACGGTATGGCAAACTGTGCTAGATTTAATGGTCCTTAGCGTTCAGCTATTAAATTGATGACACAGCCACATCAGTATTGATGAACAAGGACCTTCTCCATCAAGGATAATTTATATCACTGAACATAATGAGCTATCCTGCTCCCAGTTTTGCGGAGACATTATTCACGCTGATACAAGCAATGAATCCATCAATAAAGGAGGAACAAATATTATTTTGTTTTGTGGGGTTTTAAAAAAAAAATTCCCTGATAAATACTGATCGTGAGGAAACTGGGACTTAGTATCACTGACATAGAGCTTAGGGAAATGTGAGGTCACCATAAAACTTGCCAAAATGGGAAAGTCAGATGGATTCAGGAGGAACCATTTGCATACAAACACAGCCTCTCCACGCGGAGTCTTTGAATGTGCTGTCCACCCTGACTAGAACATCCTTCTTTTCCACCCACTCCCCGTATACCTGGTTGACTCTAGGCATCCATCAGAGAGCATCTTAAGAGGCTCATTATCCAAGAAGTCTTCTCTGACTTTCTGAACTGGATTAGATGCCCATCATAGTTTGGGTCACCCAGAAGTTGACTCTGAGACAAGGATTCATGTAAATGTGTTCCCAGGATTAGCTGATAGGTGAGTGGGCAAATGGACCAGAGAAGGAAAGGAGGCAAAGTAAAGATAGAATATCAAGCAAAGTCTCAGAGAGGAGGGTTTTGGCTCAATCCTGCCAGGAATGAATGAATGAATGAATGAATGAATGAATGAAATGTAGAGTTGTCTCAATCATGAATAGCACTTAAATCTCTGCATGTGTCAGTCATTGGTTAAGGGCTACCCTGAGAACTTTGAGTACCACACAAATAGGAAAACCAGTCTGGCAGCTTGAGGACAATCTTCTAACAAAGACGGAAGTGCTGGTGTTAGGAGAGAAAGGATCTCAGGAGTTGGTGTGCCTCCAAATGGTAAAGGGATCCAATGTGACATGGGTGGAACACACTGATAGTGTCTGCTATAGTGGCCTTGAGCAGTGTTTCCACAGCCCACTGTGCATTCTGTAAGATAGCATGTATCATGCTGCATTGTAACTTCAGTTAATAATCTGTCTGACCTGCTAGCTTGTAAGCTCTGTGATGGCAGAAGCCATGACTGTCTTGTTCCTCATTTTATCCCCAGTGGCTAGCACAGCAGCTGGGCCACAGTTAGTCCACAAATGATATTTGTGAAAAGAGAGAAGAAAGGGAAGGCAGGAGCAAAGTTGGTTCAATGGAAGGATTACGCTAGGATAAGGTATCACACAGTCAAGCAAAGACAAATCTTGTAAAACAGCATTCTTACAGGGGTTTGTGCTGATGCGGTTTCACGCATTCTGAGCATGAGAATCTTGGTTCTAAAAGTCCGGTATTGTCCATCCAGTCAGGAGTTCATTTGTAATAGTCCTGGGGGGGCTCTTCAGTGGATGAGGGGGAAATAATCAGATCAGTGCTCTGAAATGCAGGCTGTGATCATTTTACCACACGGTCAATCTGAACAAACATAAATATGACAACAGTAGGGTTTCTATTAATTCCTAGCTCCCTTTCATTAAATGTTGGAAATCCTTAGGTAATATGGGCCAGGGATCCAGCTTCTTTCTGATCAAATCTGGATTGCTTTTTAAGCTTTCATTCGTTCTTTTCCATGTATTATTTACATGTATTCTTTAAAACCTGACTTCTAAAGTTTACTGACTTAGTAAGACAGAAGTTTATTTCTCAGTCAAGGAAAATCAATCGGTGTTCCAAGGGCAGCTTCATACAGTGATTCGGAGATCCATGTTCCATCCACCTTGTGGCTTCACCATCCTCTGAAACCTTAAAGTCCTTCTCTATCAGCCAGTGGAAAAGAATAGAGAGTGAGAAAGCACACCCCTACTTTACCTTCAGCCCAGAGGTGAAACACGTCACATCTCCTTGCTGGTGACCAGTCACTGGCTGGGAAATGTAACCCACCCAGCAACAGCTCTACACTGGGCTGGGTAGCTAACCTGCTCTGCCACACAGTCATTCAACAAATAGTTAGTAAGCACCTAAAGTATGCAGAGTTCTGTGTTCACTGTTGGGAATAAAATTGTAAAAAAAAAAAAACAAAAAACCAGGAATGGTTGCCGCCCCTTGAGCTAATTTACAGTTCATTGGAAAGATAGAAATTAATCAGGTAATCATAAAAACACATACTCCCAAATGTGCAGTGAAGAAAAAGTACAGGGACAGAAGAAAGTTTAAAACAAGCTAGGTCTAGTTTGAATGCCTGAGAAAGCAAATATTTAAGCTGACACCTGAATTTTCAACAGATTTGTCTAGAAGAAGTTGGAGAGAAAAACATATGGGTTAGAGGGAACAGCATGTGCCAATGGCCTGATAGAAGAAGGATGTTTAACTTCTGTTACCCCAGGGTAACCCAAACTTATTTGAGGATCAGCCCTTTTTTATTTTTCACTATACCTATTAACCTCCCATGCAACTGGCTCTCTGTAAAAACAAACTTTTAAAACACTTTGCTACCATATAGATTAATAAATTCATAAATTTTTATTTCTGCTCTTTCAAATGATATCTTTCATGTGGAATTTAGTTGAAAACTTGGGTCTGTTTATCAGAAACTATCTTTGAAAATATAATGAATGCTAGATTAGCCAGAAGAATTTCTAATTAGTTCCCACTACTTTTTCTGGTCTCCCAAAGTAGTTATTGATGAAGCTGTTACTGGAAGGGCCATTCCCATCAGTGAATGGATGGGTTTATACCTCCAGGTAAAGAAGTTCTGTTTCATCTTCCCAGAGACAAATATAGCTATTGCTCTGTCCAGTGATAGAAATGAAATGAGAAGAAAGGTTCAATTACTTGGGTAATAAGGCTGATGAGACAGGTCAGTGGCCCCGCTTACCACTGTCAAAATCTCAGTTCTCTGCTTGTCCATCTTGCAAATATGTGCCTGGCTCCATCCAGATGAAAAGAATAGGGTGTCTTCCTGGCAAACTCATACAACCAAGTTCTATCTCTCAGGAAAATGTTATATTCAAAAGTCTCACAAAACAAACTGGGGGTTGCTGGGGGGAGGTGGGATTGGGAGAGGGGGAGCGGGCTATGGACATTGGGGAGGGGAGGCGAACCATAAGAGACTATGGACTCTGAAAAACAACCTGAGGGTTTTGAAGGGTCAGGGGTGGGAGGTTGGGGGAACAGGTGGTGGGTGATGGGGAGGGCACGTTTTGCATGGAGCACTGGGTGTTGTGCAAAAAGAATGAATACTGTTACGCTGAAAAAATTAATAAAAAGGGAAAAAAAATAAAATAAAATATTCAACAAAAGAAAAAAAAAAAGTCTCTCTCTAATAATTATTGTTTAGAAGAGTAGGAATGAGTCTCTTTGACAAATAGAATTTCACCAGCAGCAATTTTAGGCAAACAACATAGTCCAAACTCTTGGTTTTCTCATTTATCTAGGAAATTCCAAGCTCTTTTTTTCACACTATGTAAGTAAGCATCATAACTCAATGAGGCACAGATTGACCATGAAAGGCCAAGTCTATGTAGGAAGGCTAAGTGATGTAGAGACCTTTTCACACATACATACACAAAAGATGAGATTTCAAAAAATAAGTATTGAATTAACCTAAACTTGGCTGGTGTATGTCCACACAAGGCTCCAATCAGAAGCTAATTCCTAGGTGAAGACCCAAGATCCAGACCTGGGTCAGATGTGATGGTTGCCCAACAGAGTCAATAGTCCTGAACATCAAAGGTTGTATTCAAAGGATAAGCTAGACAGCCAATCAAGTCAAAGAAACATTATAAACAATAGAACAGAGCAAGGACAAAATCGATGGTAATGTTGAGGCAAGAGAATCCAGAACAATTTTTGTGAATCTGACTGGAATGCCTGCATTTGTTTTATATTGTCTAATGGGAGATGGTAAATCCAATCTAAATACCCAGAATTGGTTTGGACATGTCAGCAGCAAAACTGTTTTCAGATGGTCATTTCATGAGATTGATGAGGAGTGGCTCATATCTGCATGATTTTAGGAACTGTTTTGTTCCCTTGTTTTAAAACTTCCAAGTCTTGAACACCTATGATGGTTGCATTGGCAGTAATTAAATAAGAGTAGCAAGTAAATGAACTTATGTTGGGAATACACAGTAATCAGGTATGCCAAGACTTCCTCCTGACTGTCAGTCAGTCCTCCGTTGCCAGCTTGTGGTTTCCAGACCCACTAAGCCACACAAATGGAGTCATCTGTTCTTTTCTGGTCTTCAAGCAACTTTTCCTTCTCAGGGACCCAGCAGGAGGTTGTCTGTAGGCATCAAATTACAGCAATCAAAAAACCACAAGCAGCATGACTCATTTAGAAACAGACACAGGCATTTTGCTGGGAGAAGCGGTGATTACTTACCACAGGTCCAGAGAACCATGGTGTTTATTAGAAGTCAAACATATGGGATTCAACATGGCCAAATACTAAACGGTTCCTTGGCCCTCAAACTTGTTCTTTCTATGATTCTCGCCTGGTAAATTGTACACCAAAATACCCAAGCCAAAAGCTTGGGAACCGTTCTAATTTTTTCTTTCCCCCTTTTTCTTCTCCCTCAACCCCAACATCTACTTAAAGATTTAGATCCCTAGTTGCCATTTCCTTACTATCTTCATAATCTTCCCAATTTCACACTAAACACATTGGACTTCTGTTTCTCCCTTTTGTTCATTCTCCCCTTGGCAGCCAGAGTGATCTCTCTACATTGCCTGCAGAGGACTAATCCAACCAAGGAATTCTATAGAATGTTCTGCCACTTGATAAATGCTGGGATAGAATGACTTCATAAAAACCGTGAAATAACATCCTGTTCAAACTGTCATGTCATCAGTGCCCAGAGTATCTGCACATGAAATGTAGTAGATACTCAGTAATTACTCATTCAGTGATGAGTAAATAAGCATTATGGTATACAGGAAAGCACAGACTCCCCCAAGAGACCAAGGTTCAAATCCCAACTTTACCACTTTCTAACTGAGTTACCTCAGGAAATTCACCTAACATCCCTGGGCTTCAATTTCTTTCAGAATGTTGTTATCAGTACCTACCTAGCAAGTTTGTTGTGAGGATTAAGTGAGATGTGCTTAGAGAACTTGGTCAATGAGTACT
Organism: Meles meles; assembly: GCF_922984935.1. Lineage (NCBI taxonomy): Eukaryota > Metazoa > Chordata > Mammalia > Carnivora > Mustelidae > Meles > Meles meles. Next base: position 9,580,659 of record NC_060069.1, read on the forward strand.
TGGCAAACAAAAATAACTCAAATGCTAATTGTATTAAAAACAAATAAATTGGCAGAACAAAAAACATATAACTGTTAGGCACCACCTATACAGAGTACTTTATAAGGAAAATTGAGGATTTGTGACCTCTGACCTCCAGAACTTAAAGCCTACATTGCATATCTCACCCCAGTTCAGTCAGTCAAAGAACATTTACCCCGGGCTCATCACTCAACTAGAATTTTAAAACTTTCCAAAAATCTAACATGGGAATCTAACAGGGAATTGAACAGGGGGATACCCCAATGTCAAATAAGGATTCTGTAGTGTTTTTTTTTTTGTTTTGTTTTTAATTTATTTATTTATTTTTATTTGCTTATTTACAGCATAACAGTGTTCATTGTTCTGGCATCACACCCAGTGCTCCATGCAGTACGTGCCCTCCCTATTACCCACCACCTGGTTCCTCAACCTCCCACCACACCCCACCCCCTCCCGCCGCCCCTTCATAACCCTCTGGTTGTTTTTCAGAGTCCACAGTCTCTCATGGTTCATCTCCCCTTCCAGTTTCCCTCAACTCCCTCTCCTCTCCATCTCCCCATGTCCTCCATGTTCTTTGTTATGCTCCACAAATAAGTGAGACCATATGATACTTGACTCTCTCTGCTTGACTTATTTCGCTCAGCATAATTTCTTCCAGTCCCGTCCATGTTGCTACAAAAGTTGGGTATTCGTCCTTTCTGATGGAGGCATAATACTCCATTGTGTATATGGACCACATCTTCCTTATCCATTCATCCGTTGAAGGGCATCTTGGTTCTTTCCACAGTTTGGCGACCATAGCCATTGCTGCAATAAACATTGGGGTACAAATGGCCCTTCTTTTCACTACATCTGTATCTTTGGGGTAAATACCCAGCAGTGCAATTGCAGGGTCATAGGGAAGCTCTATTTTTAATTTCTTCAGGAATCTCCACACTGTTCTCCAAAGTGGCTGCACTAACTTGCATTCCCACCAACAGTGTAAGAGGGTTCCCCTTTCTCCACATCCTCTCCAGCACACGTTGTTTCCTGTCTTGCTAATTTTGGCCATTCTAACTGGTGTTAGGTGGTATCTCAATGTTGTTTTAATTTGAATCTCCCTGATGGCTAGTGATGATGAACATTTTTTCATGTGTCTGATAGCCATTTGTATGTCTTCGTTGGAGAAGTGTCTATTCATATCTTCTGCCCATTTTTTGATATGATTATCTGTTTTGTGTGTGTTGAGTTTGAGAAGTTCTTTGTAGATCCTGGATATCAACCTTTTGTCTGTACTGTCATTTGCAAATATCTTCTCCCATTCCGTGGGTTGCCTCTTTGTTTTGTTGACTGTTTCCTTTGCTGTGCAGAAGCTTTTGATCTTGATGAAGTCCCAAAAGTTCATTTTTGCTTTTGTTTCCTTGGCCTTTGGAGACTTATCTTGAAAGAAGTTGCTGTGGTTGATATCGAAGAGGTTACTGCCTATGTTCTCCTCTAGGATTCTGATGGATTCCTGTCTCACGTTGAGGTCTTTTATCCATTTCGAGTTTATCTTTGTGAACGGTGTAAGAGAATGGTCAAGTTTCATTCTTCTACATATCGCTGTCCAGTTTTCCCAGCACCATTTATTGAAGAGACTGTCTTTTTTCCACTGCATATTTTTTCCCGTTTTGTCGAAGATTATTTGACCATAGAGTTGAGGGTCCATATCTGGGCTCTCCACTCTGTTCCACTGGTCTATGTGTCTGTTTTTATGCCAGTACCACGCTGTCTTGGTGATCACAGCTTTGTAGTAAAGCTTGAAATCGGGTAACGTGATGCCGCCAGTTTTGTTTTTGTTTTTCAACATTTCCTTAGCAATTCGGGGTCTCTTCTGACTCCATACAAATTTTAGGATTATTTGCTCCAGCTCTTTGAAAAATATCCGTGGAATTTTGATCGGAATGGCATTAAAAGTATAGATTGCTCTAGGCAGTATAGACATTTTAACAATGTTTATTCTTCCAATCCAAGAGCATGGAACAGTCTTCCATCTTTTTGTGTCTTCTTCAATTTCTTTCATGAGTGTTCTGTAGTTCCTCGAGTACAGGTCCTTTACTTCTTTGGTTAGGTTTATGCCCAGGTATCTTATGGTTCTTGGTGCTATAGTAAATGGAATCGATTCTCTAATTTCCCTTTCTGTATTTTCATTGTTAGTGTATAAGAAAGCCACTGATTTCTGTACATTGACTTTGTATCCTGCCACGTTACTGAATTGCTGTATGAGTTCTAGTAGTTTGGGGGTGGAGTCTTTGGGGTTTTCCATATAAAGAATCATGTCATCTGCGAAGAGAGAGAGTTTGACTTCTTCCTTGCCAATTTGGATACCTTTTATTTCTCTTTGTTGTCTGATTGCCGTTGCTAGAACTTCTAATACTATGTTGAACAAGAGTGGTGAGAGTGGGCATCCTTGTCGTGTTCCTGATCTCAACGGGAAGGCTGCAAGCTTTTTCCCATTGAGGATGATATTTGCTGTGGGTCTTTCATAGATAGATTTTATGAAGTTCAGGAATGTTCCCTCTATCCCTATACTTTGAAGCGTTTTCATCAGGAACGGATGCTGGATTTTGTCAAATGCTTTTTCTGCATCAATTGAGAGGACCATGTGGTTCTTCTCTCTTCTCTTATTGATGTGTTCTATCACACTGATTGATTTGCGAATGTTGAACCAACCTTGCAACCCAGGGATGAATCCCACCTGGTCATGGTGGATAATCTTTTTAATGTGCTGCTGGATCCTGTTTGCTAGGATCTTGTTGAGAATCTTTGCATCCATATTCATCAGTGATATTGGTCTGAAATTCTCCTTTTTGGTAGGGTCTTTGCCTGGTTTGGGGATCAGGGTAATGCTGGCTTCATAAAAAGAGTCTGGAAGTTTTCCTTCTGCTTCAATTTTTTGGAACAGCTTCAGGAGAATTGGTGTTATTTCTTCTTTGAAAGTTTGGTAGAATTCCCCAGGGAATCCGTCAGGTCCTGGGCTCTTGTTTTTTGGGAGGTTTTTGATCACTGCTTCAATCTCATTACTAGATATCGGTCTATTCAGGTTGTCAATTTCTTCCTGGTTCAATTTTGGGAGTTTGTAGCTTTCCAGGAATGCATCCATTTCATCTAGGTTGCTTAGCTTATTGGCATATAACTGTTGGTAATAATTTCTGATGATTGTTTCTATTTCCTTGGTGTTAGTTGTGATCTCTCCCTTTTCATTCATAATTTTATTAATTTGGGCTTTCTCTCTTTTCTTTTGGATTAGTGTGGCCAATGGTTTATCGATCTTATTGATTCTTTCAAAAAACCAGCTTCTAGTTTCGTTGATACGTTCTACTGTATCTCTCGTTTCTACCTCATTGATCTCTGCTCTAATCTTGATTATTTCCCTTCTTGCATGTGGAGTTGGTTTGATTTGTTGTTGATTCTCCAGTTCTTTAAGGTGTAGAGACAGCTGGTGTATTCTGGATTTTTCAATGTTTTTGAGGGAGGCTTGGATGGCTATGTATTTCCCCCTTAGAACCGCCTTTGCTGTATCCCATAGGTTTTGGACCGAGGTGTCTTCATTCTCATTGGTTTCCATGAATTGTTTAAGTTCGTCTTTGATCTCCTGGTTGATCCAAGCATTCTTAAGCAAGGTGGTCTTTAGCTTCCAGGTGTTTGAGTTCCTTCTGAACTTTTCCTTGTGATTGAGCTCCAGTTTCAAAGCATTGTGATCAGAGAATATGCAGGGAATAATGTCAGTCTTTTGGTATCGGTTGAGTCCTGCTTTGTGACCCAGTATGTGGTCTATTCTGGAGAAGGTTCCATGTGCACTTGAGAAGAATGAGTATTCTGTTGTTTTAGGGTGGAATGTTCTGTATATGTCTATGAGGTCCATCTGGTCCAATGTTTCATTCAATGCTCTTATTTCTTTATTAATTTTCTGCTTCGATGATCTGTCTATTTCTGAGAGAGGCGTATTAAGATCTCCTACTATTATTGTATTCATATCAATATGGCTCTTTATCTTGATTAATAGTTTTCTTATGTAATTGGGTGCTCCCATATTGGGGGCATAGATATTCACAATTGTTAGATCGTCTTGGCGGATAGTACCTTTAAGAATTATGTAGTGTCCTTCTGTATCTCTGACTACAGTCCTTAGTTTAAAATCTAATTTATCTGATATGAGAATTGCTACTCCGGCCTTCTTTTGAGGCCCATTGGCATGAAAGATGCTTCTCCATCCCTTCACTTTCAGTCTGGGTGTATCCTTAGGTTCAAAATGGGTCTCTTGTAGACAACATATGGATGGGTCCTGTCGTTTTATCCAATCTGCAACCCTGTGTCGTTTTATGGGCGCATTTAGGCCATTCACATTGAGAGTGATTATTGAGAGATAGGTTTTTATTGACATCGTGTTGCCTTTGAAGTCTTTCTGTCTATAGATTGTTTCTATATTTCTGTTCAATGATATTCTTAGGATTTTTTCTCTTTTATAGGACCCCCCTTAATATTTCCTGCAGTGTCGGCTTGGTGGTTGCATAGTCTTTTAAGCCTTGCCGGTCTTGGAAACTCTTTATCTCTCCATCCATTTTAAATGTCAGTCTTGCTGGATAGAGTATTCTTGGTTGCATGTTCTTCTCATTTAGTACTCTGAATATATTTTGCCAGCCCTTCCTGGCTTTCCAGGTCTCTGTGGAAAGGTCTGACGTTATTCTAATGGGCTTTCCTCTGTATGTAAGAAGCTTCTTTGTCCTAGCTGCTTTTAAGAGGGTCTCTCTTGAAACATAATTCCCCATTTTAACTATAAGGTGCCGTGAGGACTTTCGAGAATCTAAAATCTTGGGAGGAGATCTTTCTGCCTCTAGTACATGAACATTGTTTCCATTCGTGAGATTGGGAAAATTTTCATAGACAACTTCTTCCACTATATCTTCTAGACTTCTTTCTTTTTCTTCCCCTTCAGGGATTCCAATAATTCTGACGTTGGAACGTTTCATGGCATCGTTTATTTCCCTGATTCTGTTTTCGTGGCTTCTGAGCTGTTTGTTCCAGGCTTCCTCCTGATCCTTTCTCTCTATCTGTTTGTCCTCCAGATCACTAATTCTATCTTCTGTCTCAGTTACCCTAGCTTTTAGAGAATTTAGATTGGACTGGAACTCATTGAGAGCATTTTGAACATCATCCCTGGTGGCTTTCAGTTCTGCCCTAACATTGTGAACATCATCCCTGGTGGCTTTCAGTTCTGCCCTAATCAATTCTGTTTGGTCATCCATGGCTTTCTCCAACCTAGCTATTGCCTGGATAATTGTTAGTCTGAATTCCTTTTCTGACATATTGTCTATGTCGATAGCCATTAGTTCTGTTGCAGAAGGCCCATCCTCTGTATTTTTCTTCTGTTGGGTATTCCTCCTCCTAGTCATTTTGGTAAGAGATGACTAAACAGATGCAGCTGGACTTATCGATTGTGGTGCAGTCAATGTGCACCCTGGAACGCTTCTGTGCAATCAGGATTCCCCACCCAAATGAGAGAAAAAAGAAAAGAAAAAGAAATAGAGAAGAAGAAAGAAAAAAAAAGGGGAAAGAAAAAAGGAAGAAAAAAAAAAGAGAGAGAGAGAGATAGGAAAAAAAGGGAAGATACAAGAGAAGGCTCAGCCCAAATGGGCCACAAGGTAAGATTTGTGGAGTATACAAACAAAAACAGACAGACAAAAAGAGTGATAAAAGTATATGACAAGAGAAAAAAATATGTATATATAAGCAAAAAAAAGGGAAAAACCTCCTCAGAAAGAACCCCAAGTATAAGATTTATATATTGTCAGGACAGACACAAATTCACAGAAACACTGACAGAAGGAAAAATTGGGAGAATGGTTATAGATTCTCAGTGTGGGTGAGGAAGGTTATTTTGATTCTTCCTGAAGGTATCTTGATGTTTTTGTTAAGGGACTCAACTTTCCTAAGTTACAGGGGGATTAGAAACTGGTTTGCCTATAGGGGTAGCATTGATTGGGGAAAGGGGGTTACCTTGAAGTTTAGCTCTATATGTATAGTAGAAAATAAAAATTAAAAAAAGAATAAACTAGACTAAACTAAGTTAAAATTAAAAAAAATAGAAAAACAAAAGAAAAACACGGGTGTATGTATCAAAAAGTTCAGGTTAGAAGGTTATTAAAGACTTTGATGTACTGGACATCTCAGTGTGATGGTAAATAGGTTAAAAAATTATCTGTATGTATAAAAAAAAAGAACCAGAATATTGGTAAAGAGTTAAAAATAAAAGTTGTATTTATGAAGTAGTGGTGGTTGTTCTCTTGTAGTCTTTTTTTTTTTTTTTTTTTCCTTCCTTCCTGGTTGGTTTTCTGGGGGAGGGGCCTGCCACGTGGGTTTTCAGACAATGATGTTCCCTGAGTTAGGTCCTCCCACTCCCCTCAAGGGGGTGAGCTCTTTTTTTTTCAGGAAACTGTTTTTTTTTTTTTTTTTTCCAGTCTTTTGTTCTCTGGGGGTTTTTATGTTCTTTCATCTGCTTTCTCTCGCCTTGACAGCTTTTGATGGTTTTTGGAGGTTTAGAGGAGAGCAAACAGCACCCCAACCTCCCTCTCAGAGAGAAGCCTCAGACTGTTTTTGCAAAAGCTGCTGGCAGAGTTGGTTCTGGGTCACTGTCCCTGGGGATGCAGGAGCTCCTCGTTGTGCCCAAAACCAGGGCAGCTGTGGCTGTCTAGGCAGCTCCAGACCGCCAGAGAGGTTCCGAGCAGAGATCACGCGCTGAGATTTTCCCGCTGTCCCGGGCTGGGAATATCTGGTTTTTCCTGCTGCCAGAGCTCCAGGCTAGCGCCTATGAGCACCTATCCCAAGGGAGGGTGTGGGACGCGCGCGGTTCAGGATTGCCGTCAGGCCAGGCTCCCAGCCCCTCACGGGAGCCAGACCCCACTCGTTCTCAGGTGCGCTGGCGTTCAGGTGCACTCTCTCCGTCGCACTCTCTCTGGCTCCGCGCCAGGGGAGGCTGTCCTGGGTCCGGGGACTTAGGTCCCTGACCCTAACCGCTCAGGTTCCCACTATTACCCCCCCCACCGCGATCCTTTGCTGTTTGTTTTTTGAGTGCTTTCAACCAGACTCCAAGTTAATGCTGGTCCCCAGACGCAGGGCACTCTCGTGTTGGGGTGTTACTTTCCAATCGGTCACCTCTGGTGGCTCCCTCCCCCTTTTGTTTATCTTCCGATATCAGTCCGACGCTCCCAGTCTGCTTTACCTGCCACTGGCGTCTTCTGCTCCAGTAGAGATCCAGACGTGTATAATTCTGATCTCAGGCTGATTTCATGGGTGGTCGGAGTTCTTTGGTAGGTAATCAGCTCACTTTAGGGTACAGGTTGAAATGGTGCCTCCTCCTACTTCCCCGCCATCTTGCTCCCCCCAGGATTCTGTAGTTTTAAAAAATTTTAGTTCGATAATATCAATACCTGCTGGAGTTAGATCTGTATTAGGTAAAAATCAAATGGAAGATTTTTAGAATTTGCCTTCCGACTTCGGGGGGTCATTACTATCTAGAATGGATGCAATGACACAGGAAGTGTGATACTAATCCTTCTTCCCAGAGCGGATCGAGTATGATCCCGCTGATGTGTGGGAATGACACTAATGAAGGAGAAAGAAATCACTTAATTTTTCAATCATTGTAAGAGAAGGATAGGAACTTAAGGACCATCGAGTCTAATCCTTTCTTTCTCCAGGTGATAGCCTTGAGCCCCTGAGAGATAAAGTATCCTGCCTAAAAAGGGAACGGCTATTCTGAGACCAAGAGCCCAAAGCTCCTGACTCTGTCCAGTACTCCTCCCACTGAGCGCTGTGCAGAGCATTTGTTTTTGTGACTCGGTGAAAGACAAATCTTTATTCAAAATGTTGAGATCTCCCCCCTCCTCCAGAGTGCCTCTCTCCTTAGTTTCTCTGCCACATGAGATGTAGGTAGACTTCTATTTCTTTTCATGGCACCTATTGTGGATACACACGCTCAGACTCGTGAACCCTGGAATGGCCTTTCTGTCTTACAACTCTGAGGTTATAAAGTTATGAAGTTATAGGTTATATAACTAATACAAATTCTAAATGAAATAGATTATATTCCTAATCTAGAATCTAAATTCTGTATCAGTTCCTACAGATCCTCCAAAACATTAAGAGGGAATTGTCACTTACCATTTGTGAAAAGTGCTCCAAGATTCTTGTATGAAAGATGCCATTCACATGTTTGTTTCATTCACTCATTCAGTTACTCAACTAACTAAGTCCTTAGTTTTACACTTTTTTCCACATGGGGTTAATGTCTGTTTTAGACTATAAACTTTACGTGTGTAAAAATTAATTCATCTATCTTTACCACTAAAGATATAATGTGTATTACTGTGTATTGCACCTAGTTCATTTCCTGACAGCGTAGATACTCAATAAAGGTGAGATAATGAATCAAAAAATAAAATAAAATAGGAAAAGCAAAATCTGTAGTCACTTTTTCAATCTCCTATTATCGAATGTATCAGGTTCATCTGCAATATGTTACATTCAGGAAATATAGAGGAGAGAGACCGGGAGCCGGGAGGGTGTGGAATAGGTCCTTTTAATTTCAGAACTTATCAAGGGGAATCATACTTTATTATATGTTAGAGATAGTATGCATCATACCCCAACAGCCTGCTAGACTGACTTAAGTTATTGAACCTGTGCATTGGGTGGAGAGTGTGTTCATATTTGCAATTCACATAAGGAAGTTTCCTGAGTCCAACACCCATCAGCCCCTGATTGAATATCAGCTTCTCAGATAGATCTTATACCTGTGAATTTGGTAGAAAAGAGTGGTATAGGTTGAAACAATTCAGACTGACTTTGATCATGAAGATAGAGAGCTCTTGTTGAAAGCTTGAGGCAAAAGTCACTGTCAAAGCCTGCCTCTTCACTCTGCCCACACAACCACAGGAGCTTCAATCTTCCTAGAGAGTAGTGAGGTGTGAAGTTAAAGAGGTTTGGACAAGCATTTGGGAGCCTCTGAAGCTTATCTGAACTAACCAAGCCTCCCAAAGCCATAAATCTCCAATGAAAGCTTCAAAGAGTGATATACTTCGTTGTGGAATGTCTCAGGGATTGGCTGCAGTCCAGGAAGAAGAGATGTGTGAATTGCAAGATAAAACCAACATCGCATCACCCTTCCCTTCCGGGAATCTCTTAGTCCAACTCTCCTGTGTGTAACCTTTGAGAATGTTGCTTGCCTGCTTAGAGTGGTGCTGCATTGCATGATCACTAAGGAGTCAGGATGGCCCTTGAATGTTGTTTTCTGTTTGTGGTCAGGTTTCTTACTGGATTGAAGAAGACAGTGTAAGCCAGGCTGTAAATACAAATTACTGCCGCTGTTGTCAGGATGCCTAGATTTTCTGTCTATTGCTTCTCAAAGTGTCCAGAGGCCACATGCATGCAAACTGGCAAGACTCTTGTTTTGAAGGCAGATTCTTGGTACCCTCCCCAGACAACTGAATCAGAATCTCTGGTAGGGCCTAGGAATCTGAAATTTAACAAGCTCTCTTAGGCATACTAAATCCCTAGGCATAACATTTTCTGATCACTGTTCCTTTAATGCAAGCCAGTCATTTTGCAGAAGAGGACTGAGTCCCAGAGAGGTAGAATGACCTGTTTAAGGTCTCATTGCTGGTAAACATCAGAGGCCAGGTGAGGACCCACACCAGTGCCTTCCCAGATCTGTCCTTTTTCAGCACCACACCTCCATCATCATATCCTGGGGCATTCTTCATTGCATAGCACAAGTTCCTACAGGGAAGTGCTCTGAGATGCTTTCAGTGTCTCTGGAGCATGTAACACAGGAGACAAGAGACTTAACTGGGCAGATTACATTCCAGTCCCATGCAGGCTCCAGGATAAGCAAGAGGAAGGAGAAAGTAGCTCTGTGTCCTCCAGTTGTCCCTGCAGGCACCCAGAGTGCTCATCTGCTCTATCTCTCCTTACTATATGCTCAGAAAAGGATCCAGTTTTAACCATTTATCCTTCTTTACAAATAAACTGAAGAGCTCTTATATTTGCACATGCCACTTAGGAGGTGCTCTTTTCTTTATTTGCTCTTGCAAGCCTTCCTGACTGTCCATGGTGACTACCTTTGGCACAACCCTCCAGTTTTGCCATGTCCATTCTATTTATTTGCAACTGCATCTCCTGCACTAAACTGTCAGCATCTTGAGGGCAGGAGATACATCTTTCATCTCTTTATACCCATTGCCATCACGATCTCTAGCCCATGGTAAATGAGAAATAAATAATGTATACGTGTCAAATAAATTCTTGCAACAACCTAGTGAATAGAGAAGACTTACCATCCCTTCCTTACAGATTAATAAACCGGGTAGAAAAAGGCAAAGTGATTTGGGGATGATTACACAGTTGACCAGTGAAAGGGAAGAGATTTAATTCAAATTATAAATGACTCCAAAAGTGCTGCCAGTTCTCCCCCCTTGTCAAACCACTAACATGTTACCCCCAAGGTCAAGATAATCCCTCTCCTGGAGGTAACTACATCTTCTACCAACTCTCTAGTTGTGGAAAAGGCAGTTTGGCCTGATTACTAGAAATGTGGTAAGACAAATGCAAAGTGTAAATTGAGAGCAGATTTGGAAGAAAAAACAGCAGTTGACGGCAAGAGAGCCCAGGACCAAAAAAGCAGATTGAGTTAAATGGCACTGACCCGAGTCTACAAGGGGAACTCATGCTTTGGGATCTTCCTCCCACGAAGCACCTGATATGAGTTTCAGGATTAGAGGAAGCCGCATCATTCTGGACGTACAGTACTGAAAAGGAACACAGAGCACTCCTCCACTCATCTAGACTTCTTGTCCCAGATGCTCTGTGTTTCCTCTTGAGGCGGGGATCAGTGAGTGAGGGCAGGCCAGACAGGGAAAACAGATGGTGGATGACTATGCACAGCCTCATTTACAGGGTCCACACTGGAATTAAAACATGCTGGCATTCCCAATATTTCATATAGTTTTTTTTCTTTTTAAAGACTGGTGATAGAACCTACATTTCATAAGATCTTGCTTCAGCAACTAAGGCAAGACCTCTGGCCTCTCTCTGCTCCTTTAAAGTTCACCCTTCAATTATTTCTTTGAAAATCGCAAGCGAGTTCTTGCACACTCACCCGCAAGTCATTTCAGCTACCTCCTGGCATGGGCCACACCCCCCACCCTCAAATTGTGCATTGTCTCCCACTTCTGCACCCCCTGAGGCCAGCTAAGGGCCCTTCTCCACTTCCGTTGTATCAGAAGGACTAACCCGAAGCCAAGAGAGCTCATATTCCATGGATCCCAAAGACTCCTACACTGTCTTCTCCCTGCTGCTGCCGCTGCAGCTTGGTGCGTGGATGCCTTAGCATGTGAATGCCAAAGCTGTGCCCTCTAAGGCGTCCAGACATTTCTGCTGCTGCTGCTGCTGCTGCTGCTGCTGTCCCCATCCTCCCTCCTCCCCCAGCTCCCAAGCAATACCTCCACTGCATGCTCCATGCACCTGAGTCCCTGGGACTACATTCTGGTGCTCTCAGTGCATCAAAGCTACTCTCTCTGTTCTCTTGGTGTACACAAGACCCTGGTATTTTATGCTCTTTTAGGCTGCCTTTTTGCTGAAAGCCTCCTCCCTAGAACTCAAACGTGAATCCACAGGGGCAAAGCCCATGGAAAAACCTGGGTGATTGTTACCAGACTCTGCTTAGCCTTGCCCCACTCCTGTAAAGTCCAATTCTCTGCTGCTGGACCCATCTTGTGAACCTACTCTCTCCTCACCTCCGAATGAGTCCCTCAGAAGATACTTGGGCTGTCATACAGACAAGTTTCCACTAGTCCTGCTCACCATTCCGGCAAAGGTGGCTCCTGGAGATGGACATAGTTGAAGCCTCTGCCCTGCCTTCCACTTCTGGAGCTGCACCTACATAATGTTTATTTGAGAAACTTTCCCCTCCATCTATCCTACCCATCCTACCTGTAACCATCTAACTGGATCCAGCTTCAGTCTCTGCTCTACTATGAAGCCCTCTGTTTTACTCCACGTAGCCCTCTGCCCTGCCAGACTCAGAAGCCTAATCAGAGTATTCATGTCACAATGGAGGAACTGCTTTTAACTCTTACCCTAACAGCTGGGTCAATGTCAAATAGTCATTGCCAGCTCTGCAGTGAGCAATCACAATAAAGTGATTAGAAGATAATCAAGGGAACTTGGATCGTCTCCCCATGGACATACCCAGCCAAGGTCTGCCAGGGCCCAAGTCACAACCATCAAATAAACAAATATATATATATTTGATATTCTTTTTGTAGATATTTAGAGTGCTATATAAGCCACTAAGCCAATTTTGTGTTAAGGGTTCTCATTGCATTTTTACAAAAAAGAAGTCATCCCAAATACTAAGTTATGGGTAAAATTCTCACAAATCCCTAATCTTGGCTGCTCTGAAATATGACTATACATTTGCCTAAAACCTCCCTAAAATGATAGAATATTGCCTGATTTTCTAAAAGCTGAAGTTAGAAAACTGGTCTAGACTGAGTGATATGAAACACAGTTTGGTCCCTACATTGTTAGCATTTAATTTTGATGGTCTCAATTTAAAATTCCACCTTTAAATGAACTCAGTAAGACCCCCTCCTGGGTTAATCATTCTGGGCAATTTTGAAAAGTTCTTATTATCAAAGAGAACATTAAAATTGTATATAAATGTATTCTTCCCAAGAGAGGTCAGATATTGTGAATTAGTTGATTATTTAAAAGAAGAAAGAAAGAAAGAAAGAAAGAAAGAAAGAAAGAAAGAAAGAAAGAAAGAAAAAAGAAAAGAAGGGGAAAAGCTTTCCAGTGGAAAGGCACCTGGCAGAAGTTTATTGCGAAGCTATGTGGTATAATGACAAGGGCCCTGGATGTAGAGCAATGAAGCCAGGTTCAGGTCCTCATTCAGCTCTTGTTAGATCTGCACTTGGGAATAAGTCACCTTCACTGACTTTATTATATTTTAGGATCATCATCTGTAAAAATGGACCCATTTTCTCCCAGGAGTGGAGTGGCATTTGGGAGGATCGCCATGAGACAATGAACAATACGCTTTAAGCTCTCCAAGGTGTATAGATACATACCTAACAAAAGCGAACAAGGAGAGTATTGTTACATTACCAGGTATTAATAGTTAATTAAGAATTGTATTACTTTAATATGAAAGTCTCAGACTTTGGAACAGAAGGTTGAAAAAGGAATAAATATATAGTGTCATGTAACTAGGGAATTCTGGATTGGAAAGGGACCTCACAGAACATTCCTTCTAATTCTCCTTCCCCAGACACACATTTATACAGAAGGAAACCAAGGCACAGAGTTTGAGAAGCCTTCCCGAGGTCTCATGGCTCTACCTGCAGAGCTCAGATTAGAATTTAGCTCTCCTGCTTCCCAGCCCCTAGCACCTGTGACTACAATCGTTAAATTATGTCCATAATCCCATTTCTGCCTTCCTACACCCATGTCTACAACCACCAAAGCTTATTATCTGGTTCAACTGTCTCTTTTAATAAAAATCAACAAGATGATTGCAATATCTTCCTTTCCCTTTGCAGTGTCGATAGGCCCACTCAGAGAACTGTCATCAACTTGACTCAGGAAGAGAGACCCTTTTCATTCGCTTATCAGATATTTATCTGAGTTCGTACTTGTGCCCAAGAATTGTGCTAAACCCTGATAAAAATCTGAGTGCTCGGAGGTTTCCTTCAAGTCGTGGATACGGGCCAGTGATGACCACGCAGGCGGAGATGTTAGAGCGAATATAAACAGATTGCAGTGGAAGCTTAAGGTGACGATGTGACTAAGAAGTAACAGAAACTTGACAGCAAACTCTGCTTCACCTGAGCAAATGACAAGTATGCAGTGATTAAAAATAAATAAATGAAAATTTGAGAAGTCAGGAGAAGAAGACCTTCCCTTTATCTATGAGAATTCTTCAGTGATTTGTGGCAGTTATATAGTTCCTGATCACAGTTTAGAGAGTTCATTACTCCCCACCCGGAACTGCATCAGATTCTGACCCTGAGAACTCTGATGTCAAAGGCAGCCATACTTTAAACACTGAACACTAGGTCACTAAGCTCTCTAGTTCTCAGTTTCTTCATCTATAAAATGGAGACAATTGCAAACGCTCTCACTAGCAGGGTTGCTGTAAAGGTTAAACAAGTAACATGGGAAACAGTATACGCAACAGAGAGAACCTGTTCACTGTTCCCAAGCAAGAGGCTGCATAGACAACAGTGTGTGCATGATCTCTGGGGTCTTTAGCTCTGTCTGTGAAATGCATAGATAGCTGTGTCTTGAGAGTTTGCCCTACTCCATCCTGTTCTTACTTTACATTTGCATGGAACCCATTATAAGAAAGGTATGCCCGCCAACAGTATACAAAGCTACCAGTTATCCACATCCTTGGCAACAACTGTTATTGTTTTCTCATTTTTTCTAACAATAGCCATCCTAACAGATGTGAGGTGCTATCTTGTTATAGTTCTGATTTGCATTTCCCTAATAATTAATGATGTGGAACATGATTTCATATACCTGTTGACCATTTTTATATCTTCTTTGGAGGAAGGTCTATTCAAGACTTTTGCCCATTTTTTAAAAATTGGGCTATTGGGGGTTTTGCTGTTGAGTTGTGGGAGTTCCTTCTATATTTTGGGAATTAACCCCTTATCAGATAAACAGCTTGCAAATATTTTCTCCCATTTCATAAGATACCTTTCATTTTGTTGATTCCTTTTCTGGATAGGAGCTTTTTAGTTTGACATAATCCCACTTGTCTACTTTGGGTTTCATTGCCTATGCTTTTGGTGTCATATCCAAGAAATCATTACCAAGACCAATGTCAAGTAGCTTTCTCCCATGTTTTCTTACAATAGTTTTAACAGTTTCAGGTCTTATGTCGAAATCTTTAATCCATTTTGAGTTGATTTTTGCGTATGGAAAAGGTGGAGACTGAATTCCTTTCTCTTTCTCTCTTCCTTCCTTCCTTCCTTTCTTTGTATTTGGATATCCAGTTTTCCCAACATCACTTGTCAACAAGACTCTTCTTCATTTTGCATTCTTGACACTTTGTCAAAAATCGGTTGACCATATATATGTGAGTTTATTTCTGGTCTTTCTGTTCTGTCCCATTGGCCTATAGGTTTGTCTTTATACCAGTGCCATGCTACTTGAATCACTGTAGCTTTGTGATATATTTTGGAATTAGAAGTGATGTGTGGCCCACTTTGTTCTTTTTTCTTAAGATTGCTTTGGCTATTCTGGGTTGACAGAATTCAACACTGTTTCATGACAACATTGATGAAATTAAAGGAGACACAAGTAAATGGAAAGATGTTCCGTGTTCATATACTGGAAGACTTAACATCATTCCAAATATCCATACTCCTCCAAGTGGTCTACAGATTCAATGTTATCTCCATCAAAATCCCAACGGTATTTTTTTTTTTACAGAAATAGAAATACAATCCTAAAATTCATATGGAACCACAAAATCTTCTTTATTTTAATGTCAACTGATTATGAACTCATCAACTGTGTCTATAAAATAATTTCACTGCAATACCTAAATTACTAAATTTACTAATGGGACTGTAATCTAGCCAAGTTGACACATAAAACTAATCATCACAAAAGACTAATGAACAATAAGTTGGCATATCTTTCTTATAATGGGTTCCACGCAAATATAAAATAACAGCAGGATGGTGTAGTGTACTCTCAAGACACTCCTATCCACACATTTCATAGATAATGCGTAAGACCCCAAAGGCCATGCACATACTGTCTATGCAGCCTACTGCTTGGGAACAGTGAACAAGTCCTCTCTGTTGCTTGGTGTGTTCAGTGAGCTTCGGGGAATCCTAATACTTTATAGTTTCAATCACAGAATGGGATTTTTTACACAGAGCAAATTTAGAAGACCCTAATTCTGAATTTCTGCTTCCATTAAGAGACAGTGTGGTATATTAGAAAATATTTCAGCTATGGCAACAAACACCTGCATTCAAATCCATCTTTGTCACTTTCTAGGTGTCCAGTCAAGTTACTTAGTCACTTAATCTCTCTAAGCCTGTGAATGGCAATTACCTATGAATGGTGATAATAGTATTATCATTTCAAGGTTCCCATAAAGGATTAAAGGCCATAAACCAAGTGGCATGAGTTCACAAAAGATGATCAGTTAAGACAAACTATGAACTACTTTTAGTTCAAAGATTATCTAGTGTTAGCTGAGTGGTCTTGGGAAACTTGCTTTACTTCTCTGTGCTTCCATTTCCTCATCCATAAAATAAGTGTAACAATAAATTGTTCTGGGGATTAAATGAGTCTATATATATGTATGTATATATATATGTATTTCATATATAAACTAAATATATATAAAATATTTATATATATAAATATATATATAAAATAAGTTCTCAGAAAAAGTCTGGTACATAGTAAGCAATATATATATATATATAGTTTAATTATGATAATTTGCTATCTGTGTGGGAGCTATGAAATCAGGGAGGTGGGAAACCTGGATTTTAGTTCCAGCCCTGCGCTGGGTGAAATCACAGAAGCCATTTCACTTCTCTGCCATCACGTCTGTCTCTGTAAAATGAGGGAGTTGATCGGATCCTCTATGGAGCTCAGACACGGTAAGAATGCATACTAAACTCCACTGTGAAATGCAGGGACTTGAGAAGACTTCTGGCTCATAGAGGGTTCCAGCTGCTAATCTCTCACAGATCTGTCAAGGCTTCCTTATTGATTCACACCAGGAACCCTGCCTCAGTCTCAGTTTTTCTACAGGGCAGCTGATCTGTTTACTTTTCACCAAGATGTGTTCCTCTCTCAACCGCATCAGAGCTGTCAGAAGCCAGCTTCGTGGCAGGGAGAGACAGAAAGAATGTTTTTGTTTTTCTGCTTCACTGTATCTTCCATCCTTTAGGGTCCCTTCTGAGAAAGGTCAAAACAGAATTCTGCATCTGCCGCAGTGGGAAATGCTAGCCAGTCAAAGAGGCAGAGCCCATGTAAGCGTCAGGGCCTGCCCCCAGGAGGCCAGGACTAGAGTCCCATCAAGTCTGACTCCTCCTCCAGCCCATGGAGGGTCAGTGGTCGCTCCTTCTCTGTCCCTGAGAAATAGTGCATTACAAACATCCTGAATGTTGTGCATGCCAGGTGGAAGGGGGGAAAGTAACTAAAGCATGACGGGACATCTAACAGAGGGCAAAAAAGGAGTGACAGGTGGTTTTTGCCTAAGATTCTGTGACAAGCTGAAGTATTCTGTACATCCCTTCTTGCTCTTTCTATATTCAGCTATGATCAGGGAGGCAGGAGGAAGGAGATTCAACCTCTTCCTCAATGCAGAAGAGTGTTTAAAAGGCTGCTACCACTTCTTTTCTCTCCTGTGCTTCTGCTCCCTTTGTCTCTTTAATCTGCTCCTCAAGGTAGAAGAGACCTGAGCATCAGTCTCAGGTGTGCCGTGGCTGTATTTATTACCAGGCAAAATTAGGATCCTTAAAAACAGGGTCCCAAGAACCAGCCTTCTTTCTTTCTGTGTCCAGGCCCAGGTCATACATGGGCAAGGAGGGAGAGGCAGCAAGGAGGGATTGGCAAACAAAGAGAAAAGCCCCTGGTTGTAAGTGACTGCAGATCAATGGACAGGGTTCAACAACATGATATTTACAATGCACATTCTAAAACATTTTTCCAAATGGCTGAATCATTGATTGGTTCCACCATCCAATGGAATAAATGAGGAAGAACTTCTTCCGGCTTCGAATTAAGAAGGGGGTTCTCAACCCTCCTACCAAACATTGGTATGCTTAGCATTTCAACCAGAAAGAGCTTTGCCTTTCATTGATGTTATTTTGCAACCTGTACAACCCCAACTAATCTTAGCATCTCTGAGTTAGAGAAAACCCAAAGAACATCCGACTAAATCCTCCATAACATTCTCTACTTGACTTTCTCTACCACATTTTTGGAGCATAGTTGTGCCCTTTCTTCTTAAACATTTCTAGCAATAAAACACTCACTCTTACACAAACAGATGACTTTGTGTCCAGACAGGTGTAATTCCTGAGAAATACTTTTTTTGTTGTTGCTATTTCTTTGTAACTTCCTCACAAAATTTGTTTTCTCCCTTTTGGAATCAGACAAGGTAAATTGAAATACCTTTTCCTAAGACATGTAAATAGTTTAAGTACTTAAGTAGTTCTTTCAAAAATTTTTTTTAAAGATTTTATTTATTTACTTGAGAGACAGAGATCACAAGTAGGCAGAGAGGCAGGCAGAGAGAGAGGGTAGCAGACCCCCACTGAGCAGAGAGCCTGATGCAGGGCTCCATCCCAGAGCCCTGAGATTACAACCTGAGCCGAAGGCAGAGGCTTAACCCACTGAGCCACCCAGGCGCCCCACTTAAGTAGTTCTCAGACTGGGTTATGTGGTAGCAATCTCAGTGGTTGAGAACAGCAGTGATTTATTTCTTGTAGATACAAATGTCCATCCCGGGTCACCTGGAGACTCTGCTGTGCATTTCACTCACTTAGAGACTCAGACTGATGTAACAGATCCTATTAGAAGTTTACTTGTAGCATCTACCAATTGAGTCAATATGTAGTGACCAAAAAGTTAGTGTACATTGAATGGTATCAACTGAATGTTAGTTGTAATTCTCCAACTCCCTAGGGTCAAAGATTCATTTCACAAAATCTGGATAAGATATCTTGAGTTCTACTTCCATGTGCTGCAGAAGTTGACACCCTCCCCAGTGTTTCTGTGGGGTTCCCCACTCCTAGGAGTCATCTGTCTAGCTCTCCCTCCACAACCCTGCTCCCTCAGTTTTCAGTCCCTGTGGGCCGTATCACACTGCTCTCTGGTCTGCTTGTCCCACAACATGGACATAGCCCCTCACCTTTACTCTCCAAGTCACCACTAGCATAATGTTGTTATGGGTGGCAGATTTACCAGCGTGACAGGGCTAACAGGAAAAGAGGAAGTAGAGAGAGCGTCTGAGAGGAGAGCTATCTAAATGACTTGACCTGGAAATTTAGATCTTACAGTTTCTGAAGTTCCCTACCTGTCTATTACCTCCTCCTACTCCAATGTCAGGCCCATCTTCAGCCCTCTGATGAATCCTTGCCAAACTTCTCAACTCACACTCCTGGGTCCTATGTTCATGTCTGCAGTTGTAAAGGGAAAACTCAACTTGATATTATTTTATTCAGCAGAGCAGTTGAGCTCCATTTGTCTTAACCTCTTCCATTTTGATTTATTTTAATACAATCTCCTTCATAACCAAAGGACTTATTAATATGTTTTCCAAGAAGAAGAATTATCTACCATAGCCTTCACACTGAAAGAGAAAGCAAAAGTTGATAAATTTGTTTTTCTTCAAGTGAATTGGGGTAAATCCAAGGGGGAGACGAATCTTGAGAGACTATAGACTCTGAGAAACAAACTAAGGGTTTTGGAAGGGAGGGGGTGTGGGGAGATGGGTGAGCTTGGTGGTGGGTAATGAGGAGAGCACGTATTGCATGGAGCACTGGGTGTGGTGCATAGACAATAAATCTTGGAACACTGAAAAAATAAAAAATTTTTTTTTAAAAAGATGCCGTCAAAATGAGGCACCTGGGTGACTCAGTTCGTTAAGTGTCTGTCTTAGGCTCAGGTCATAATCTCAGGGTCCTGGGATCGAGCCCCACCCCTGTTGGGCTCCCTCCTTAATGGTGAGTCTGCTTCTCCCTTTCCCTCTGCCCCTCCCCACTGCTCATGCTTATGCTCTCTCTCTCTCAAATAAAGAAAGAAATTTTTTAAAAAATTAAATTATATTAAAAACTTAATTAAAAAAAAAAAACAACTATAGAAACCAAAGGCATAATATATCCCACATGCCACAATTGTGGAGTGTTCGGTTTTTGTTCCAGATCAGGCATCTCTCATCTGGTCTTCCGTACACTGCCTTCAGCTACTGTGGATTCATTCTTGATTTTTTTTTTTTTTTAAGAGATACTTTCTCTCCTCTTGCAGTGCATAGTATGGGACTGGGACTCCAATGGCAAACATGACTTCATTGGAGAATTCACGTCCACATTCAAGGAGATGAGAGGAGCAATGGAAGGGAAACAGGTAGGTGGTAAATCACACATGGTATTTCCCCCAGACACTTCTTTCTTGATGTATCCTTAGTACCCACTACACATGGAATACCTAGAGAAGAGGTATCAATATTTGATTAAATGTGACAAGTTGGAAGCATGATGGGATTTGAGTACCTAGATTCTACTACTAACCCAACCAAAGCAACTAGTGTGGGCTTGGAGATGACATTGCCCCAGTGTGGTACTATTTCTCCGTCAGTAAAACAGAGAGGTCAGATGAGAATATCTCTGATTTCCTTTAGCTGTGTAGCCTTGGACAAGTGACTTAACCTCTCTGTGCCTCAGTTTTCTCACTTAAAAATGAAGGTGATCAGTGTACCTACCTAATAGAATTTTGTGAAGATTAAATGAGATAATTCATGGTATGCACTGAGAGGAGTACCTAGCATGTAGTTAGTGCTTCCCAAATATCTGTTTATGATAATATTATTCTTTCTATGACTTGGTGACATTAATTACATATTTACTGCTTTGGAAAAATTATCGGATTCCTCCACATATTCATTACAGCCACGGGATTTTCTTTCGGCTCCACCATTTCACGCACACACTGGATACTGAGACATGGACCCAAACCCCAGCACATAACAGAGGCATATAGGGACTTCATCATGCCATACAGCAACCTAAATGTCTTCTTCATTTCTCTCAGGCACACATACATTCATGTATCTGTAAACTGATCAGTCATTTGTTGTCCTCTGGACCCTAACCAGGTAACTGCTGTTCTTACCTGTTCATTGTTCATCTACCCAATTTCTAGCCATGAAACCTGTTTCTCTTTGCCTGTGGGATTTCTCTGGTAACTGAAGCCCCTATTCTGCCTCTGCCCACAGCCAGGTGAAGTATGAGGGAAGGTGTAGCTCCTTTCAGGGAGCAGCCCTAAACACATAACTAATGGGGGGCGGGGGGTGGAGTGTAAATACCCCAGGTGTCTTGTCCCACAGGGCACAGAACTCTGAGTGTGTGTTCTATGCAGTTCCTAGAGTTCCCCAGCAGGAATCGGCCCTGGTTGCCCACAGTGGCAACTGACTGCAGACTTCTTTGGCAGTCTCTGATTCTCAATTCCCCACTCCTCAGTTGGTGCTTCCTGATATTACTTCCCAAATGAACTACTTAAGCTTAACTCCTTGCCTCAGGGGATCTCAAAACCAAAATACCTAACCTTCTTACTCTGGGGCCCACTGTCCCCATGGAACAGAAAAGTGTGACAGCTGAGTGTTCAATGGCTTTGGAAAGGTCTTTCCCTTAGAGATAAGGTCCTATACCTGGCCTGGTCAGAAGTGCTGATTACAGAGGATGTCACAACTCATTTTCCATGTCTCTTCTTTCAGATATAAATAAGGTCAAGATATACCTAGACGGGATGGGAATAAATTAACATTCTTTAGAACTGGAAGCTTAATCTGAACCAGACCATTTGTCAAGTACTTATATTTGGTCTAGAAAATCAAGGGCAACTTGCCACATAGTTCCCACAAAACCTGTTGTATATGCTCTGTTTAATATCCAGGATTCCAAGCAACTTGTGAAACATGCGAACCTTTGCATACCAGCAGGCATGCAAAGGTTCAGGGCCACAGTAAAAACAAGAACTAAATTGAGGGGCTGGGTATCTCTGTCAGTTAAGTGTCTGCCTTCCATTCAGGTCATGATCCCAGGAATTTGACCACATCTCCTGTGGTCCTAGGATTGAGCCCTGAGTCAGACTCCCTGCCACTCTCTTCTGCTCTCGCTCTCTCAAATAAATAAATAAAATCTTTAAAAAAACAAAACAAAACAAAAAACCAACACTAAATTATAAATGAAGTCACACCCAGTATAACAAGATAGTCAGAGAAGTTGTTGCTCTGTTGAGCCAGGCCTAACTGAACTAATAAATCAATGAATTATCAATACCATGGATTAGAGTTCTAAAAAGTTTCACGAAGTTGTGTCTGTTCTCTTCTACAAGTAAAAATAGCCACATCAATAAATGTAGGAAACATTTCCTCTTTAGGTTCCTAAGAGGGTAGAATAAGTAAAATTATAGCATATATAATAGTTGAAGAAACCGAAGTCTAATGCTTCCAAACAAGCAAGAATGAATCTTCAAGTCCCACTGAGGAAATTAATCATATGCTATATACTCTTCTGTATCATCGAGATACCAGAAAGATTTTATTTCGTTCAGTCACTCAGCCCCACTGGGGCGCATTTGCACTGTAGGAGATATTCTCTTGTGTATCGATTCTACTGGTACTTATTACAGGACACCTACTAAGAGCCAAGCTCTACTTGTGTCATGACTGCACATCAGAGTAAAATACAAACATGAATCAAATAAACAAAAAACAAAAATGTCATTGTTTGTGACACTGAAAAGGGTATGTAGTATAAAGGTGTGGTACTGGAAGGATAATCTGAAAAGGCAGCATTTAAGTTGAAGTCCCTTAAAGACGAAAAGAAGCCAGCCGTGTAACAAGCAAGGGAAAAGCATGCAGGCTGAGGGAATAGCATTACCAAGTCCTGAGTGAAGAAAGAACTCAGTGTGATTAAGGATGTGGAAGAGACTAGTCAATCTGGAGCAGAGAGGGTGGATGAGAAGTGGTCAAAGACAGAAGCAGGGACCAGGAAAAGCACATTCTAATAGCTTGGAGAAAGGAGTTTGGATTTTCTTCTAAATGTGGTAAGAACTATACAGCTTTGTGCTCACCAGGACAGGAACCACTAGCTACGTGTGAGTGTTTTAGTCTTACTTTTAATTAATGAAAATTAAGTTTCAATTTCGATTTCTCAACCACACTAGCCACACTCTAAGTACTCCATAACCGCATGTGGCTTGTGGCTTCAATTTGGTTGGTACAGATGTAGAATATTTCTATCATTGCAGAAAGTTCTACCGGACAGTGGTGCAGAGAGGTCCAAGCTAGAGAATGGCATGACTGGTTTTAACTTTTAAAAATGACTCTGACCACTGTGTAGATAATTCATTATAGAGAGAGAAGATGGTGAAAGCAGATCTGTCAGGAGGCTACTATTGAAGGCAAGAGAAGAGGTGATAATGATTTAGGCTCAAAAAGTGATGTTGGAGGTGGAGATGGGTTTTAAGATGAGTTTTAGAGACAGGAGCTATAAGATGTGTTGAGGGTTTGTATATGAGGGGGATAGATGAGTAAACATTGGTGCCATTTCTGAGTAAGGAAGTCTTATTTCAGGGAGGTCCAGTTTGTGAGGAAAGTTCAAGAATGGGGTTTGGAAAACTGGAGGGGAGGTCTACCTGTAGATGTATTTTGGAGCCATCAACAAACAGGTAGTTAATGTCAAGAGAATGGAGAATAGAGAGAGAAGATAGAGGCTGGAACCTTAGTCCTTACTAAGGAAACTTAGTAAGAAGAAACAGAGATGAAAAGAGGAGCCGTCCTCTTTTAAGCCCCTTCCTGTGAGAGTCATAGTTCTGTAGGATAAATTCTTGATTAACTTGGGTTAATTCTCAGAAGGCCTTCATGAATAGCCTTACTCTGAGGTGACCAAAAAGGAAATTTGCAAGAACAAAAAGGAGAGCCCCTCCAAGACCTTTCTAGAGGAAGCACTATGTTAATAGGCCAGGCTTTGGCGTGAGACTGATGTGGTGAATCCCAGCTCCACCAGTTACCACCATAAGACCTGAGCCTCATCTTTCATCTCTAAGAGGGAGTTGTGGGAGAGTTCAGGGGGATTGTAGATGTAAAGCAAATAACCTATAATAACATGAAAACTTTATTCCAAGACAGATACAAAATACTCAGACCTGGTTCATCAGTACCCCCTTCCTGCCCAACAGCCGTAAAAGCCCCCAAGTACCTGCAGGTTCTGATTCAGCTTCCTTGGAGCCCTTGTCTGGCTGCACCAACCCATCCTCCACTACAGGTCTGCCTTAGCCTAAGATGGAAATAAGGAGACTTTCCATGAATTATCATTATAATTCTTAAGATAACTTGAAATCTAACTCATTCAAATTTTCATCAGTTATGTCCTTCTTGACTGAAGAAATTGATGTTAATAGAAATTATTGAAAATGACAAAGGAATCATCACAGCTAATTTTGGATCTTTTCTTTCCAATTGTAAGGGAAATCCCTACACTACTTGTTCATACTGTGACATTAGAGGAAGTTTTGGGGAAAAGGCAATTTCAGTTTTGATGGATTTGAGAGGAACTTGGAGTGCTTTGTCTGAAAATACTAGATCTACTTTGAGACAAGCTGTAACTCTTGTATCAAGCACTATGAGAGCTTGGAGAGCAAATGAGAAGAGAACCTAAGAGAGGGAAGAAAGACAACCATGATCATGATGGAAAGATGAGACCTTAAAAAAACAAACAAATAAACAAATAAGGTTTGAGATGTCTTGATTTCAGATTCAATTTGACTCTCTTTCTTCCTGTCCTCTCCTCCCACACTCCTTCCCTCCTTCCTTTCCTCCCTCTCTCCCTTCCTAACTTCCTTCCTTCCTCTTTTTCATTCCTTCCTCTTATAGAAAGAGTTTTAGAGGACCTTTGGCCAGTACAGGATTCCTTTCTTCCCAAACCTTATGTGGTTGCCCAGCCCCTACTGGAACTTCCCCAGTATTGAGAAACTACTGTTCTCAGTTATCTGTTGCTGAGGAACAAATTACCCCAAAATTTCCTGGCCAAAAACAACAATCGTTATTCACTCACAGTTCCCTGTGTTGGCAGTTTAATCTGAGTTCACCTGGGGCAGCTCCTCTCTGTTCTCTATGTGATGCCAACTGAACTCACTCATGCATTTGTGCCTTGGCAACTCGGGCAGCTGGGACATTTCTCCGTGTACACTTTTGTTTTCCAGGAGATCAGCCTAAGCTTTTCTGCATGGTGGTAATAACACACCAGCAGCAGGAAGAAGGCATTTTTAGTCCTGTGCGCACTTCACTTTTGCTAATGTCCCATTGGCCAAAAGAAATCACAGGACTAAGCTCACTGTCATTGTGGGAGAGAGCTACAAAAATGCATGAACACTGAGAGAAATGGATCAGTGAAGGTCAAAGCTGTATCAGTCTACACCACTCACATCTGCCTCAGAAATTGCTTTATTTTGAGATATTCCTAATTGTCAGAGAGAATGGAAATTTGTCTCCTGAGTGGAAATCCAGGGATCTGGCTCCCATAGAATGGTGGGCAGGAGCATTCAGTGACTCTTGAATGTTTCACTTGTAGTTGATTTTGTCGCATGAAGTCTTGTAGGACGGAAAGATTAATATCTCTTCCCCTAGACATTCCCTTATTTCCCAGCTACCTCCTCAGTTCCAGCCACTCCCACAGCTCTGATACTATCCCCTTTGGAGATCTATTGTGTCACCATTGTGTTATGTATCACTCCATTATTTTAGTTCTCAGTGAGGTTCTATGCAAACTCATCATTATTCCCACTGACTTCCTGTAGCCAACATTCAATGTCTCTCAGTGTTTTGACATTAAAAGCCAATTCCTAGACACTAAGGCTCAACACTCATGTTAGGAATGTGTCTACATATGTCTCCTTCCCTCTGTTGCAATTTAACCCTATTAGTAGAAAGCATTCACAAGTGCCAGGCACCATTTTAAATGTATGACATGGATTATTTATTAAGGCTTCACAATAATCCTGAGAGATACAATTATCAGCTCTATTTTACAGAGGAGATATCCAAGGCATAGAGGAATCAAATAATTTGCTAAGGGTTGCCTGGCTGGAAATTGTTGGGACCAGGATTCAAACCAGGCCATCCAATATCAGTCTCACTCATCCATGCCTCTGAACCATCCCCCATGATGCAAACGTTATCACACAGAGACCACTTGGTAGCCTTCAGACGCATCTGCTGCAGCATCTGGGGGCTTGGCCTCATCAAATGACTCCCCTTCTTCCTGTTGCAGGTGCAGTGGGAGTGCATCAACCCCAAGTACAAAGCCAAGAAGAAGAATTATAAGAACTCAGGCATTGTGATTTTGAATCAGTGCAAGGTATGTATGTAGTTCCTCTCAAGAAGTGCGAAGCTAGGGCTGTCTGGGAGGAAGAGCTTAGGTTGTATGGTCAGTGGGAGAGAATGTCAAGGAGGTGTGTTTTTTAAAATAGAAATCAGAAAGTCAATGTATTAATGGATGTGCAATGAGAAATGTAGGCATAGGTGGTCTTGGAGAAGTGGTGGCCTGATACCACCATCCCTTCCACAAAGACAGTCATACCCCCAAAGATGGGGAGTCCTGGTCACATGCCAGGCTCTTCTCTGTCCAGAAGAACATCAGAGAGAGATCCCCCAGAAGGGTAAGCCAGCATTTCCAGAGCCCCTACCTTATGCTCGTCACAGTGTTCAGTGTTTTCTAAGTGACATTTCACCCGTGGTGCAAAGGTCCATGAACACAAAGCTGTGGTGAAGATCACAGGGGTCTGGCCACTCCTCCCAGAAGGGCTCTGGATTCACAGAAAATCCTACATGCTAATAATCAAACCTCTGAAATCACATTTGAGAATAACCCTGGCCCCGGCTGAGTATTTACTATGTGAGAGTAACGATGATGAGTTCTGTCTAACTTGTATCCAAACCCTGAGATTTCCGCTGTCAACTGAGACCACGTAACTAGTCACACACATGGTAAGTTTAAGAGCTGAGATTTTAACCTATGCCTGTCTGACTCCACCATACAAGACTTAAATGCCAGCTAGCTTCTCTCTGTGTATATCAGGTTCCTTCTCTCCTGCCAGGCACTGCACATCCTCTCATAGCAAGAGCGAGAGGAAAGGAAAGACAGATGTGACCACCTCTTGAATCAGTCAGTGGGACTAGGGAACAGTGTATTGGAATTAGCCATCGGGATCATTGTATTAATTGTGACTTTTATTTTCTACAGTTTTTGATGCTTTAACATCTTGGAGCCTTGTGGACAGGTGTAGGGTCTGCGCCTCCAGGGTTAGCTAATTCCTGGAGAGAGCAAACAAGTTGTGAGCTTGGTTGTGAGCCTACCTTTGATATGCAGACCAAACAATCCAGAGCCTGTACCCCCAACCACCTCCTTTATGGAGCTCTCACATACGGAGCCACTATTCCTATGGCCCTGTAGCACCGTGGGTCCACACTTCAGATAATTAGAGACCGCCTCTATAGCCCAGAGCCACCAAAATTATTCAGACTCTCCAATCCTAAACCAGTTTAACTGCTTTCCCTGCCCCACTCATTCCTTACCCCGCCCCCACACAAAAACACAATAAAGACTTCAGCCAACACTTGCCCTTCGGTCTTTCTGCCTTCTGACGGACACTGGTGCTTCCCCGCGTGACCCTTGGGTGGCGTGACATACCTCCTATCCTCCGGGCGCTGTGAGTAATAAACTCTTCTTCCAGGGACACCTGGGTGGCTCAGTCAGTTAAGCATCTGCCTTAGGCTCAACCTGGGATGGAGCCCTGGCATCAGACTTCTCGCTCTGCGGGGAGCCTGCTTCTCCCTCTGCCTGCTGCTCTCCCTGCTTGTGCTCATTCTCTCTCTGACAAATAGATAAAATCTTAAAGGGAAAAAAAAATCCATATTAAAAAATAAACAAAGAAACTCTTCTCCCAAAGC
The DNA here is from genome assembly GCF_922984935.1 of Meles meles. Taxonomy (NCBI): domain Eukaryota; kingdom Metazoa; phylum Chordata; class Mammalia; order Carnivora; family Mustelidae; genus Meles; species Meles meles. Next base: position 9,608,476 of record NC_060069.1, read on the forward strand.
CAGTTGTCTCTGATCATCTTACCTTACAGATCAAATCCCAGGTACATTCAAAACATCCTTGTGCCCAGGGAAGCAGGAAAAAAGATCTAGATGAACCACTTCAGTGGTTGTCTATCTCCTTTAGGTGGCTGTGTGCAAGTCTGTTTTGATCCTCCATGGATTCATCTTACAGTTTAGTGCTCAGGGGCTATGGTATTTCAGCTCATTCCCAAGTTCTTATTTCCTTGATGTACAGACAATAGTAGGGTATCCCAATCATCAAGCAAAGCATTACCGTAAGGAAGCCAGGAGCATGTGGTGTCTGGGTGGCTCAGTCAGTTAAGCATCTGCCTTCATCTCAGGTCATGATTGAGACCCACATTGGGGTGCCTGATCAGTGGGAAGCCTGCTTCTCCATCTCCCTCTGATCCTCCCCACCTGTTCGTGCTCTCACCCTTACTTGCATACTCTCTCTCCCTTAAAAAAGGGGGGGGGGGGGCGCAGGAACAGGCACTTTTCCAGGGGCCAAGTAAACATCAAGCCTGAGAAAAGTCTGCCAAGAGATGTGTCCTACCTGGAGGTGGTACCTAGAGACACACCAACATGGGATTTCATGGGTCAGTCTCAGAAGCTGCCCAGAACATCAGATAGAATCCGAGGATTGAGGGTCAAAAATCACAGGTACTGCCTGCCCAGGTACAAGGGGCCAGTCTGCCAGCTCCAGGACTACAGGGACCGTGTCTGGTTTTCTCATCACCATATTCCTAGCATCTAGTGCGTGATGGGGGCTCAGTAAATCCTTGTGTTAGATCCTCCAATAATGGGTCTGTGATCAAAGGAGCGAGACTGATACAAAGTGAAGGTCAAGCAAAGCTTTATTTCGCGCCAAGCATCGAAAATCAAACCGACTGGCCAGGACCATCTCTTACAAAAAGGCGACCCCTCTCTGCCTTACAGACTAACTTTTATAGAACAAAGGCCATGTGGTTGGGCCTGGCCACACACAGGTGGCCAATGAGATTGTAACACACAGAGAAAGCTGCACAGTCATGCTAGGTCACACACGGGTGGCCAATTGAATTACAATTTACCCTAGTAGATATTTGAACTAGCCTATCACCTTGGTCAGAATGGGCGCCCAAAAGGTGGGACCCACACTCCTTGGTAGCTAGGGAGACAGTATGCGTGCCCCACTGATTGGATGTCTCCACCTGGCCTGACCCGCCCTTGTATTCGAGCTTTGTTACCTGGGACTGGTTTCCCGGACTTGCTTTTAAGTAAGTTCCCTGAGAGGGGGGCAGGGTCCGTGTAAGTTTTACAGCATAAACAACAAAATCACTGCTTAACCAGATGGAATTGCTCTGGCTAAATAGACCCTTATACTTGTTCAATAAATAAGTGGATGAACATCCCCCAGAGTCAAGCAGCAGAATCATAAGGAAGCAGAAATGAAGCCCAGAAATCGGTAAGGCACACGAGAACACAGATGACTGTGGCTGGGCAGAAAGCAGGGACCATACTGACTTCCAGCACAGAGGTCCAAAAGATGGACTACGCAGTCCAGACAGCCATCATTGGAGTCCCACCTCCACCATCGACTGGGTAGGTGATCTCAGCCTCAGCACCCTCCTCCACAAAGTGGCACAGTCATAATGATAATACCATTTTCATAGGGTGATTCTAAGAATTAAATGAAATTATGGATGTGACGTCCCTGGCTTAGAGTTAGTGCTCATAAGTTCATTGTTCATGGCATGGCAGGAGTCTCACGAGTGGGAAACGGTCAGTAAAGGCCTTCTCAGATCATTGCCAAACCTGCAGCCACCAATCTAGATTACTTTTGGTATTAAGAATGTTACCCAGACTGGGACTTAGACATGGGGACCAAAATTGAAGCCAAGTGTAGTATCTCCCTGGAGGCTCCCGGAAGCAAGAGAAGGGAGCAGGAGGCATAGGTAGCTGCAGCCCTCACAGGGTCATCTGAATTAACCATTGCTTTTTCTCTCCTTTAAGATGCCAAAATCAATTGACCCCTCTTTTCCTTGCAGATCCCTGTCTGCTCTTTCTTCTAGGTTAGTAGCCTAACTCCAAAGATTACGCTTCCGCTCCATAAGGAAATAGATTGTGCTGTTACTAAAACAGTTTCCTTTCATCCTCCCATGCAGATCCACAAGATGCATTCTTTCTTGGACTACATCATGGGTGGCTGTCAAATCCAGTTTACAGTAAGTTGTTTCCATATTTGTTCATATTCAGGGACCAAGGTGTGGGGAATGGCACTGGGATGGGGGTGTGAGGAGACAAAAGTTTATTAAACCCTGGGTCAGCTTTGTTCAGATCTCATTGCTGGAATACTGTATGGTATCATGTTCTTGTTGTTGCTGTTGTTGTTGCTGTTGTTGTTTTTAAAGATTTTTTTATTTATTTACTTGAGAGAGAGAGAGAGACAGAGATAGCAACAGAGGTCAAGAGCAAGTGGGGAGGAGAGGGAGAAGTAGGCTCCCCACTGAGCAGGGAGCCCCACACCGGGCTCCATCACAGGACCCTGGGATCATGACCTGAGCCAAAAGCAGACGCTTAACTGACTGAGCCACCCAGGCACCCCGGTATCGTGTTTTTAAAGTGATATCATACTTCTGTTTTCTCCAGTGAGTATGGTTGTAAGGAAGTCATATCAGGAAATTCATGCCACTTATCCTCAAGTGGTTTGGGAACTCCTTGTGCTTCCCATTCTTCCAGTAACTACTTGAGGCATGGGACAGTGAGCATATTGCCAGATCCCATCATCTGATGAGCTGGATGACAAGGAGTAAACCATGCTGGTAAGTCCCACTGAGCCAAGGCAGATGCAGCCCAAACACAAGCACCAACACTAGATGGCCAGTGCCCAGAGGAAGCCATCCAAGTGGTTTGTCAGACAAGAAAGAGGTGCATTCCAAAATATTGGAGAACTAGTCTTTCAGAGTTGAGAGATGGAGTATCTAGACTCACTGGGTGGATGGGGGATCATTTCCTACATATACCTTATGAGCACCTGGGATTATACACTCCAAGTGTGTATTTGGGTGTGTAGGCTGGGTTTTTTTAAGATGCCTGGTAGACCAAGCTTATGAGTACATCTGCCCTAGAACAACTTACTTAATATTTGAAACCCTCCTAGTTTTGGGCTGATGTGACCTCCAGAAAGAACATCCCCAAATGGCCAGAGATAGAGCTGCTAAAACCTATGGGAAAGCCACATGGCAAACAAGAGAAACACAATCTGAAAAGCTTTTGTTCCTCATCTTATAGACATATAATCATGAATTTCAGCCCTGTTTAGCTCCTTCAAGTGGCTCAGTCATAGGAAGAAAGCAAGGCAGATGGTTTAATTTCTTTTGTCCAGGTTTAAGCCCAAGAGGGTAGACAGGACCACTGTATTTCTGGGAATTGGATGGTGGTACTCAAAGGACCAAAAGGGGGAGTTCCAAGAGGATGAGTTAAGGGGTTGTTTGATAGGCTAACCTCTCCTTAACTAGAAGCGTGTCCTCTACTCTAATCTCAGATGGGTCTGCATTTGTCCCCCCTAGACTTTGAGCATTGTTCATCTACTGCTCAATGGTTATGAGTTAGTTATAGAATTTGGTCATTTCTTTGAAGTCTAAGGCTCTCTGAAGATGCCCCTACCCAGCCCTCCCATGTGCACTGCATGTGGGTGCACACAGAGAGTAGCAGACATGTTCGTCGTGAGCACCACACCTAACACCAGCTGTCCTATGGGCTCCCTGTCATGTTGGATGTACACAAATGGGAATAGAGAAGCCAGCAATGTCATATAGGAGAGCTACCGGAAATAGTGTCTCACAATCTTAGGCAAAGGAGCCATTCAGGAAACTATTTATAGGTTTTCAAGGGAAAGCTCTATTGATTTGGATCTGTTTTAGAGTTTATAGATTCCATGCTGTTAAACAATGCCTTATTCAACCTCAGGGACTTACTCTGCCATTGGAGTTATGCGACAAGGAACCAGCCCCCATGCACACCAGAAATTTCACCCCACAGCATCCCCAGCTCCACGTCCATGGGCCTGCCTGACAGAGAAGGATGGCCCTTCCCTCCTTCGTCACTCCTGCTGATCCTCCCCAGCCGGAGGCACCACCTTAATGGTTTTCGCCAGCACCTCCCCAGTACCCGCTCCTCCTCCCTACCTTATTGACTTAGTCCCCCTCAGACTTTTTTTTTTTTTTTAAATATTTTATTTATTTGACAGAGAGAAATCACAACTAGGCAGAGAAGCAGGCAGAGAGAGAGGGGGAAGCAGGCTCCCTGCGGAGCAGAGAGCCCCATGTGGGGCTCGATCCCAGGACCCCGGGATCATGACCTGAGCCGAAGGCAGAGGCTTTAACCCACTGAGCCACCCAGGCGCCCCCCCCCTCAGACTTTTTGAACAGTCTTTTTATTAAGCTCTCCTGGATCATCCCCTGTGAGGGGACCATTTGTTTCCTGACAACACTCTCACCAGTACACTTTACAAGCAGGAGCTCAGAGAAAGCTTTTACAGTTTTCACAGATACCTGGTGCTTCTGATTCAGCCTTAAGAATGTCAGAAATGGGGACGCCTGGGTGGCTCAGTTGGTTGGACGACAGCCTTCGGCTCAGGTCATGATCCCGAAGTCCCGGGATCGAGATCCGCATCAGGCTCCCGGCTCCACGGGGAGTCTGCTTCTCTCTCTGACCTTCTCCTCGCTCATGCTCTCTCTCACTGTCTCTCAAATAAATAAATAAAATCTTAAAAAAAAAAAAAAAAGAATGTCAGAAGTGGAGCATCTTTCCCTTCAGGTGCCAGGCTGAGGTATATTAGGGACCTTTATTGAATTGTAATGGATTGAACCCTCAACCTTAAAGGAGAGGTAAGGTTTAGGAAAAAACAAGAAATTAGATGAATAACTAGGATACTAGGTTTTTCCTTTAAAAGCATTCCTACAGGAGCGCCTGAGTAGCTCAGTCAGTTAAGTGTCCAACATCTGATTCTGACTCAGGTCATGATCTCAGGGTTGTAAGATTGAGCCCCACATCAGGCTCTGTGCTAGGCATGGAGCCTGCTTAAAATTCTCTCTCTCCCTCTCACTCTGACCCTCCCACCTCCACCTCTCTAAAGAAAAAAAAAAAAAAAAGCATCCCTATGAACTTAAATGTTTACACATTCATATATTCTAATGATAAATATTGAAGCCATATTTGGGTCAGTATGCATACATTGGGTATATTCAGAGGAGGGTTGGAGAAGTGGTTTGGATTAAGAATTTGAAGGGCTTTTAATTTTGAAGTAATGAGGTGGATAAGGGAATGGTCAGAAGAATCTTGAGCAGGACATTAAAACAATTGGGCACATGCTTTAGAGAACTAAACTGGGAGTGTTTGGTGGAAGGCATTGAAGGTGATGAGGGGAGTCCAGAAGGGGAAGCCAGAAGAAATTAACAGTCCTGGTGACAAGTAAGAAGAGGCTAAGCTATCAGGGCAGCAGTAGGAAGGAACACTGTGGCAAGAGAGTCCAATAAGCCTTGGCCCATGATCCAGTGAGGAGATGGAAGGTCAGGGAGAAAGAGGAATCCAGAGGACTCAGATCTTTTGTGCCTGATTGACAAAGCATGGCGATCCTATTCATGGCAACACAGAAATCCAAAGGAGCTGCCAATGAGATGATGATTTGCTTTTGGACCTGATTGATGTTTTTCCAGGCCTCCCAGTAGAAACGGCACTCATAAATACGGTCCTAGGTTTCAGGAGAAGAGGTAGAAGCTGCAAGCAAATGGGTCTGGGTGGGATGCCCAGAGAGAAGAATACAGAGAGAAAAGGTCTCAGGATATTGTAGAAGATCTGCATTGGGCAGCAGGAGAAAGAGGGGCAACCAGTAGGAGAAGAAATGCCAAGGAAAGGTCTGGGACAAGGCAGCACTTCAAATGACTAGGAAGAAAATTTTATGAGATCAAGGGCAATAATCTCATATGGGAGAAAGAAGTCAGAACATGAAGAATTAAACACTGGGTCATGTGATAAAGAGGCACATATCATCTTATGTAAGAGCAATTTCAGCAACGTGAGACAGGGAGAGCCAGGAGTTAGGGTGTCGACAGAAGTAAGGAAGTGAACATAGCAGGTGTAACTGTTCATTCAAGAAGGCTGGCAGGGAAGAGGAGGCAAGAGAGGGAAAGGAGGAGAGCAAGTTGAAGATTAAAAGAGGGGAGGTTTCAGGCTAGAATCTGACCATAAATGGAGGAGAAGCCCCAGGGGAGGGAAAGAGACTAAGATGCTAAAAAGAGCCCTAGTCAATGATTCTTTTTCGGTCCATGGCCCCACTTGAGAACCTGATACACAATCTATATCCTCTCACTGGAAAATGCACACACCTGATTCTGCATGCAATTTCGGGAGGTCAAGGGCACCCCTGAGGACATTCCATCTCCTCCTTCGAATCCTCAAATCATAAGAACTGGAGGGCAATTGTCATGTGGCAGTCTAGGGAGAGGTGGGAGGAGGTGGGCAGATGAGAAACAGACTAGAGAGGGGGAGATGGAGTTCACTGTGTTTGGCACATGGCACAGCAGCCAAAAATAAAATAGATACTAGAATTTCACACACAAAACACAAAATCATAGACAGCATAGAAGAGACAGACACCATAAGGTATTTGGAAAGAAAACGGTAGAAGAGTTCACTGTTTCCTTTGAAAGTTACTGCTTTTCCAGATATTTAAAAATGTACTTTGTAAAGCAGATTTTCAGAGACAAGCTGTAAGCAACCTAAATGTCCAACAATAAGATAATGGCTATGTAAATTACAGTACCTCATTTAGGTGGATTATGGTAAAGTCATTTTAAATGATAATTACAATGATTGATGGTACCGGGACACCTTTATGACGTAATGTTAAGTGAAATAAAAAAGAATGTAAAGCAGAGCTACCCTATGGTTACAACCAGGTAAAACGTTTATGTCTTAAGACATGAGGAAGAGGAGGAGAGAGAGGAGAGAGAAAATCTAGAAAGGAAGAAGAAAACATGACCTGTTAGGCTAGTGAAATCCTTAAGGAATGACAACTGACCTCAGGGGCAGTCTTGAACTCCCAAAATTGTGTGCAGAATTAAGTGTGTGCATTTCCTGGTAAGAGGATATAAATCTTGTGTCAGATTTTCAAGTGGTCCCAGTGACCCCCAACAAGTGGTTTTTTTTTGTTGTTGTTGTTGTTTTTTCATATTTTCAGATGGCCATTTTTAGTATTGGCAATTTTCTACCATTAAGGATGGTACTTCCTTTATTTCTGATTTTACAGTCTACATTTTGGTACTCTAATATGAATGTGGCTCCTCCCAGATTAATCTTCCAGCCTAAAGAAAAGGATCACCTAAGACAAATTCTCTCAGGAAATCTTCCCGAACCTAACACGTTCTGGGCATCCTTTATCTACACTGTGTCTCAGTTCAAGTTTTAAATCTTTACAGTATATCCCAGACTAAACACTGGTGGACTGTGGGGAGGTGTAGACCTCCAAGAAATGAGAAGGAGCCCGGGGTTGAAGAGGGGAATGCTTTGCAGTTTGTGGGAAATTAACCAGGCAATCTTGGGGGTGTCTCCCATCCAGTCTAATTCCTATTTCTTTGCCCCCAGTGGAGTTTTGAGGAAATAGAAAAGCACAAGAGTTTAACCTGTCCTTTAAGAAATGGTCCAGACTGAACTGTATCTTCACCTACCAGGCTTATTGTATGAGTCCAGGCTGAATATAAATATATACAAACAAACAAACAAAGAAAACAGCTGCCCCAGCAGATGATATGAGAAAGGTTGACTACAGAGAGATTAGGCCACTAACCAGAGGTTGGTGGCCAGCAGCTTGCCTTAGAAAATACGGGGGAGGTTTCAAAGGACTTGTGTGTGGCAGACAGACAAGGGGATCTGAGGAGCGGTCTCCTTTCACAGAAGAAGCTTAACATATCCAAAGACAGATGCTTATCCTTGGCTTCCAGCTTCTTTCCGGAAGCGGCTCTGCACCCAGGGCTTGGTGGCAGTGGAGGGAGCATTTCCCATTCTGACTCTATAAGGTTTTGCAAAGCTGTTCCACTGGCTCTGCTTAATGATGAGCGAGGCCTCCTGGGCAGAAGGGGAGAGCCACGGGCCGGCGCCTGTTCCCGGGCCGCCCGCTGAGAAGATTGGAGCACACCCCAGAACCACAGGCTTTCGTAAATGCTTCCTACCCGACAATGAAAACGTGGCCGCCCCGGGAGCCCACCAGCCTTCAGGAAGCCAGGCGTCGGTGGCCACCTCCACAAACTGGTACTTTTCAGTCATTTTCTTGCTTTTATTTCTCAACTTAATCCCGTCTTTCACTGCCTCCCTGTTGCTTTTTAAAATAAACCTAACCTTTCGCTCTGTTCTCTTTCCACTAATGCTAACTTAAAGAGCACAGAGAATTCTTGGTAGAAGGCCACCTCCTGAAGATAGATTCTTTATCTCCAGCTTCATCAGGGAGATTTAAGAATCTATCACTTGCCAGGAAAAAGCTCTCTCAGCTGCCATACCCTTAAGACTGTCCATGGTTGTCTAGTCAATGATAAAACGGAGTGGAAACCTCCCCCACTTAGTCCCCGGAGGCCTGCCTGCAGAAAGAAAATAAAATTTCCCTCAGGCCTTTCGTATGTATACACAACACTGCCAAGAGCAGGTGACCCAACAACAACCCTCTAACGGGGAGATTCAGATGCTGCTACTATCTTCAAGATGCCGTCTCTTCCATTTCCAAAGAAATGTGGCCACTCCTTTTCCCTAACTGCCATCCATCAGTCACCAAATCCTCTTCATTTTCTATCCTAAACCTCTCTGGTCACAATCCCCTTCTCACGGTCACCTCCGCCACAAGCTAATTTGTTAAGCATAAGGAAATTATTCCAAGCCTGAGGATGAAGAGTTGTTAGAAAATGAAATGACCAACAAGGCCAGAATGAGGAGGAAGCAAGAGAGGCACCTGGGGTCCAAGATTTAAAAGGAGGCCTTCACTCTCAAGATCATGCAAGTGTAGGGTCAGCTGGGAACGAAAGCCTTGGATGTATGCCCTCGTCACCCCTCTTGCCTTCCCCTAGTCCCAACCCTGAGATATGTGCTCTACTTTAATATCTACTGTTGCCAAAATCTGCGTGTGTTCATCCAGACGTTAAATTATCTTCTCCCCGTAACACAACATATCCATTCAGGTGAGACACCTGGGCTTGGATGCTGCCACTTGGTGCCTGCGTACTTGGAGGCTCTTGCCCATGACTAGGGAGGAGAAGAGGAACATTTAGGTCTCTTGAGTTGTTGTTTTTCTTTATGGAGGTTTTTCCCTTCTGGGCTTTCTCCTACCTGGTTTCATTCTCCGGTTTTACATCAAGACACCAGCAAGCTTTTGTTACCATGGAATACCCTTGATACTCAGGTAATCAGCACATGGGACAATTTTAAACTGCACAGGCAGAAGCACAGGCAGAGGGTTGTGACGATCCGTGATGAAGAGCGCCTAAACAGAGCGGTTGTGAGCCATAGGTGCTGAGTATTAATAACAACATCTCGACACCTGCCAGTGATTTGCATTTTAGATAAATTGGAACAGAATCAAGGTTATCTCCATAACAACTTTCTCACATTCTCCAGAATTCTCTAGAGTCCTAAAATGTTTTCTTCAGTAGGAAAGAGGTGGCTTTCCACCTAGCCTTCCCGGCACAGTTTTTACCTTCTAAAGGCCATGTACTTGTGTGGGAGGCACTGATACCCCTTAAGTGTGTCTCATCAGAACCCAAAGGCTCAGCACGGTGGCTCTGCATGCTTGAGATCCATAAACCAGGAGGACTCTAGGTGTATGGTTTCTTCAGACACCGTCTCTCAAGCACCTCCCAAGTTTTCCTCTTAGAGAAGTTTTCCAGAAATAATCTGCATATATTTGGACCTCTGTGTGCTTGAGGCCCCATGGGTGGGTCCTGGAGTGCTTTACATCTCATTCTTATTCACAAAATACACGGAGGCCCCCAACACATGAACTTTTCATCACAGTCCTTGATTCAAAGGACCTTCACCTATTGTCTTCCTCTTTTTTTCCAGTGGGTTGACTTTTTTTTTTTTTTTTTCAGTGGGTTGACTTTTACCTTCTGGCTGGAATCTATCTCAGAAGATGCTGGATTTTGCTGGTCCTCTTAAATCACCCCCAGCCATTCTCAATAACACATTCTCCTTATTGCACAGACAGACAGACACACACACACTTTACTGGCTCTTTTCCTACCTTTTCAACTGGTCTGATTACAAACAGCTGTTCATTCAAGGCCATTCAATTCATCTCTCCTAAATTAATCTAGTTGCTTCTAAGCCTGTCTCCTTACTTCCAGGCTAAATCCCCTCCATTCTTTAGAGGAATAAACATAGCCAAGTACCATCTTGGCATGCTAGCCACAGCCATATATGTTCCCTTGGGTGTATAATGGCATAATAGAGAAACAGTCTTCCAAGCCATAGAGACTTGGGTTTTAACCCAGCTCTACGCTCAGAAAACTTTATCACCTTTGGGCTGGGAATCAGGAAGATCTTCATCGAGAAAAAGGAATAGCAATCTCTGCTTCCCAGAGTGTTTTCATGAAAACGAAGTAACACAAAACCTGGAAAGCAGATAGTACTGTGTCTGACACAGAGTAGGGTTTTAACAAAGGTTGCTCCTCTCTCCGTCCCTTTGTTATCTGAGCAAGGGCATCTCAGGGTTGGGGAAGTACTGTGTGATTTTTCTCCACCCGACCTTTCCTTTTGAAACACTGTTAGTACTAGCATTTTTATCAGCTGGTACTCCCTTTGTTGAGAACATCAGGGTGTTCTGAAAATAGATTTTGAATCCTGCTTAAATTTCTTTTCAACACAGTCCCGGGGAGGGGTGAGGAAGAAAAGGGACGCAAAACCAGTAATGGAGAAATAATCTCACACGAAAGAAAAAAGAAAGGTTGTAAGTGAATTGTTAGACTATCGCTTTTTCTCTTCTAATCACTTGGATTCTGTTGTAGCATTACAATATAAGGCATGGGGGCTATTTTCACCTATCATCCTTGCTCTTACAGGGTCATCTTTCAGGAGCAGAAATGAAACACATAGCACCTTTTCTCTGTCCTTCCAGAAGTGACAGTCCCCCCTAAAGAAATCCAATGGGACATTCCAATTATGTGTCATAATGGAATTTTGTCAAATAATATACAAGTAACATTTCCCACTCACAGGATCATAAGAGAACATAAAGCCTTTCTGTCAGTAGTCAGCTTGTGAGTGGATCCTGACAGGCCCTGAAGAAAAAGAGATGTAACACAAACATTTCTTGCTTTTTCCTTTTGTTTTAATTGTTTTAATCATCCCCATCTTTTCCCTACCACTCCCCACACTCCCCACTCCCAAGCTGAAGCTTTTTTTTTTTTTTTTTTTTTTGAGAGGGGTTGGCTGGGTTAACTTTTATTTAATTGGTAATGATGTTGGAAATCAGAAGAAATGATCCTTCCCATTTTCGCACTCTCCAGGCTTGAGCCTGTAGTGGTTGTTTGCTGTTGTTAAGAGTATTAAGTGAGTCAGCTCTTACTTAGATAATGATGGCAGGGGTCAGAAGAAATTTAAGAAATTCAAGGATAGTATCTACTTGGTGCCAAGACAGAGGTTTTTCTTCTTTACGTCCCAGTCACGGTGCCAGAGCATCCAGGCTTCTTCTCTGTTACAGGCAGGACTTCTCTCACATGAGGGAAAACCAAAAGCTAATGCCTCACTCGAAGCTGCTTCTTGCAGAAAACTTATTATAACCATGTCAACACGTCTCTGCAGCTCGCCACTCACAAAAATATGAGTATGGCTTTTGAGACAGACCACACCGGTAACACAGAATTTAGTTTTAAGGTAATTTACCTCTGCCTCTGAGATGGAATTGTCCTGCCTGGACAGCAGAGAAGTCTTTTCTTAGTGAATCGGGAACTGGGGACCAGATATTCTATCCGTACTCAGGCTGCCTGGTAATGGGGATCGGCAGTGGCTGGGCTTTCTGACCGACAGGTCCATCTCAAGTTCTGTTTTGGCACTGGGGGAGGGGACAATTGAAGACTACAGACATGGTCTCCACCAAATTAATAACTCCTCTCCCTCTCCTTCTTGGCAGCATACGTGATGTGCTGCTTTTTCCGTCTTGAGCCGTGTCCTTAGTGTGGCTGATCACAATGCCTGTGAGACGCGTTCACTTCAATCCACCCATTCTCCTCTTTTCTCTTCCAGGTAGCTATCGATTTCACAGCCTCAAATGGGGACCCCAGGAACAGCTGCTCCCTGCACTACATCCACCCTTACCAACCCAACGAGTACCTGAAGGCCTTGGTGGCCGTGGGGGAGATCTGCCAAGACTATGACAGGTATAAGACGCCCAGTTGGCTCACGCCTTATCTTTCTGTGGGTTCTGATGGTCCCTCGCTGATCCCGGGCAGAAAAGTGGAAATCAGGTCCAACGGCTACCCACACTGAGGCTCACAAAGAAACAGGATAAAGGCTTGCCCAAACCTTTTATCCTCTCCACACCTAGAGAAACTGAGCTTATGCCACACTCAACTTGGTCACACACACACACACACACACACACCACAATCCTTTCTCAGCTTTCTTATTTGGCTTGCAAAACCACCTTCGTTTTTGTGAAGTTTCAGAAGGTGTCTTGCTACTCAAAGCTTGGTCTGCGGACTACCAGCATAGCACCACCCAGAAACTTAGAATATTCTCTCAAGCCCCACTCCAGACCTATTGAATTAGAATCGGCATGTTAACAAGATTCACAGATGATATGTGTGCACTGTGGACTTTGAGAAGCACCAGTTTATTGGACCTTATTGCGTCTAACCCTCACATTCTGCCTTGTGTAGTAGGCACTACTTAGCAGGAGAGAACGGTGCGGGGAGGTTAAGCAATCTGTGCACTCACTCAGCCCGAGGCAGGATTTGAACACAGATATAATTCATTCTACCACTAAAGCTCATAACCACGGTGTTTCACTGACTTCAGAGCTACTGGTAACATTAGCAGAGGGTGTGCATCACCCATGTGCCTTTGTGTGTGCCCATGGGAGTGTTTGTATGTGTTGGTATGTGTGTATCTAGAAAACTTGATTTTGGGGATCAGATTGGTATTATGTTAATTTTTCCTCGCTGGTAAATATTGACCTTTCCCACCAAAAGAATTGAGATTCACATAAATTACATTAAACTGAATGCGTTTTGCCTTTTCAGTATTTCCAGGTTGAGGGAAAATTGTTGACATGTTCAAAAGGTTCTTTGAGGTAGAACCAATGAAAATATAAATACAGGTAAATCTCACTTGCATCCTTAGTATGATTATAAAACAAGGCCAGTGAGCAATAAGAAGCAACAAACTAACTAACCCTTTAAATCAGGAGAATAAGTGACTCTGTCCTCCAGTTTCAGATAGCATGACTTCTGTTCTTTCTAGTCTCATAATTAGTGGTAGTAAGATTACAAGCCTGTTGCCTCAGGCCTACAAGGAATGAAACAATCTAGTGACCACAACGTGCAGAGAAACAAACACGACAGGGGAGGAGGAGGGTCTCGTCATTCTTCTTCCTGCTGGTGATTGTCTGGATTTGGCTTGGTCACTGCCAGTAACTCAACTGGGTTTGAGGGCAGCTGGGGACTGAACGAACAGGTCCGGTAAAAGCAAACAGTTTGAAACACTCAAGCCCTTGCTGACACTTGCCCTCTTGTGCATTTAGAACAGAAGGCAATAGCATTTTAAATTACCTTGTTGAAGTGATACTTCTCATACTTAACCTTGAGATATTAACTATGAAGACAACTTGAATTTCAGCTTTGATTTGTTTTGGCCCAAATACAGGGAGTATTCCTAGAGAGGATATATATCATACGGAGAGTTCCACCAAGGAAAGAAAAAACTGACAAACTACATCTCCATTGCCAGAAACTTCTCCATCCATCCCCAAGACACCAAAGCAGTCATCTCTTGCACAGAAATGATTGAGTGTACTGGTGTATACATAAGAGGCCAGAAAGAAGGAGGGGGTGGATAGCTACAGGATTCTTAATAACTTTTAAATCTCGAAATGCTCATAAAAGAAATGGAGTAGGTAAAGTGCTCCATACAAGACAATAAATAGATGCTTAACAATAATGTTGACTCTCTTCGGGAAAGAAGGCAGTGCACTCATGCATTCCAAAGGGAAGTTTGGTGGGTTGACCAGGAACTAAGCTGCCAGTGCCCAGAGCCTTGGCTGTGGTTCTGCAGCAGATTTATGGAATGATCTGGAACACGGTGCTGAACTTCCTGTTTCCTGGTCACCTCACATGCAAGATGCAGATACTATGATCCCAGGGACCCGTATATCTTTTAGAGCTATTATCCCCTTAAAATATAGAAGCCAGGCAAAGGCAAAGCCCAGAGAGCATTTTGTATTCATGTGAAAATACAGATTGAGTGTAAAACTAAGATGGGACACCTTAGGGGTTACATGAAGAGTTATTGTAAATTATTCTTTTTAACATTTTAATAGGATAATATGGAAATTACTGGCCCAACTGTCCAGGAAGATCAGGCTTCTGCAGCTCAGTGGAGCTTGATGTATACGTATATGTATATGTATAAAGAAGGCAGCTCAGCCTTAAAAAGGGCAAATACCAAAGGAGGAAAAACACTGAAAAGCCCAGGCGCTCTTTTGAAAGACTCCCTGGAAAAATGTGTAATGCAAGCTGCTGCCTTGAGAACTGACAAGGTTCCACAGTTTCTCCTTTGCGTGGGTGGGTAGACAATAGACAGGCAGAGTCAGGAAATTTCAAGTTGGGGCTTTGGAATTAATTTATTCTCACATCAAAGTCACTGAGGTTGATGTTCAAAAGAAACACTTGAATAAAAACTGACAGAAGGCGTCGTTCCCCCTCCTGCAGCAACAGAGAGGTTTTTAATCCCCATGAGCCTTAGAAATTGCTCCCAGCCTCTGACAACCAGGGGTTTTTCTTCCTGCCTTGTACAGTCATTGCTGAGGGGTCAGTACGAGGTGATCCATGAAGTAGAACAGCTTGCGAGATGCATAAAGCCCTTCTCAGGGTGGCCTGGAAGGGGAAGCTTTTCCACAAATATCTGGTCCTAAGCCCAGAAGACAGTCCTGCCCGCCTGCTCTGTCTCTCTGTGTCTGTGCCTGTTAAAGAGAGAACACTGCCCGTAATTTCCCCTTGGACTCCCCAAGCATGCACACATACCTGCTCACACACATACACACACACACACACACACTCACACACACAAGCTCATATATTCCATTTGCGTTGTAGCATTTGCCCAGCTCCTTTAAACATCCCGGTCAGGTTGCTCAAGATCAAGGTGACATCCATGCTTTGGGCCCTGCAGAGATATAGGCCTCTGACCCCCTGCCGTGTCCTCCAAAAAAAGGCTGGTCTATCTGCTATCAAGAGAGTACAGATACTGAATACATTGCTTGCAATCATAGACTGCCATGTCATGGATGTGGCCACCCCAGAAGGAGACAGAGGTTTCAGCAGCTGAGGCAGGAGTCTTCCTGCATGGTGTGTTAGGAGGCGAAGTTAGGGCCCCATCTGACGGGTATTGGGTTTAGAATCAGAAGATAGGTTTGTAACACAGTGCCCCCACTTCCACTCCACCAACACCAGTCAGGGGTTCTCAGCCTTGGCTGCACACTGGAATCATTCGGCTTGTCTTAAAATATAGCGATGCCTGGGCCCCACCCCAGAGCCTGCTTTAATTAGTCCGGTGTACATCCTGAGGAGTCAGGATTTTTCATGGGCATTTTTCTAATGGGCATCCCAAGTTGAGCTCCAGAGTTAAATTGGTTGGATGGGTCAGATGCGATGGCTAAGAAGCTATGCAGCACCTGTTGGCCACCGGGCACCTCACGTGGTACCATAAAGACAGAGATAAATTAATAGAGCATGATTTCCCCCAGCTGCTTCACAGTTTCAGAGAGAAAAAGGCATGTAAATAAATCACGGCCCGGCACAGTCAGGGTGGCTTTGCCCTGTGTAAGGATGGGGACTGCATCAAGAGAGAGGGAGTCAGTTTCCCAGGTTAGTTTCCAAGGCAGTCAAGGAGGGCCTTCTGTGAATGGCAAATTCTGGGATGTTCAGAATGGTAATTCTGATCCTTTGGAATGCTGATTCCATTCTTTGTTGTTATTAGAACATGGATGGACTTTTCTTTATTATTCTGAATCTTTAGACCAGTCCAGCCTCCTCCAAAGGGCAGAGTCAACAGGGGTGATGGAAAGAGCAGGGGGTCCTACGGACAGGTAGACCTGGGGTCAGACCCCGGCTCTGCTGCCTCTGTTCTGAGGTTTCCTTCCATTCCATGAGCCTTGGCATCCTTGATTTCAAATGGAAGATTTATCAAACTTTCCTTGCAGAGCAGTTGTAAGGATTAGCTAGAAAGTGGCTAGCTAGCACGTGTTCTGCCTGTGAAACTCAGTAAATGATAGAGGCTATTATCTTCAATACTCTTAATTAGTCTTAAAAATAAACTGAACACAATAGGAAAAAGGGATTACAGTGTCAGATCTAAAGGACATTTTGGACCAATGACCTTTAATTTTTGATTTTGAGCATATACCCTTAAAAAGGATTTTATAAAAATGTGTAATCTCACACATTTTTACATTGAAATCTAATGTTTTCCATCATGAGTTTAAACAATGACAAAGACCGAAAATCCTGGTGTATTGTAAATAGGAACATTTAAAAATAAAACTCTTACATAACTCTTGTGAATGCATTTAGTAGGATCTAAATAGCATAGCTCTGTGATACCATCATCCATTTTAAAAATGTATGAACAAGCTCTTTAACTGGAGTTGAGAATTTTAATTATTTCTTTTTTTCATGAAACTATATTTCCAGTCCCCTCCCCCAAGGAACTTCATCCTAATGTATCTTTAAGATTTGGGTTCAAAATCCTTTTATTGAATTTCTACAATAAAAATATGAATATAAATTTTAAAATTTCTAATGCCTAAAACTTTCTCTGTTGTAAAGATTCAAAATCTTTTTTTTAAATCTTCTGTTGGAGCCTTTATTACAATTATTATTAGTGCATAATTGATCAAAAGAACATAAATATATTGGAAATGTCAATGTCTAATTATTGCCTATAAAAAAATAAAAACTTTTAATGAAACAAATAGTGGGGTCTTTTCCCAAGTAGTTTACCTATCTATAGGTGAATGCTACCTAGTACTAGAATAGAACAGTCTAAGATCAATTCTAATCCAATTTTTTTATCAATATAAATACTAAGAAAACTTGTTCTTATCAATAAGCACATGGTAATGAAAAGAGTCTGATGAGCAGTATTACTCATTTATTTCTGTTCGAAGTTATATATCAAAAAAAATCACATAATCGTTTATCACCAAAATGTATTTTTAATGATCTACCAGCTGATATCAGCACTTCCCACAATTTTTTAAAGCAAAAATTGGCAACTACCTGACTGGCAAAGGGATTTGATTCCTGGTTCCCTTATTTTCTACTGCAGAGTTTCTACACTCTGGAACAATGCACCATTGTGGTTAAGATTCAGAATGGGTAAGGAGAAGGGTAATTGTGAAAGGGAAGGTGTGAATGGAGAGCTGGTCTTCCCATTATAGGTGTTCCCAGAAGATCAATTTCAACAGAGAATAGCTATGAAAGTAGAGAAACTGAATACTGATTTCCTTTAAAAAAAAAAAAAAAAAAAAAAAAAAGCCATGCTCTCCTTTCCCCAGAAGGGCTTTGCATTTATTTCCATGTACCTCAGTGCTAAAACCATTGTCTTAAAGAACAGTCTTAATTAAATGTCTAGGTGTTCTGAAATGCCATTTTACTCTGAGTCACCTCTGTTTCCTTATGGATGAAGTAAGTTGTCTTTATTTTTATTGCCCTCTTTCTTCATCTCAAAGTCTTCCTGAACAGGAGGATAAAAATGGTGTTTGAAAATGAATCTTCCATCTGGAGATCATTGGAACAAGGTCACTCCCTAACAAGTTCAGAACGGCATGTTCATTTACCGTTGAAGACAATGGGCTCTTTTCTTGTATTTTTTACTATGTTATTCCAATAGTGAGAATAAAAGATTGCCTTTAAGCAGTGTGGTAACATTGAATTTTCCAAGTGAGCAAGTTCCACCCATCTTTTCCCAGTAGTTGCTGAGTGGCCCCTTTCTCGGGGCTGAGTGGATTCAATCTCAAGTTCTTTGATGTGCTGGTGTACCCGATGCTCCCTTGTGTGCTCAACCTGCCTTCTCTTGCCTCTTGCGTAAGACTTCTCTCTGCCCAGTTTTATTTTTAATCAGGAAGCGTGGATGTTTAAATCTATTGTGCTTAGGCTCGAAACTTTTTCTTCAGTATGTCTGTTAGTTAGAGACCTTGTGGTGGCTAACTTCAGAGAATTGATGCCCTCCTGGGTCATTAATTATTCCTCTTCTAGGGTGAGGCATTTTCCCTACCTCCCTGCTCTTGAAATTCAATTACATAACAGTGCATCATGCTCGGCAAACTTCAAATCCCCAAGGGTGGCTTAGAAGGTATAAAAAGAATGTCATTAAGGCTGGAACATTGGTTTAGTGATTAGTAATGGATGGAATATTAGATCTCACCCTTCCTAGACTCATCAAAGAAAAAAAATAAAAGGTATGGAGCCCCCTAAGTTCCTGTTTGGACTTAGCCATCTCCAGGTTGGAAGAACCAGGACCCATTCTCCACCCTGGAAAATGTTTTTCCAGACTTGCCCCAAAAGTACCTCTGAACTCTCCCTCACAGATTCCTCTTCATAGCTGCTCGCCCTTGTTTTGGTTAAAGAGGAATTACTGAGGTGATATATTTCAGTATTTCCAAGGACCTGAAGTATCTTTTTTTCTCAGAGCTGTGACTAATCCTTTATAAGATGTTGTGTTTTTCTATTTACCACTATTAATACCTTTTCTACTAAATGCCAGACGCAATGCAGCACAAAGCCTGTTCCTTCACAATAGTCAGGAAAATGGAGAGCTGGTGGCTTTCTGGAGAATTTGACTAATTCCAAAGAATTCTGGCTTCCTTGTATCTCCCAACCCCTACTCCAAATTTGCTTGACTTTACCGTATTTTAGTGACGTGTTATCAAAGTCATCATTGGCTACTAATGACCTCTCCATCTGTCAGATGGTGATGGGTAAAAATCTGGCTTGGGTACTTTGACTACTCTGTCAGCCGTGGGGGGGTGGGGTCCCCTTTGGTTGACAGAGCCATTCAGAGACAGCGAGCCCTAATCTGAATTTCCTTTCCTCCTTTACTAACTCTGCAAAGAGCTGAGAAATGTAGGAATTGTTCCAAGAACAAGTCTCAGTTGTATTTTTAATGGGAGAGAATGTAAAAAGTAGATGGCATGAAAAGGATATGCCCCTGCCAAGAGCAATATTCCAGAGCCCCACCCAAAGGTTTGCCTAAAGAGAGTCTTACTTGTCTGGTCAGGGGGCCCCATTACTGGACATTCCAGAAGGAAATCACATGTAATGCTATATACAATCATTAAATTATAATGGGACAACAGGAAAGGCATGGGCTTTAGAATCACACGGTCCTCCCGGGTAAACACCTTTGGCCATCTTCTTAGCCTTTCTGAGACTCAGTTTATCTATAAGCAGGACTAGTAAAGAGGTGGAACTTCAAGGGTTGCATGAGAATTAAGTAAAAATGTACATTGCTTAGCATCACGCCTGGCACATTGTATGTGCCAATTAATTTTAATTCTTTGCCCCATCATCTCACCTATAGTACAATAAAGTTGGAGTTGATATAACATATGTGAGTGAATAAATTAAGAGAGAAATTTCAGTATGCATAAGAGAAACCAAGCCATGATTCAGTTCATGGGTTATCTAGTCATTAAATATTTATTGTGCACATACTCTATGGCAAGTATGCTGAAGAGAGGGGCAAGGGGCAGTTTGGGACAGAGAGGCAAGAGACGTAAAGTTATTAATGCAAAAAAAAAATCCCTTTGCATTCAGGAGATAAGAAAAGATATGTAAACAGTTTATATTGTTTGTATGAGTTAAAGTAATGGACACAATGAGTCCTGTAGATGGTACCAAGCTCTGACAGCCAGCCTTCCAAGCTTTCCATTGATTTTTCATATATCTTTGGATTTAGATTTGTCTGGATTTGAACCCTGGCTCTAACTAGCAGCCTGATCTTGGATAAGTCACTTTACCTCCCAAGGCATTTTGCCACCTGGGAAATGGGAATAATGGTCTCTCTCTACAAAGATTTTAAAAGATAACATATATGAGAAACCCTAATAATCAACCACTGAAGTTACCTAATTCATGATCCCTTTTCAAAGACAGAAAACAGGTAGGGGAGGTGAGGCAATCCTGGGCCATTTTATTCCTTAGTATCAAATCTAGCAAAAAGTTATGGGAAGAAATTGCAGGCTAATGACTATAAAGAACTTTGGGGTTTCCTTCTTGATTTTAATTACCCATGCTACTGCTATCCCATTACCACAGATAATCAAGAAGCATGAGTCAGCATTTGGCATAGTAACATGTCCTTGTGAGGTACTGCAGGTTCATGTTTTTCTTCCTGATTAGATGAACAAATGAAGCAACTTCTTCTTTTTTTTCCAGTGACAAAATGTTCCCAGCCTTTGGGTTTGGTGCCAGGATACCCCCAGAGTACACGGTGAGTGAGTGAGATCCTTTGCTGTAGCCAAAGGATGACTTGGGTTTCCTTCATAGGAGTTCACTCTTTTGGCCCTTGATAAAATTGTGTAAGTGGAGCCCAAAAACTCAGAAATGGTCTTCAGAACCAGTGGGACTAACTCACTAGTACCTGTCTTTCTTTCTTTTTTTTTTTTTTTAAAGATTTTATTTATTTATTTGACAGACAGAGATCACAAGTACATAGAGAGGCAGGCAGAGAGAGAGAGAGAGGGAAGCAGGCTCCCTGCTGAGAAGAGAGCCCGATGCGGGACTCAATCCCAGGACCCTGAGATCATGACCTGAGCCGAAGGCAGCGGCTTAACCCACTGAGCCACCCAGGCGCCCCAGTACCTGTCTTTCGATGAAACTCAATCTCCTGTATTCCAGATGAGTCTTCTCAGAGGTCCGAATGAAGGTCCCATTGTTGAGCTTCATAATAGATATGATCAGAGACTGATAAAATACTCAATAAGTTGATCTCCACCGGCTCAGAACCTATTTATTCAGGTGTCCCCCAGAGAAAGGTCCTACTGACAATGCCAACAGTGAAAGTTCATGACAAGGATGTCTACAGACTCCCTCACTCCAAGTCCCTGAGCAGGCCTATGTGGGGGAAAGAAAGAGTGAAGTCCTGAAGGGGAACCACTTTGGCTTTGAGTATTGGGAAGCTGGAAGCTTCTGTGAAAACAGTGGCATCCTAGTTGGTATTGATTTCTCATGAACAAGGAGGGCAAAGATTGTGAAGAGAGACTTGCATTGCAGGGGAGCCGAAACATTGTGCTGTGGTATACCAGATGCTCCTGTGGGACACTCTCCACAGAGAATTCTGCTCCCACAGGTAGCATGCTAAGTGCAAGCAATAGTGCTTAGTCATCAGTTTCTCTTTTACTGATTGAATTGCCATGCAGGAGAAAAATGCTGACGTTTGCTCCCACACCAGAGCTCTCAGACCAAGGGCCTTCCCCTCCTGTGTCCTTTTCGAAAAAAGGGAATCCAAAGCCCTATTACTGCTGGGGTGAACAGTGGATGGACTGGCGAGTCTCTGACCTGTCCTCTTTCTTGTTGGCCTCAAAACCCACACTGTCTTCCCTCCCAGACATGGCTACAGAATTCTAGAAGCATTTGTTGGAAATTGAGCGCATGAGAAGGAAGAACATAGAACAGGAGCTGCTGACTGGTGACCTGTAGACATGATTCAGGCCACAAATGTATTATATCTGACACAACTTTTTTCAAAGAATTATGCAATTTTTTTACAATGTTAGATTTCTTGCTTCTCCAGAAAAACTGGAAGACCTGGCAACACTAAGATTCAAAGATTATACATATAAGAATTAGCCAGAACCTGAGGAGATGCAGTCACCTTTAGATGGAGTATCAAATCCAGAATCTGGACAGATGGGTGCCAGCCTTCTTCCCAGAGCTGCTGAGCTTTGAGAACAATCAGTCAAAACCACCAGTCCATGGGGAACCTGGGTGTTTCAGTTGGTTAAGCTTCTACCTCTTGATTTCAGCTCAGGTCATGATCTCAGGGTCATGAGATCAAGCCCTGTATTGGGCTCTGCACTCAGCAGGGAGGCTACTTGAGAATCTCTTCCTCTCCCTCTGCCCACCCCTCCCCTGCCTCTCTCTCTCTCTCTAATAAATAAATAAATCATAGAAAAAAAAAAAAGCATAAAAGCAACCACCAGTCCAACTATCCAGAGATGCTAGAACATTCTCCACCACATTCCCACCAGGTGGTTTTCTGGTCTCAGCCTGGCCCAGCAGGGCTAACTAAGGTCAGAGGTGTACAGTTCACTTGTTTCAGCCTCTCCTTTTCTCATCTATGACGTCTACCTGACCCCCGTCCTGGTGTAACTCATCCTTCTTGATGCTTTCTGAAATCCTCATGCTCACCTGATCCCTTGACTCCATGCTACCTGCCAGCTAACTTATTCTTCCTTCTGTCTTAACAGACATCCCTCCCATATCCTCATTGCTGTTCTCAAAAAGTCATGCAAATGCCCCTTCTCCCATGCCTAATTTCCCCTCCGCCATGACAGGCACTGATGGTCTCATCCTGTCAGGTGCCCCCAGAGAGTTTGTCACAATTGCCTTCTGTAGGATGAAATCTCAGAGTTTGCCTTGAAACTGAGCCACAAGCACCTCTGTCTTAGTTTGTACACTCTTGGGAACAGACCTTGAGACAAGGATTTGGAGGCAAGTTGTTTATTTGAGAGGTGGAGGAAACCTCAATAGAGAGTGGGGAAATGGCGGCAAGTCAACACAGGGCATGCTAACAAGTCAGTTACCTCTGTGGGCAGTTGGAACTTAATTCTGCTAGGGGCCCCAGGGAGATAATGCAGAGCATGCATAGACCCCAAGAGATAAGACAGCTGGGGTACTGATACACCATTTCCTGTCATCCAGTGAGTGATTAAGGACAGCTCCCCGGGGATGTTGGTTTCCCAATACTTTCAGCTAGGCAGGCCAGAGAAAAACTTAAGGTAAATAAAGCAGGTAAGATGGTTGGAAGTCAGCTGACTTGCCTGGAAGTGCTCAGGGCAAGGAAATGTGGGATAGGGCACCAACACTAAGAAAAGAGAGATCTTGTAACGCAATGACCTATCTTCTAGCCCCCAAAAGAGTTAGTGCTTGGAAACAGCACTTGAAATGGAAGAAGTCTCTGTATAATTCCAAATGATCCAATAAACATGTCCAGATGCCAAAAACATCCCTCTTATTTTATCAGGTTTTAGAAACCAAAAAGTAAACAATATCTTTTTTGACCTTATGCATAGCTCCTGCCAGATAGAGGAAATTGTGTTGGAAGAGGAAAAGCTGTATTTATTACTTTTCCAAGAGTAGAGTCTATTTTAACCTGTGTATATGTGAAAATCCTTCTGCCCTATATTTCTGCATATCATGTTAGAATGATTCTTAAATGTCAACGGCTTAGCTGGCACCTTCATAACCATCATCATGTTGGGCAGGCAGCTTGCATTATTGAGCTATCATTGTTTTTATCACTGGGCCCAAATAGAGCTCGACCAGATCTAAGCCTCCAGGCTGTGGCTGGTTCTATCTGGAAGCTATTTGGAGTTACATTTTTCTTCGATTTCTTTTTTAGTTGCCTTATTCTTCTCTCCTGCCAGCATTTATCTGATTCTAGAAAGTCTTCCTGTCACCTCAACTCCACAGGGAGCTTAGAATTCACCCTCCGTCTCAGATTGATTGTGTAAAGGCTTAAAATGGTTCCTGCTGCTTAACACATAATGAATGTAATGGGCATTTGTTTGCAAACTCTAAACCCCAGTGCCTCCTTACTGGATTAAAGTTATAATTCTCTTTTCTTCCTTCTTAAAATTTTAATTGGTGTCTAGGTCTCTCACGACTTCGCAATCAACTTTAATGAAGACAACCCAGAATGTGCAGGTAAATCACATATGAAAGCAAGCTGAGGTCTCACAGCCCTTCTGTGGGTACCTTTCCCATTTTAATCTCTCTGCTCTGATGCAGACCTTCTGGATCCAGAAAAACCATGCTACTCCAAAGGCAATGGAGAGCCATAATAACAGAGCAGAAAAATCGCTATAAAAGGCAGAATGCAGAAGAGGGCTTGCGCTTACAGCAAGAATATTGATACCGATTCTGGGTTTCTCTGACCAGAAAAACTTGGGGGAGAAAAAGTGCCCAATGGGCAGTGATAAGCTATGCCTCTTTCTGCTTTCTAAGTTTTCATTAGGTATTCATTTATCACAACGTCCTCTCTGTGAAGGAATAAGGAGGGGGGAAACATGGAAAGCATTTGACACTTTCAGTGTGCTGGCAACTGATCAGACGTCAAACAAGTAGCTTCATGGTTTTGTGCCAGAAAGAGCCTTCTCAAAGGCTTTGGTCGATACTGCATTCTTTCCAGGTAGAAATTCCTCAACACTGTTTCCATTAAATAATGATGGTGAAGCCATGTACACGTGACTTCTATGGGCGACTCGGGGTGGTACCTACTAGAGAAGGCTCAGGAGATGGTGTGAAAATGAGAGACACATTACTGACTTGCTTGATGGCTGAGGACACAGCCTTTAGATAGAGCCAGACAAGACCTGGGCTTGAATCTTGAGATTTCAACTCCCTGGCTGTGTGACCTGAGGCAGACCATTTAACCTCTCTGAGCCTCAGCTTCTTTATCTATAAAAGGGGTATAACATCTATTTCTTTGGGCTGTGAGGATCTAAAAAAAAAATCATGTGTGTAAAGTGGGACATTAGGGAAAAATGTGTGGAAATGGTTGCTTTTGACTTGCGCTTTTAAAGAGAATATCAGCGGGAGTGTAGGCAACACCAGGGATGTGGTATTTTCTTTTTTGCCTTAAGGATATAAGTGTGATGTTGAGAAGGACTGTTGGGGGGCAACTGAATGCTTTATTTCTGTGTGTGTTTGATTATACTTATATTTATATATACTTATATTTATATATGTCACCTTAGGAATTCAAGGAGTTGTGGAGGCCTATCAGAGCTGCCTTCCTAAGCTCCAGCTTTACGGTCCTACCAACATCGCCCCCATCATTCAGAAGGTCGCCAAGTCAGCATCAGAGGAGACTAACACCAAGGAGGCATCGGTAAGGAGAGGGCTGGTCCTCCTGCTGACAGGCATTTACCTGGATTTTGGCCATAGCACCCACCCCACTCTGACAATAAATCCAAACATTCCTACCTGTGTGAGTTTGGATAAATGCCTTACCCTTTCCCTATCCTCAGTCTCCTCATCTGAAAAATGGAGATAATCCTACCCAAGTCTGCTGGGTTATTGTGAGGCTTAGAGATGACGCATCTCAAATGTATGCAACATTACGGTGGTGAGGGGTGGTGGGAACTGTCCAAAATTAGCTTCCTTTCCAACGTATCCATACTACTGATGAAAGCAAAGCAAACCTGAAGTAAAAGAATGGGTGCATCTGTCCCCTTGTGGTCAAATGCAACAACACAATCCATCATGGCAAAGACTTGTTTCATATTCTGTTCATGGTTTTCTTAAGAAAAATTCAAACCAAGGCAACAAGGCCAAACAGAGTTTGGGTTTTTTTTAACCTTAAAATTTTAGAATGAAATATTACCATAATAACTTTTCTACATATCATCTTTAATGATACCAATATGTTTCTTTCCTAGCTTTCTTAATTTTTTTTTCAGATTTAGTAGAATATTAGCGATGTCTGGAACTTTCTTTAATTTTTATCCTGGGTTCCAAGAGACTGCATTTGCATGAAGAAGATTATATATTTCTCCCCTATCTGCTGACATGAACTCATCCAAGCTATTTGCCCTGTAGCCAGGTTCTCAGCCATCCTCATATTAGAACAGATGGAGGACCATGCTCACATCCAATGTCAATCTCTTATGTACTGGGGCACATCCCCTCTCAATTATCCAAGGACGCTGACCTGGCAGTTATGTTCCCCTTCTCTCCTCATCATCTGTTTCACCTTTCTACTGAAGACTCATTCCCACTAGCAAATGGAACGGGCTATAATATCTATTTGAATTAAACTCTCTCCCTTGATACTACTTAACCCTTTAGCTACTGTCCCTTGCTTTACTCTCCTTCAAAACACAAGGAAAGTCTTCCTCACTGTCTCCACCCTTCCATACCAGTCAAAGTTTCCTCCCCAACATTTGTCTGAAGGTTGTCCTTCTCAGAGTCAGCGGCACCTCCGTCTTGCCAAACACACAGAGGCCATGGAGCAAATTTGAATCCTCACAGATGCATGATTTAGAAATAAGGGTTGGACAGGATCAGTATTTCAGTTTATTTTATTTTACTTTTTTTCATCACCAGAACTTCAAATTCAAACTTTTCAAATGATAACTTGGCTCAGAAACCCAACATATAAAGTAGATTTTAAGAAAATAGACTCTTTTTGCTAAATCGGGACGGGGGCTAGGGCTCCAACTTGGCTGTTCTCCTTTACCTCCTTTATCCCCAAGAGCATCCAATGTATCCCCAGGGCTCCCCAGAGCCCAGTTTGAAAACTGATTGATCCCAGCCCTTCTGGAGTACTGGCACCCACAAGAATAAAAAAGCGAACATGGCTGACATGGGTCTGGATCCTAGCCTGATATAAGCCAGCTTGAATTTTTGATCATGACTCCCTCCGCCAAGGTCAGGTGGGTCTGCTCTGAAAGGCCAGGTCAGGAATCGGTGGAGGAAGCATCTAATCCACACAGCCCCAGATAATTTACCCTAGAGGCCAGAAACACTGATGTTTTTCCCCAACGATATTCCCTGTTCTTTGAGCAGGGTGTGGTCCAGGGACCCTTGTTATTACTGATTGCTAAGGGTCCTAACGTTGAGCCTCCTTGGTAGGTTGTGCAAGGAGTCTATGGCTGTCAGATTTTCTTCGCAATTTTTGTGGAACTTGTGTACAAATTAAAAACAAAACAAAAATCCCCTCCTTCTCTAAACGGGACCTCAAGTTCATTCAAAGACTGTAGTATCTCATCTGTGAGCATTTTCTAGCCTGACTTTAGAAGCAACGACGGTTGTTGACTTTATTGGAAATTTCCATCAAGATGTCAGTCCAGCAGTCTGCAGCATATTACCTTTAGCTAGATTGAACCTTGAAAAATCAGATTCTAGAATCCTCACAGTCTCTTCAGATCAGAGGTTTTGGACACTTTTTGTTCCATGAACACCATTAATAACTGGTGAAGCCCATGGACCCCTTCCCAGAAATGCTTTTAAATGCACAAAATAAAATATATGTTATAAATAAACCATATATGTTGAAGTGCATTCAGCAAAATATTTTTAAACATGGCTAAGAAGCATGATACATATAGCAATAAAATGTTTCTTTTGTTAACATTGAATTATGAGAACCAATAACTAGTCTAACAATTCTGTAATTTCTAAGTAGTGTTGATATAAATGATATAGAAAGATATTTGTAGTCACTATAACAGGAAAATATCCTGTGATTTCTATCGGAGACTAAGTCACAAGCGCAGTTAAAACCAATTTTATTTATTATTATAGTTGGAAAAAAATATAAATTTTAGTTAGAGGTTAGCGAAACTAAAATGTAATTTACCCCAAGTTCACATACTGTCTGAAATCTTTCAGCAGTCCACCAGCCCAGGTCAAGAATCCCTGCTCTAGGGGCTCCTGGCTGGCTCAGTTGGTAGAGCAAGCACCTTTTGATCTAAGAGTTGTAAGTTCGAGCCCCATGTTGGGTGTAGAGATTATTTAAAAATAAAATCTTTAAAAAATAAAATGAAATCTCTGCTCTAGATGAAAAACCAACAAACTGCATTCTGTAGTATGTTTTCCAATGGCTTGTAGGCTGAGAACAGCTTTTACATTTTTAAATGTAAAAAATCCAAAGAAGAGTAATAGTTTCATGCCATGTGGAAATCACATGATATTCAAACTCCAGTGTCCATCAATAAAGTTTCATCAGAACACAGCCATACTATTCATATTAAGTGATAAATATGGCTATTCTCACACTACATTAGCAAGATTAGGTTGTTGGACAGAGATCACTATGGCCTGCAAAGCCAAAAATATTGATGATTGTCCCTTTACAGAAAATATTTCCCCAACCCTGTCTCTAGGCCATTTCAACTCTAAAGTTTCTTGATGTGGTAGTGTGGCTATCAGGTGTTTTAATCCTGGAGGCATTGAGCAGGTAGGGGTGGTCCATCCCCTTAGGCCACAAAGATCATATCAAATGGGAGTTGGAAGATGTGGAAAAAGGAGGGAGAGGACATAGAAGTGTGACTCACTGCAAGGACTCCATCTTCTCAGGGGTCAGAAGTGGTCTCCCTCCAGGTGAGGCATCCAAGGTATACCCTGGAAAAGTCATTTATGATTCTGGTGTATTCTACACTCCTTCCCTCTAACCCCAGCCACCAAGTTGCCTCCTTCTGCCCCTTCTCTTCCCCTTCCTAGCTGTACAATCCGGTCATGCTATTGAAACCCACCTCCAAACTCCCAAGCCACCTTTTTTGTGACTCTATATGACTCAAAGCATGGATATGGATGAATATGTACAACTCAGATGAATATGAAAATTGGTTGGTTTGCTAGAAGTAGGGTTGGGCAGCTAGTGGACATGGAACAAAATTAGTCTTTACATTAAACTATGTGAAAGTATTTAGAACATATGGCTGTCTCATTATAGTGTGAATTTCTATTCCCTCCAGGTGTACTTTTGACATGTTATTTTGTTTCAAATATCTTTCCAACTTACAGAGAGAAGCGGGAGCCTTTAATACTAACAGCCTGTGTGTAACCTTTTAAAGTATGATTCTCAAAACCAGGTGTTTTCAGAGTGTAGCTCTTCTGTCCAGCCTTTCCTCTTTGAAATATAGCAACTTGAAATGCCTTAAAAATCCCACATGTACTACAGATGTTGGGCATGTTGCAAAAATTACATTAGATTGGCATGAACTGGCATCCCAGGGCTCTGCTTCCCTCCGATCTCTCAGTAGATGCCATCACGATGTCACTTAAATTGACAACAGTGATGATCTTTGATGCCTCCCTTCTCTAGACCCCAGAGCAAGTCCTGAGCCCTCCCTGTGCTGATGGATAGAGAATGTCTTCTCCAGTCTCACTCTCAGATGAGCCACCTGAGAGCCTGTCCAAGTGGAAAGAGCCCAGGCAGGCTGCAGGCAGAGAGTTGGGATTTGGAGCAAGAAGCCACAGGATCTCAGCACCCATAAGCACACTCAAACTAGACCAGACCCTGGTGTGTGTCCCTCAGGGGAAGAGGCAACAGACCATGCCCCCTGCTAGCAACGTTTTAGGCTAGTGCTGTCCGCTAGAAATACAATGGAGTTGTATGTGCAATTGTAAATTGTCTAGTAGCCACATGTTTAAAAGTTAAAAGAACTGAGGGAATTAATTTTAATCATATATTTTATCTAACCCAATATAACGAAAGTTATATCTTAATTTATCTTCCATCTAAAAAAAATTATTAAGAAAATATTGCATTCTTTCTTTTGTACTCAGTCTTCAAAGCCCATGTGTATTTTGAACTTAAGTCACCTTAGTATGGATACTAAATTATCACCGCAAATACTTGATCTTTATTTAGGTTTTATGTATTAATAGTTGAGAAACTAGTTCACATGCCTGAGTTGTTCCGAATGTATTTGAAAGGTTTCCAATAAATGAATCAAGTCTCTGTTTTGAAGGTTAAATTTAAACTCATTAAAATGAAATAAAATTCGAATTTCAGTGCCTCTGTTACTCTAGCCACATCTCAAGGGCTCAGTAGGCACAAGGAGCTAGAGTCTATCGTATTGGGCAGTACAGCTGTGGACTCTGAAAATTCCCCCAGCTGAAGAAAGTGGGGTAAATGGTCTAGTCCCACTCCTCCGGAGATGAAGAGGCGTAGGCCCAGGGGAGGTAAGTTTTCCCAGGAGCTCAGAGAGTAGAGGCTTTGAGGCCAGCCCGTTCTGACTCCCCTCTGCTGTTCTGTCCACCACACTGTGCCGTGTAACTGTCACTAAAGTGATTCTTAGAATTACCCCATGATTACTCTGCCTGCGTTGAAGCTCCATTCATCATAGCCTTAAGTCTTTAGGGCTGCCAGCACAGGACTCATTAAAGACTATCAGCACTGTCACTGTGGTCAGTATGCATGGAAGCCACCCGGGTGCATAACTGGTGTTGTCCTTGTCTCCCCCACCTCCCTGTCCCCATGCTCGCCTGGCCACCGGTCAATCCCAGCAATACTTCATCCTGCTGATCCTCACCGACGGTGTCATCACGGACATGGCTGACACCCGGGAGGCCATTGTCCATGCCTCCCACCTTCCCATGTCGGTCATCATCGTCGGTGTAGGCAACGCGGACTTCAGTGACATGCAGATGCTGGATGGGGACGACGGCATTCTGAGGTCACCCAAGGGAGAGCCTGTCCTTCGAGACATCGTCCAGTTCGTGCCCTTCAGGAACTTCAAACACGTATGCATATGTCTGGGGCTTCCCATGGGAGAGGAGAACCAAAGCAAGCTTGCTCCCACAGTTTCCTGCCAGTGTTTGGGGTGAAGCAATATCAGTTCTCCCTGCCCAGGCCACACTGTCTCACACCCGGGATATGTAGAGCTTCGCTATTTGGAGAAAGGCGTGTAACTCAAGTAATAGCTGAGGAGTCACGCTAAATGTGGCAGCCAGCATTTCACTGGTGCTTCCCCTCCTCCATGTCATTTAGGCTCTCTAGATGCAGGGCTGCCATGTACTGTTGGCCAGGTTGCTTGCTGCCCAAGGGTGCCTGGCTGAAGTAGCAAAGAGAAGCTGAATTTCAGCATGGCTTCTTTTTGTCAAGCCATGTACCTGAGAGAAGCCTGTGTTTGCCTTGGAAAAGTATATTCTTGATATGATAGTAACCTAAATCCTCTGCAAATAAAGCATAGGCAGCATCAAAGATTTATTTTACTCATTAATGAGGGAACCAGAAAGATGGCAAAGCTAGTTCAAGGGCGGGTATAAAGTAGCAGATTATGGTCAGTCGGGGGGGGGGGTGTTACTGGAACAAGTTTCTTAAGGCAGCTTCAAAACTGGTTAATGACCAAAAGGGTTATAAAATCATCCTTGTCATCTTTAATTACCTTCTCTACTGGGCAGAAATCTTACAGTTTTCTGCAAGGTAACACTAGAGCTTTACAGTCTTGGGTTCCCATCAGTAACAAAGAGTAACTCAAGCAGTGTTGCAGTCCCCAGATGACCCTGAAGCAAGCCCATGAGGCAATATACTAGCGTGACACAATTTTTCAGCATTTCCGAATCTGGGATAATTGTCAACTCCGGAGAAGAAGGGGTACCTATAAAATTTACACAGAAGCCTGCACCTGTAGGGCTACAACAGCCCAGGGTAACCCCTTCTCTGGTTCTCACAAGGGATCTCTCGGTGCTGGTAGAGGCCCTGAGGAACCTTCAGGTGGCCTCCGCCAGCTGTGTCTGGGAGTCACGTAGGTCCTCACGGCAGTCCTCTGTGTTCTTCTGTCCTGTGCCCCTCGTGGAAACCACTCTGTCCACCGAGGCCTGGACCTCTGCTCTGTGTGGGGTGCCAGGGAGGATCCCAGGGCTGGTAACTGAACTGGGGCTGCCCCAGCGGGAGGGAATCTCCAGAACTCTCGGTGCCCTGAGAGACCCTGCTGTCCCCTGGGAAGGCACAATCATCCCCACCTGTGGAGACCCCTCTTTTATCTGGACCCTTAATGCAGTGAAGTCTACGTCCCTATGCCTCCAGGACCCCTGCCGCAAATGTCCTTCGCTTCCTATCCAGCCCCTGCGAGCTCAGGCCTGGAGTCACTTAGAGTCAGGGTGAGGAAGGGACAGGCGCTGTGACGTTCACTCTGAGCTTCCCCTCCTGATATTTTCTGGAAAAGCCTTTCTCCTCAAGCCAAGAGCCCTCATTCAAAGGAATCCTTTTTGTTCTCCTAGCCATTTTATCAGATATGTCCAGAAATATCTGAATCCCAGTCTGGGCTCCCACCGGCACACCCGCCACGCTGGGTAAGGCTAGTGGAAAGATGGCTGGATCCTTGTTGCTTATCGACAAGTCCCAGTGCTGGCGTCAGAGCATCTGGCATGTGCTTTTCATAAACTGTTGTTTGCCACCTTCTTGGGACATGCTTTAAAGCAACTTTCAGATAAATAATGAACCCAGCAGCTTCCAGTGAACCCTACACCTGTTGGCCTGCCAGGACCGCTTAGCGAGATCCCTGGACATGCCAGGGCTCCCGGAACAATAAGGCATTGCTCCTAACGGTACTGCCGCGCAATTGCGATTCTCCCTCTAAGGAGGACTATGTGTCATGAGCATCGTTAGAGGAGCCTGAAATCAATCCCTGGCTACAGTGTTGAATGCAAAGGGAGTTCAAGAACACCCAAGCCCCCAGCAAGCACAGGGGCAATGGTGTGGGTGATGGGCTTAGCCGTGCTACCATGGCCCCCCTTCAATTTGCACAACGGGGCTGTTTCCAAATGAAACCACTTGCTAAATAAAAGAGGCTCACCAAGCCCTTGGGTTGTTTGCGGGTAGACAGCAAGGAAGGGTATCCGCTACAGCGAGGGATGGGCTAGAATGGGTGAAATTTGCCACAGTTTGTGCTCGTCAGTGAAGTGATTTACTTGCATAATGCCCAAGGTGGGGAGAGGGTGTGGTTCTTCCAGACGTTCATGTCCTGCCCCATTTCCTCCCAGCCAGGCAGGAGTAGCCACATCACCGACCACCACCCATAACTCCACATGAGTGCAGAGGGTCAAAGAGCTCCCTCCCTAGGGGATTCGTGCATTTCCCCAAACCACTGTCTTTCTGTTCCTGCATGCGCGCGCGCGCACACACACACACACACACACACACACACACAAGTGTGTGCTACAGCAATGCCACAGACCCATGCATGTTCCTGCCTCTTCCCCCCACCGCCCCAGCCTCCTCCTATTCCTCAAACACTCC
Organism: Meles meles; assembly: GCF_922984935.1. Lineage (NCBI taxonomy): Eukaryota > Metazoa > Chordata > Mammalia > Carnivora > Mustelidae > Meles > Meles meles. Next base: position 9,641,686 of record NC_060069.1, read on the forward strand.
TGGAGCGCCTGCTGTGGGTGCGGTACGTGCTAGCCTGGGACCCAGCGAGATTATAAAGCCATGGGTCCGGGCCTCAAGGAACGCACCGGAGAATGACATGGTTGGGACGTAGATGTCCCCAGAAAACTCCCATGCTAAGCAACCTGTCGGGGGTTGAAAGGGGTCCTAGTGTTGCCACAGGACTTGAGAGCAGAGAGGAGCAGCAGTGAGGAAAGCCTCGAGGCTTGCATGGCCAGAGGAAGGACAGACCGTTGGTGGGCAGGGAGTTGGGGTGGGCACTCAGCGACAAGGGAAGCACCTTGACCAGGCCAAGGGAATGGGGTCTTGCTCTCCTGTGTCTGCCACACAGTCTCCAGCTGCTCTGTGGGTGACAAAAGCAACATCAGGAGCATGTCACACCCCTTACCTGCATGGACTTCAGCTTAGGGTTTGAAAACCGTATTATCTGAACTTACCCACTCTGAATTCAGTACACAGTAAACAAAATGGAAGGTGAGCTAACATCCTTTCCATTAAGCCAGTAACGCATGAATTGCCTCCCTTTGCATGATAACTCAGCTTTGAAGTGGACAGGGCACAGACTCTGAGCTGTGTGTTCCGGGCAGGTGATTTAAGCTTTCTGTGCCACAGACTTTCATCTGTAAAATGAGGCAAACGACACACAGATTAGAAGAGTAAAAGTAGGGGCACCTGAGTGGCTCAGTGGGTTAAGCCACTGCCTTCAGCTTAGGTCATGATCTCAGGGTCCTGGGATCGAGTCCCGCATCGGGCTCTCTGCTCGGTGGGGAGCCTGCTTCCCTCTCACTCTCTCTGCCTGCCTCTCTGCCTACTTGTGGTCTCTCGCTGTCAAATGAATAAATAAAATCTTTAAAAAAAAAAAAAAAAGAAGAGTAAAAGTAGTGCCTATGAAAGCTTAGCACAGCACCTGGTGCTTGCAGGTGGCTAATAAATAAGCTGCTAATACCAGCTGCTTTCCTGTTTTGGGCCTTTTCCCAGCCAGGTAATGCCCCCAAGCCCTCATTGCTCACCAGACCCACCAGCCCAGATATGCAAAGGAGCGGGAGAGTCCTTTGGAAACTGTGCTGTCTAAATACAGTGACAGATAGCTATATAGGGCTATTTAAATTTAAATTCACTAAAATGAAATAAAATTTAAAATTCAGTTTTTCAGGGCCACCTGGGTGGCTCAGTTGGTTAAGCGTCTGCCTTTGGCTCAGGTCATGACCCCAGGGTCCTGGAATCGAGTCCCACATCGGGCTCCCTGCTAAGCAGGGAGCCTGCTTCTCCCTCTGCCTGCTTCTTCCCCTGCTTGTGCTTTCTCTCTCTCTCTCTCTCTCTCTCTCTCTGTCAAATAAATAAATAATAATAAAAATAAATCTTAAAAAAAATAAAATTCAGTTTTTCAGGGCTCAATAATCTAGTGTCTAGTGACTACCACATTGGACAGGGCAGATATAAAATATTTCCATCACTGGACCAAGTTTTGTTTGACAGCACCGTTTAGGGATATCACTGGCTTCATATAACAGTAAATCCTTCTTACAGTGGATTCCACAAGTTGTTCTCTTTTTTTAAGATTTTATTTATTTTTTTGAGGGAGAGGGAGAGAGGGAGAACACAAGCCAGGGGAACAGCAGGCAGAGGGAGAAGCAGGCTCCCCGCTTAGCAGGGAGCCCGATGCGGGACTCGATCCCAGGACCCAACGGTCATGACCTGAGCCAAAGGCAGACGCTTAACCCACTGAGCCACCCAGTGGCCCCTGCACAGGTGGTTCTTAACCAGCGACAACTTTGGCGACATCTGGAGACATATATGATGGTGACAGCTTTGGGGTGCTGTTCGCATGTAGTGGGTAGAGGCCAGGAGTGCTGGTAAACATCCTATGATGTTCAGGACAGTTCCCCACCCAAAGAATTATCTGGCCCCAAATGGCAATAATGCCAAAATTGAGAAACCCTAGATTGTATAAAGACAAATATGTTGTTCTTATGTAACTAGAAGCTAGGGACTGGTAGCTGCCCACATCTTTTTTTCAGTGATTTGATAGTATCAGGGCGAATGCTTGGTGATTCCCTTTGCTGTTTGCCCCTGATGATAAAACAGTTGCCATAGCTCCAGGAATTACATTCTAGTTCAAAGTAAAAAAGGAAGAGGAAAGGCAAACAGAACCAACCATGTCTGTCCCCTCTAACCAAGAAAGAAAAGCTTTCCAAGAAGCATCCTTATGTCTCAAAGGATGAAATTGGGTCCTATTGGGGTGCCTGGCTGGCTCTGTCAGTAGAGCAAGTGACTGTTGGTCTCAGAGTCCTGAGTTCAAGCCCCATGTTGAGCATGGGGCCTTCTTAAAATAAAAATTAAAAAAAGAAAGAAAGGAAATGAGTCATGTGGCCATCCCTAGGTGCAAGGAAGGCTGGGAAATTAAGTATTTGGCTTTCTAGCCTTTATATGAGATGTGGTCAGAGAGAAGGTGGTACTTTCATAGCTACGCCAGTGTACGTGTGGACCATTCTCTAACCCAAACTCTGAGCAGACATTTATAAACTAAAAGAGCATTCATGAATGCCGAGTGCCCAACATGCTAGGACATCTTCAAAATGTGAGGGGTCACTTTAGAAAAACTACTCACCACGTTTTCAGATTGTTTTTAAGGTAAGTGTCTCTTTTGAGACTCCTAAAACCTGGGCAGGATAGAACCAATCCCTATTCCTTGCTGTTGTGTCTTTAAGAACACTCGGGCTTAGCCAAGTTGAGTGGCTGAGTGGCAAGCCACATAAGGAAGGAAAGATCAAGAAACCAGGTCATTGGGCATTTTGTCTAGCCCTTTCTTTCCCTTGCTGAGGAATCTCCAACACTCATTAACTGGTGCTTCTGCTTCAAGTTTTCAACTTCAATAATAGCTAATAATGAGGCCAGAGCCAGAAGTCAGATCCAGCTCTGCCTGACTCCAGAGTCCATGCAGAATACCAGCCTCCACCTTCCTCTGCCCCAAATATGCAGTGGGATCATAATGCTAATGGAATAAAGACCATATTAATTAGTGGTATTCAAGACACTCTGTCATCTGGGCTCAAGCTTATTGTCCAACTGAATACCCCCAAAATCCTGCATCCCCAGCACACACACACACACACTTTCTTTAGCCCATCAGATGACTCACTGTACCTAGAATGATCAAATGTCATTCCCCTTCTCTACATTTTAAAACATGCCCAGCTGAAACACCACCACCCCTTGGAAGCCTGGTGTGATTTCCTCTAAGATGACTTAATCTTCATTGTCTGTGCTCTGGTCCCAGGGTGTTTGTAACTCTACAGCAGGGCTTCTCAAATTTCAGTATGCATAGGCATCACCCTAGGGCATCAAGTTAAAATGCAGATTATGATTCAATAACTCTGGGATGGGTCTAGAGTTGTATATTTCTGTTGAGCTCCCGTGTGATGTGATGCTGCTGGTCTGTAGCATGTATTGTGTTCGGTCTCACGGCGGTGTTCATTTTGACCACACCAGGCTCCCCTCTCGTGTTTAATAACTCGGTTAATGGCAAGAACCACAGACCCATAAACTCTAGCACAGTGCCTGGAATTGAATGCTGCTTGGAAACAAAACTCAAAGAGAATTCATTCCACCGTCCAACTTTCACCCATCTTCAGATGTGAATAGTTTTGTATTTTGAGACAAGCATGGGGAAATATAACTAGGAAATAAAAGGTTCATTTTCCAACAAGCTAACAACTCTTGCTTGGAGTAGACGCTCAACAAATACCAACTGAATGAATGAATGAATGAATGAGGGAGAGAGAGAGAGACTAGCTGCTCAGAGTAAGACTGCAGCCTTTAAGCTGATTCTGGATCAGATTCCTTGCCAGGTGCCAAAGTCACGGTGCTTTCTTCTTCCTTCCAGGCATCTCCAGCTGCCCTGGCAAAGAGCGTGTTGGCTGAAGTCCCAAATCAAGTTGTGGACTATTACAATGGCAAAGGGATTAAGCCAAAATGTTCATCGGAAATGTATGAGTCTTCCAGGACGCTAGCGCCGTGAACTACACATACTTTTACAGAGTTCTGAAATACTATTCCTGCTAATATTTAATACTTCTACTACTCCTGTATGTAAACACACACACACACACACACACACACACACACACACACACGTACACAATTAAAAAATAGCACGTTTCGGTGATTTTTAACTGACAATTTTTTTTGCATGTGTAGCCCTGAGGCCTGGATCTGTTAAGCTCCTGTATTGTTAAAGACTTTTTACAAAGAAACACGAATAATTACAACTTACTCTTTACATTACAGCATGTCGCCTTGAAATAAAATGTTATCTGTATCCGTTTTTTATACAGGTTTGTTGAAATTTTGCTAAATTTCTTATTATCTTTACACTGTAAAGCATTTTGACACATTTATGGAAAGTCGATAGCCAAAACATAATTTGGTTTTATCTGCTATAGGATGAGAGACTTTTCAAAACGGCAGATGCATGGACTGTATTTTGCATGTTTAAAATAAACAACACACACACACACACACACTGTTTTCAATTGGTATCTATAATCCCTCCCTGCTATGAATGGTCTCTTTATTGAAGAAGAGGTTTACTCACCTAAACAGAGTCTTCTAGAAGTGGGTCTGGGGCACCGAGCCCAGCACCTCTCAGACTTTACCGTGCACCCAGATTACCTGAGGATCTTGTTACAAATCAGATTGTGTTGCAACAACAGGTGTGCGTGGGCCCGAGATTCTGCATCTCTAACAAGGTCCCAGGTGATAACCATTGCAGTCCGCACTTCAGAGTTCTGAGGTTCTAGACTCTACGGTGTTGTCCCAGAGACCATCTGACACAGGGAAACACCTAGTCTGCTTGAGAAGTGCACTTCTCCCCTGCCCGTAGCACAAAGTCCCGCCTGTCTCTGAGGTGGGACTAGAAAGTAGTGAGACTGACTCCAGAAGCTGCATACCCCACATCAGTCTCACTGCTTTCTAGTCACAACTCTTCCTTAAACAGACTAGGGAGTGTTCCTTCTCGCCAGCCTCTCCCCTCTCAAAGGGGACCTCACACAATCCCAAAGGGAATGGTTCTGTTTTTATGTCAATCCCGAGGAATGACCTCAAAGAGTCTTTGGTGGGACCACAACCATGGAAACTTGTCCATGGCAAATGGCCGTGCGGTAGGGCTCCCCAGAAACCCGGCCACCAAGTTGACCTTTAAGCTTAGCGTGGGGCATCTTGTTGCCTCTTTTTATCACTCCCGAGAGCAAATTCTGTCAGCAGAAATGCCTAGGATCATTGTTTTGCATGGATATGAACTGGCCAGTCTTGAATCAGAAGAATGTTTCACTTGTGTATTGTTCTTGTGAAGAAATGGACAAGTGTTTTGCAGGTATGAAAGGCACAAGAAGGAACTTACTTTTGGTCAGAGAGATAGGGAAATAAATCACAAGGCAAAATAGATCTGTTTGTTGTTTGTCGCGGGAGGAAATATTAATAAGCAAATCAAACGCCTTGTATGATTTCCAGTGTTATAATTATAGATCTTAACTTTGCAAATACATGTCAGTCAAATGCACAACATTTTGGGAATGATGGTAAAAAAAAATGTACGACTGAAAAAAATATAAATATTTAAACTGTATTGTTTTATGAATAAATTGGGTACTTACAGAATTTTTTTCTGAGAGTTATAGTCTTGTTTCTCTTTTCAAAACAATTCGCTAACAGTGGATTATTTCATGCCCTCAGATTAGGACTGGTTCTTTCATAGTCCCATAGAAACAAAAGGATATTGTGGGGTTTTTTTTTTTTAAGATTTTATTTATTTATTTGACAGACAGAGACCACAAGTAGGCAGAGAAGCAGGCAGAGAGAGAGGAAGGGAAACAGGCTCCCTGCTGAGTGAAGAGCCCGATGCGGGGCTTGATCCCAGGACCCTGGGATCATAACCTGAGCCAAAGGCAGAGGCTTAACCCACTGAGCCACCCAGGCGCCCCCAAAAGGATATTGTTTTTAACAAACAAGGGATTAAAATACGTGACCCGATTGTACAGAATTATGTGATGGTGGTTTCCAACCCCAAACCAGGACATGAGCTTCCATGTTGATGGGCCTAGAACATAGTAAGCACTCAGTAGATATTTAGTGAATAAAGAGATGACTAATCGAGTGAATGAATGAACTTGTTAATGTGCCTCATGATTGATCTCAAATCTATTGTCGATTTAACAGGTGAATTAAGTGGCTATGGCTGTCAATCGAAATGACGCACTGTGTCATTCTCGGTTATCTGTTGGGATCTATTACATTCATGTCAGGATTCCTGGGACCTGTGAGATGGGGTGACAAGGACAGAGTACAGTTTGCTTGGCCAGAACGTCTGGCAGCTTCCTTCCCTTTTCATAGCCAGACTGAAACCCTTCTCAGAAGAATAATAGGAACAGCCACTAACAATTATTGAAGGCTTACTGGTGCTAGGTAATGTTCTAAGTGCTTCCTGTATAACATCTCATTTAATTCTTCCACCAGCCCTATGAGGTAGATGGTGTTACCAGTCTCATTTTGCTGCTGAGAAAACAGACCTACAGAGGTTAGGTAACTAACCCAAGGTCACACAGCTATCAAAAGACAGAGCCAGAATTTGAACACAGACACCCTGGCTCCTGAGCCCATTTCCTGATCCCAATTTCAGCTGCCCTCCAGGCACTATACCTATCTACTTGCCCTATTAAGCAGTACATAATTGGGACATTCACGAGAATGAGGCTTAAAACATGACTTTTGCCTCCATTTCAAAAATTTCTGTCTCATCTGGTGATCTCAGCTTCTTGATGTGGGCTCTTGGCCTGTTGTGATGTAACTAACATCCCCCCTGGGATCAGTGGTGGATACCTGGGATTCAACCACAACTTCCCAACTTCCGGCCACTAAGGAGACCATGTGGATCTGATGTTACAAACACAAATGTTCCCAGGAGCTGAGCGGCCCATGTCAGCAACTGAGGAGGAACACGTTTAAACAAAGGGCATCGAGAGTAGGGTATGGTGAGGATGGAGAGAAACTGGAAAACATGTGTCCCAAAGAGCGTCCGGCTCGGGGTGGGGCGTTCCTGCGCAAGCATGGACCCAATGCAACCAACCCATCAGTTTCCCAAGAGAATTGGAAAATGTGGTTTTTCACATAAAACCTCACAATTTGTAAGTATGGTAACTTCATTCAGGATTCAACAATTGCTTTAAATATTACAAGGGCCAAACTGTAGGAGTCAAAGGAAAACTACCTCTGGGCTTAAATTGGATTGGAGGGCAAATATGGAATCACTGAGTTATGCCCATGTGTGGTCTGCCCTCCACAGGGCCTCAGTAGATAACATACACTCCAAAATTCTTGGGGACCCCAAAGAGATTTTATTTCTGTGGTTTATATCTATCGATATTTGCTATGTTCAAAATATTTATTAATTCATTTCCATAACAATAACAAACCCATTATACCCTAACATAAACACAAAATTTTTATTTAAAAAGCTATATTTCAAAATAAAATAAAGTAAAAAAAAAAAAATCAACTATATTTCCAGGGCACCCAGCCGGCTAAGTCAGAAGAGCATGCAACTCTTGATCTCAAGGTTGTGAGTTCGACGTCACATTGGGTGTAGAGATAACAAAAAAAATGAATGAATGAATAAATGAATAAGCAAATTTTAACAACCAAAAATAGTGAGGCAAGCAGCATTGTACATCTTGCTTAATAAAAGCCAGTTCCCCTTCTGCATTCACCCTGTTGTGAAATGTTTTGGTTGAGTCACAACAAAGAAAATTTAGTCTTGCATGGCTATGTAGTTGGTAAGGGGAAGAGTATTTTCAGGCTTCTCAGATAACCGTGCTAATTCTTTTCACTGCACCAAATCTCAACACGTTTCTTAAAGGTTAGTTGCAATGTGGAGTACGAAATCATATCAATAAACCCTTCCTGGCATTTTTAATGTTTTTACCCATGCATGACTTCCTAACATTGTGCATTAGTCACTTGGGAAATATTGATCCACTCGCTTATTTAGATGTTCTCAATGCTTACATAGTTTACAATACCCAAAAACTCACATGGTTTTGCTGTATTATATCTCTGCCTGTCTCATCAGACAGACTAAGTATTGAGAATCTGTCAAATTATAGTGGCAGATTCGGGTTTTCCAGAATCCTAATCTTTTGCTGGAAAGCTTAAATGTTTTCACTGGCAACAAATACTGTCAGTTGTTTTTGTTGAAGTGACAGATGCATTTCATTCATTTTCAAGAAAGGATCTCCCAAATGCCCACCTCTGAGTAACTCTAGTTTATATCAGTCTTTTCTTTCCCCCCAAGGAAAAAATGGCGTTCCATGGGAAAAAAAAAAAAAAAAAAAAGAGGAAGCAGGTTCAGGTCACAGCAGGAAGGCACACGTGCCTTTGTTTGAGGCAACCATCTTGGCTGGACCGCCCAGCTCTTCCGTATGCACGCTTTGCCTTTTGTCATCCCACATATGAAGAAGACATGGACTCAAGGGTCAAGACGTAATAAAACTACTAATTTTTCTGCTCCCTCAAGAACATCCTTACGTGGAACCATGCATTCTTTTCTGCAAGGGTGTGACAAGGACAAATAAAATGGCCGCTGGTCAACTGTAGTACCATCTTCTTGATGGGAGCTAAGATTCCAACAATTTGCCTGCCAATGGTTTTGCCCCATTGGTGCAAATGTCAGCCCAGTGAAAAAGACGTATTACATATTAGCATTATTATGAAAATCGTTTTGACCTTACAGACTCCCGGGAAGGGTCTCCGGGAAACACCTCCGGGAAACACACTTTGAGAACTGCTTGCTCTAGACCACTTGACAAAGTGTCTGTTTGTTTGTTATCCCTGCATTACAGATCACCATGAGTTTAGTGACTTAAAACAACATATATAACATATATTACTCACAGTTCCTGTAGGTCACAAGTCCAGGAAGATAGCTAGGTCCTTTGCTAAGGCCTCATAAAGCTGAAATCAAGATGTCCACAGAGTTGTGTTCCTCACTGGATGCTCTGGGAGAGAATCCGTCTCCAGGTGTATTCAGGAGGTTGGGTGCCATTGTAGAACTGAGATCCCATTTCCTTACTGGCCGTCAGTTGGGGGAGGGGGAGTGCTTTTGACCCCTAGAGGCTTTCCACCTCCCTCCCATGCTTTCCATATGGCCCCTCCAGCACCAGTGGGCCAAGCACCTTTCAAACATTGAATCTGTCTGACTTCTATGGCATCCCTCTGACTCTAGTCAGAGAAAGTTCTCCGCTTTTAAGGGTTCATGCGACTAGACAGGACACCCAGGTAACCCAGGATTCACTATCCTGAGACCTGTACCTTTAGTTACATCTGCTAAGCCCCTGGTGTCATGAAATAGAAAATGTTTACAGGTTCCAGGGATTAGGAGTTTGAGAGGCCATTGTGCCTGCCACAGAGAGAAAGCAGGATATTGCCAGATGATTCTAAAAGGAAATGGGGTGTGTTTAAGAACTGTAAATGAGACCTGGCCACGGGGACAGAAGGAGAATATAGACGAGGTCAAGGAATGGTGGTAAAAATACTAGCTGATTCCAAATCTTTGCCCGAGAGAGCTCATTCTAAATCTGTTTGAATACCTCCTTTTTTCGGTCTTTCCAGCTTTGGTAAATACCAGCCCTGCCCTGGGCTTGAGGATGAGGATGAGGAGTGGGTAGGGTCAGACTTGAAAGAAGCAGGAGGGAAAACAGATGGTGTCCGTCCACTCTGCTCACAACCTAGAGCTGCCCTCTGATTCTAGGACTTTGGAATCTCCTTGCACATATTCTACGTGCCTTAGCATTTAAGACCTATAATATCTAAAGACTTCCTCATGAAGATATTCTTCGACACTAGAAGTAGAAGAATAGAGGGGAGAGGTAGGGACGCATGTGAAAAGAAACAGCAAACCTGCCAGCCGTTTGCAGCGCTATCCTCCGCTCTACCCCACACGTGAACGAGACCTTCAAATTCGTCCGAAACAATTCCACTTTCTAAGTATCTCTACACTCTGCGCCCTCCTCTGGAGTGTGGTTCAGTGGAAATACCCAGTGTTTTCAAGCCATGGTAAGTGGAGCCAAGTCCAGCCTTTGCTACGAAAGAGTTGGATAATCTCTCGGGTCTCAGTTTTGCCATCTGTGAACACAGCAGGCATCTGCCTTCCGCTGTCTGATCCTTGTCCTCTTCGGCCACCCCACCTCACACTGTGATCTGGCGAACTCTTCCCATTGCACTTGGTGAAGCGTCCCCCGCCGTCCTTCACTCAGTTGATTTCTACTCATCTTTGAAGTCTCAGCTCGGGCACCAGCTCCCCTCAGAAGCCCTGCGATTTGGCCAAGTATTCCTCCTGCCCCTTCCCTCCTTTCGCCCGTACATGCCACCTTCAGAAACTCTCTCCTACTAGAACTTAAGTCTCTCCCATAGAGCACAGCTTTGTCTCACCCACCTTTGCACTCCTACGTCCTGTTATGGATGCTCAATTCGCGACGAGAGCGTGCAGGGATAAACCAGGAAAGGGGGTACATTCTGATGGGAGGCAATGAGGTGTACGGTGGAACCTCACTGCGGTTCTCTGCGAGGTGCAGCTGCTGAGCACAAATCCAATTCCACTGAGTCAACTTGCATTACACCGAAATCCTCAGTTTAACACAGATTTTCAGGCAAACACCATTAAGGACAACACACTTAACACACGAGAGAATGTAGCCAGTGCCTTAAGGTTTACATAATGCAGTTACATAATCCAGATGTCTTCCAGACCTCTCCAGCCTTTCATTAAAACCCCCAATAGAACAGGGTGATGGAAATGTCTTAGAGACGGTGGTGCCCCACAGAGTAAATGCATGAGGGTCCCTCAGTTTTCTAGTCTAGAATGGATGATTTTCTGTTGTACGTGTTACGTTATGTGCATTTCACCTCAATTTAAAGCAAAGCAAAACAAAACAAAACAAAACAAACGTTCTAATACCCCAGCTGATTAGATGAGCAGCCAGTCCAGCCACTCACCAGGCTGCCCTCCGAAACGTTGCCTCACGTGTCTCCTTGGACCCGGCTCCAGTTTCTTCTGCTAATCACCTCCTGCAACTTGAATCTCATTAACACATTTCTGGGCTGCTGAATTTTTCTTTAAATCATACTGCACCCCCCCACTCTCCACCCTCCCACCACAGACACAGTTCCCGCACTGAGCCCCCTGAAGTCAGGCCAAGAACACACTCCAGTTACTTCAGGGAAGCGTTCCTGAACACTTGAACGGAACAAAGGAAATTTTAATGCGAAGAAGATACACTTAAAACTGGATACCTTATCTTACTGAACTGGGGAAAATAAAAGAGTGAAATTTCCAAAAAAAAGAAAAAAACAACCCAAAACCAGATAACTTGTTTGTGCTGAGAACTCATGGATTATAAAATGCATCATTAATTTAACAAGTCATTGGAGGACAAGAACTACTTCATTAAATATTTACAGAAATTTCATATTCACCAACAATACCACGCATTTATCCCCACAATCCTATTCTCCTTTCTTCTTCGGTGTCAGAATACATCTAAACCTTCTTCATATTGTGGCTTTAAAGGTTCTCCTGCCATTTGCAGTTACTCAGAGCCCCACAAAGAAATGTTGGGATTTGTAACTCTTCTTGGGACCCTGACCTTTTTGGGTCTTCAGGTTGAGTAATCTAACTCTGAAGTTTACCCAAGAACGCTGAGGTTTTGTGTGCCTTTCCTATTTGATTAAACTTACAGCGGTTTCTATTTTAAAAGCCCAGTGTGGATTCACAAAGGAGCACCAGGCTGCCATTCTACTCCTGTCTGTGTTTCTGATTCCTGGGAGCATAAGAAGATCCAAAAACTGCAGCCTTGTTGACAGAACACAAAAATACTTTTCCCCAGAAAGTAAATACATCTTCAAGTTCTGGCATGATGAATAATATCTCTAGTCTTACCCAAGAATTTTGGAAAGAAAAAAAATAGCTTTAGCCATATACTGATTTCTCATCTCTATGGAGTGCCCTTTCCCTTTATGCATAAATGTACATGTATTCATTAATTTTCACTTTTGTAAAATTCAAAGCAGAACCCAAGGTTGGCAGGCTCACTCTAAAATGCACAGACAGAATTTCCCCTGCGTTGCTCCCATCCTGAAGGCCAGGTGAGATTTCTAAGAAAGGAAGTTCTTTCGTAGATGATTAACAGGTATGGGGTTTTTCAAAAGGAAGATCTTTTCTTCTCTCTCACGTACCGAATGATTTTTCCACGTAACCTAAAAAACGCTAGGAAGGACCTCCTCATTCATTAACAATCCAAAGGTAAATCCTTGGCAACAAGCCGGAGTCCACTGGGATTGAAATCCTTGCATCAAGGAAAGCAATCAGCACCAAATGTCAAACCCAGGTGGACCGGAGTGTGGGATATTAAAAATACGTACACCCAGAGAGACTGGATTAGGTTGAGAAAATAATTTCATAATTGAAACTAATTCATTTAGAGTTTAATAGGAATCAAATGGATTGAAAGTGGCTAAAAATATCATTAAATATAGCCACGGCCCCGAAATTACCACCACATTCTATGTCTCCTTATTTAATATCCACAGGATCAGAACATGCTTAGCTGAGCTGCCATTCTGCTGATCTCAGTTCATCCTAGGATGCACGTTGATCCATTCTAGCAAGGGTAATTAACAAGCCGGTCCGACCCTTCTAAAGAAGGCAGAATCATGATGGCTCTAAGCAGGAGCTTTGGTGTCAGGCAGAAATAGGTTTCCCAGAGAATATTAAATTGAGTTACCTTCTCTGAGGCTCAGATTCCTCTGTTGTAAATGGAAGCAATACCTCTACCTTTTAGAGTTCTTGTGAGGACTTAAGGAGATAATATCTCTACAATGTTGGGTTCAATGGTGCAAGAAAGTGGTCTCCAAGTCATTATTTATAGCATACCAGGAAAGCTGGGTAGTCTAGAAGACAGAGGCATAATAATACTAATAATCATGATAATAATAAAAGTAGGTTAAAAAAATGGAAAACCTTGCAGCATTGAATAGTCCTCATTACAGTGACCGGCTGAGGGATAAACATGAGACCCAAGCCCAGCGAAAAAATCCAAACCCAGGACTTGCTGGAGTTCTCAGCATAGGGTAACTTTCCTTTGATGTGGCTGCACTTCGAAGATAGGAAGCTTCATGGGCAGGAAGGCATCCTCCCACTGAGTGGGAATGAGGCCAAGACAGAGGAAATTTTTAAGAGGTAAAATAACAAAAAGTATGATACCCACTTGATGACGTCTGTCAGCCCCTGAATCTCGCCTTGTCGCTGGAATTTTCAGCCACCAAAGCCCATAAATTTCCTTTTCATTTAATCCATTTGAGGTGGGATTTCTGTTGCTTGCAACCAAAGATTTCTAATGTCGCTTGACCTTGGGCAGACAGGGAAGATGGCAGGGCAGCAGACAGGGGAGGCAGTGCTGCCCAGGTGTTGTTTTCTATTCCTACCAGCCACAAAGACAGCTCAGTCCTTTGATGCCTTTCTAGTCGCTGAACTGTTGTAGGGATGAGAGATATCTAGATTAATATGATATTACTTATCAATTAATATTTTATTGTAAGTATTCTGACTTAAGGCCTGTAGGCCTGATTTCCCTGTAGGATTTAGCATACAAAGAGCAGACGGAATATAGGATTTGGAACAAGGAAAGTCCTTGGATATTTGTTGAATGAAACGAACATTCAACCAGACTCTACTTCTCTTCTTACATGAGATGGAGAAGAAACAGGAGATTCAGATCATTGGTTCCTAGACTGGATAAAATCATTTGAGTTGCCACTGCAGGGAAAGGACAAAAGAATAGGCAATTTTAGTGTCCACCTCTCCTCCACCTCTGGGAGGCCCACTGTGTCCCTTCCTGCTATTCTATATCTAACCACTTCTTATGATTGCCCTTTGACACTCATTAGGTGATGAGCCACTGCATTTCCATTTCAGGACGAGGAATAAGAGTCCTCAGATTTATACACATGGAACAATGGAGAGATTAAGATCAAATCTCTCTCACATTCCTAGAAGTGGGAGGGAAATGGTGAAGAAGGTGTTCTCTAAATTTGCTGGAAGTTTGAGGCGGGGGAAACTGAGGGAACATTGAGGGAGAATGGCTCCTTGTCATATAGGCTGACTTTTTTCTCCTTGGGAAAAGCCACTCCTCTTTTGATTCCAAGAGAGCATCTGTCATGACCAGAAACTATTCTGCTTGAAGCCTCCCCACTGCCCAGGAGTGTCCCTTTTACACCAACTTTAGGTGACAAAATCAACTCCTCCAGGAATCCATTTCTAATATATTCTATTTGGTTGCCTGACCAAGTCCCAAACTCCCTTTTGCAGAAGGACTTGCACACTCAAAATGACATTTTGCATTAAACACTTCCAATCTGTTGATATTTTGCTTTAAAGATCATTTTTCCCCTCTCCTGCTGGCCACAACTTAAGCAAGGAGATATTTGACAAAAATCTTCTCCTTTCACTCATCCAAAACATCAAACCAAAGGCCTGGCATCATGTAGACTGGAAAAATAGAATGGAAATTGGGAGACCTGGATTCTAAACCAGACTGAAACAGGTCCGTGGCTTTATTAGGGATGTTTACTAGATATGTGGTCTTGGACAATTTACCTAACCTCTCTGGCCACAGTGCTTTCCTCATAGAGTACTCTGGGAATTAAATGAAATAATATTTGCAAAACACTTAGCGTCACACCAGACACTAATAAACGGCCTTACAGTTAAGTTTGTCATGAGCATTTTCATTTCTAGTATTACTACTATTATGGTACAACAGTAATTTCATTTCTGGAGAACACGTATTCTCTCAAACAAATGACTATTCCCATCATGATCAACTCCCTTCAAGAAGCGTGTTTTCCAATATACAATGGAAAAAAGAGAGTCTCTTCAATAAATGGTGCTGGGAACATTGGACAGCTATATGTAGAAGAATGAAACTCGACCATTCTCTTATATCATACACAAAGATAAACTCAAAATGGATAAAAGATCTCAATGTGAGACAGGAATCCATCAAAATTCTAGAGGAGAACATAGGCAGTAACCTCTTCGATATCAGCCACAGCAACTTCTTTCAACTTCTTTGGATGTCTCCAAAGGCAAAGGAAACAAAAGCGAAAATGAACTTTTGGGACTTCATCAAGATCAAAAGCTTCTGCACAGCAAAGGAAATAGTCAACAAAACAAAGAGGCAACCCACGGAATGGGAGAAGATATTTGCAAATGACAGTATAGACAAAAGGTTGATATCCAGGATCTATAAAGAACTCCTCAAACTCAACACACACAAAACAGATAATCATATCAAAAAATGGGCAGAAGATATGAACAGATACTTCTCCAATGAAGACATACAAATGGCTATCAGACACATGAAAATATGTTCATCATCACTAGCCATCAGGGAGATTCAAATTAAAACCACATTGAGATACCACCTTACACCAGTTAGATTGGCCAAAATTAGCAAGGCAGGAAACAACGTGTGTTGGAGACGATGTGGAGAAAGGGGAGCTCTCTTACACTGTTGGTGGGAATGCAAGTTGGTGCAGCCACTTTGGAGAACAGTGTGGAGATTCCTTAAGAAATTAAAAATAGAGCTTCCCTATGACCCTGTAATTGCACTGCTGGGTATTTACCCCAAAGATACAGATGTAGTGAAAAGAAGGGCCATCTGTACCCCAATATTTATAGCAGCAATGGCCATGGTCGCCAAACTGTGGAAAGAACCAAGATGCCCTTCAACGGACGAATGGATAAGGAAGATGTGGTCCATATACACGATGGAGTATTATGCCTCCATCAGAAAGGATGAATACCCAACTTTTGTAGCAACATGGACGGGACTGGAAGAGATTATGCTGAGCGAAATAAGTCAAGCAGAGAGAGTCAAGTGTCATATGGTTTCACTTGTTTGTGGAGCATAACAAAGAACATGGAGGTGGGAGATGGAGAGGAGAGGGAGTTGAGGGAAATTGGAAGGGGAGATGAACCATGAGAGACTATTGACTCTGAAAAACAACGTGAGGGTTTTGAAGGGGCAGGGGGTGGGAGGTTGGGGGAGCCAGGTGGTGGGTATTAGGGAGGGCACGTATTGCATGGAGCACTGGGTGTGGTGGAAAAACAATGAATTCTGTTACACTGAAATTTAAAAAAAAAAAAGAAGCATGTTTTCCTTTAAGGCAAAGTTTGCAAACCCACATCTGGCATTCTCTGTAGTGCTCCTGGACTGGGGATTGTGAATTCCAAGGAGAAAGAAAAGGATGGAAGGAGATGGAAGGAAGAGAGAGGAGTGGGCTTAGCATGAACACCTTGTCCAGAAAGGAGCCCTGGTTCCCAATGACAATGGTGTCTTTACATAATGTATCAATATTCTTGTACATGTTACATCTCCATAGTCTTAAGAGGCAATCAGCAGACATGGAGATAAAGGAAACTGAGGCTAAAGAATGATGTAGAGATCCCCTAACGTCTTCTTAGGAATCTGGCATAATTGTGTCAAGATGAAATGGTTCATGGAGAAAATACTAATAGGAAAGTCAAAAAAAGATGAGTTAAGATTTTTTGTGATCATTGTAATATCTAACAGAAAGTGAATATAAATATTTTTAACAATAAAAGTAGTCAGCACTTGTTTTCTTGGTATTATGTGCCAAGTACTGTGTTAAGTACATTGCGTGCATCATTTCGTTTAATCTGCACTGTTAGCTGGGGAAAGGGCATTTTTTTTTAAGTTGTATTTAACCGATGAGGAACCTCAGAGAAACTAAGTGATTCATGTGGGTGCATGGAAATAACAGCAGTGACCAGATCTGAACCCGGACCTTCACACTTCTAAAAAAAAGACTGCTTCCTGCTAGCCATTACGTGGATGTGTCAGTCCTCTCTTTCTCCTCTTGCCGATAGAGAAGGAGAAGGAAGGAACATGTCCGTAGGCAGGACAGGGCCTTTTTCTTCTATTAGACATTTGGTGACTCAAGTTCAAGCCCTTTCACCCCAGCTGTACACCCTACGATGTACAAACTAATGGCTCTGGTGTTGCCTGTACCCTGGCTGGTGTGGGAATTCTAGCCACTTCAAGGATTTCACATCAGATTTCCAGCATTTCAGTTTTCTGGTTAATGAGGTATAATGCATATCCCAGAGAATTCTCCCTTTCAAAGTGTACACTTCAGTGGCCTTCGGCATAGTCACATAGTTTTGCAACGCTCACCACTAAAATTTCCAACTGTTTCTGCAGCTCTTATTATAAATGCAGGGTTTCTGGGGGAGCTGAAGAACTAGGTACTACCCTGCCTTTAAAAAGTTTGCAGTCTTGGGGCGCCTGGGTGGCTCAGTGGGTTAAAGCCTCTGCCTTTCGCTCAGGTCATGATCCCAGGGTCCTGGGATCGAGCCCCGCATCAGGCTCTCTGCTTGGCAGGGAGCCTGCTTCCTCCTTTCTCTCTCTCTGCCTGCCTCGCTCCCTACTTGTGATCTCTATCTGTCAAATAAATAAATAAAATCTAAAAAAAATAAAAATAAATAAAAATAAAAAGTTTGCAGTCTTGTCACAAAGACTCCGGTTCTAAACTTGAGGCTTCTCACTGCTTATAATAAGGAGAATGGTACCCTGTAAGAACATGTGTGCCTAGGGTCAGTGCTAAGAGAGGAGAGGAGTTCACAGCCAGGGCTGCCATTACAAGGGGATTGTCATGGAGGAGGCAGGCGGAAAGCAGACATTGCAGATGAGGGAAAATCCAAGAGGTGATATGAGCTGGGAGGGTGTCGGAGGTAAGGGCTGTCGGGCTAAACGGCCCCCGCGTTCAAGTCTCGCCAAGCGTAACTATTTGCCCTCCTGAGAAACTGGGTGAGACTTCAATAGGAAATAGAAAAGAGATTAGATGGAGCCCGGTGATTTCAGCCAGAGATCGCCTGGTCTATTGAAGGTAATTTATATAATAGTGACCAGCAGCTCCTCTCAGAAACTCAGCGGAGAGGCTCATTGCTTGCAGCGGGATGTGTGCTCCCTGGAGTGAAGACAGCATTTGGCCCTGGGTTGGAAATTCCTGCTTTAAAAAGCCATTTTGTTCCATTTTGAAATAAAGTGGGAGTGAAAGCCATGCCCCGTGACGCTTCGTGGCTAATAAAACTGCAAAGGCATTTCTGCCTGGGCATAAAAGATTATTTTAAGCATCATCTCCCGGGCTCCTCGGTTACTAAGGGAATCCTGTCTCAGCTCAGCCGCGCAGACAGCCGAGTTGCCATGACGACCCTGCCAGGCCTGGTTGGAGCCTAAATACCATGGATAGAGGAACCACTGTCCCTTCCTGACTCCGGAGCAAGTCTGGCCTTGCCCTCCCTACCCCTCGCAGTTTGCCGCTCCTCCTCTTGGACGCACCGCGATGCCCAATCCTTGCCACCAGGGGGCACAGGCACAGCTACAAGGGCCCTCAGGGTCCGTGGCCCACCCTGTTCCATGGTCAGTCTCTCCTCCTGCTCCAAAGTGTGTTCTTCACATGCGTAGTACTCAAGTCCTCTTGGGCACACACAGTTCTACAAGCCTGGCCTTTGTCTCTCAGAGGATATACTAGGCACTTACCTGGAAGCCGTACTAGGGAGCAGAGGAAAATCTGGAATAAATCTTATTTTCTCTCCTGTACACGAGCCAGATATACTATGGAACTTTTTTACAGGGTAAATCTATCATAGTAAATACGTCAGCCATGGTCAATTCCTGCAAATAACCTAGATCCTTTCTTTTATGTGGAAATACACAGTGTTTGTGGCAGATTATATTGTCTAAAGGCTGTCACAATGTCTCCCATCCCACCTGCTCTTCTTACAAGACGATTGTACCGTGTTCACACTGAGGGATGGGTGTATGTACTTTCCCCCTGAGTCTGAGCCAACTTGTATCTGAAGTGAAGTCATACCACATCCTTTACGAAGATAGGTCATAAAAGGTGGTACAACTTACATCTGCCTCTCCCGAGATGCTTGCTCTTGGAACCCAGCCACCATGCTGTGAGGAAGCCCAAGCAGCCCTATGGAAAGACCGTAGAGAGATGTTCTGGAGAACAGTCTAGTTGAGGTCCTGACTGATGGCAGCATCAAGCACCAGACGTGGAATGAATGAGCCTTCAAACAATTTCAGTCCCTCAACTGACATCACCTCCAGTCTTTGAGTCATCCCAGCTGAGCTCCCAAACACCGAGAAGCAGAAACAAGCCATTCCCTCTGTGTCCTTTCTGAATTCCTAACCAATGGAAGCCCCACTAATAATAAAATGGTGGTTGTTCTATGCCAAAAACTTTGAGCTGGTCTTTTACCCAGCCATAGTAGCTGGAACCATGTCCCTTTTTCTCGAGTTCCTTTCCCTACTCTGTCCCTGAGCACTCCTATTCTCCCCTGGAGGAGTAATCAGACATTAGCTCCCTTATGAGTATCCCACCTAGGGAACTTTGTCCACATCCTTTACTTGGGCACTTCCCATTTTGGCTCCTGCCCTCCTCTGCCTTGTCTGCTGTACTGTCATCTCCTCAAGGACTGAGCTAATTCTGCCTTGCTTGTTTGAATTAGAAGCTAAAGAGTAGAGTGACCAGAGATTTTGGAGTCAAAAAGTACTAAGCTTTGAATTCCAGCTGGACTATATACTAACTAATTGGGCACGTTACCTACTCTCGGAGTAGTCTCAGATGCAATCACCTGTGTAAAATGGTGACCACATCTATCATTACTGTCAGGAGCAATCCTGATGGGTATCTGTTCTGAGCCCAGTGTTTGGCATGTAAAATGCTCCCTAAACAGCAGGTATGATCATTATTATTTTATTACCCCCTGCATTTAGTGCAGTGTGATTCAGATTGAATTTGACCATTCAACCAATATTTGCTGAGCACCTACTATGTGCCAAGCACTATACGTTTCATAGTTGAGATTCAATAAATATTTTTATTTATTTTTTTTATGTTCTTTTTTTTTTTCAATAAATATTTTTAACATATGTACGTACAAAATAATGTAATTGGCAATGGATACAGGGCTTCTTACCAAGAATTCTCTTTCTCAGACTCAAAAGTAAGCTTGAAAATACAAGAGGGATTTTTATCTTTTTGTCACATCTCAAAGTGGTCCAAAATCAAGGTCTGTTTATTCCACGAATTACCAGCATTTAGGACTTTGGGCTTAAAACCTTATATTTGTTTTCTATTGCTGCCATAAAAAATTACCTCAAACATAGTGGCATAAAATAACACAAATTTATCATCTTATGGTTTTAGAAGTCAGAAGTCCAACACAAGTGTTACTGAGCTAACTTGAAGGTGTTGGCAAGACTGCATTCATTTGTGGATGGGCACACCCACTCCTTGCCTTTTCTATCTTTAGAGGCCACTCAGATTCCTTGCCTTGTGGACTCCTTTCTCCACCTTCCAAACCAGCAGAAGCAGGCTGTAGCCTTTCCAAATTACATCTGTCTTACATTATTTTATTCTCACAGCCAGGAAGGCTCCCAAAATTGAAATTGAGAGACTCATGTGATTCAATTTAGGACCCACCTAGATAACCCAGGATTATTTCTACATCTCGAGGCCCTTAACCCTAACCACATCTACAACGTATCTATTTGCCATTTAACGGAACACATTCGCAGGTCCAGGGATTCAGATGTGGATAACTTTGGGGAACATCATTCTGTCTCCTACAAAGAATTTCGCTTACAGAGCC